>NC_084995.1:17197460-17222460 GCF_963854185.1 Sardina pilchardus | reverse complement strand
TCCTCGTCTTTCATCAGGACCGCTCCTCCATCTGCCGCTGTGCCTCATCCTCCGACCGGCCCGCCGACCGACAGACAGACCGGCCGGCCGACCGACAAACAGACTTCCTCGCAAATAGTTAAAAATGGAAGGGCACGTCTAAGGGCACGCCTGGCCCTCTGTAATCAGCGATGGATTCTGTACTTGTTCTGAGCGCTTCCCTACAGACAGTCTGCATAGCCTGCCAGCTGGAAGCCTTTGTGCTTATTTAACCACTAACAGTGCATCGTCTGTAGTCCAAACACAGAGGGAGGGATGGGAGAGGGATGGGAGCTGGTGGGGTGTGTGCGTGTGGGGGTCAGATGACGCTAGCTGAGACTGAAATGAGGTGGAAAGGGGTGATTGCATGGTCACCCCCTGAGATCCGCTTTGGCATGTCAGGATCCACTCATGGGTAGCTGAGCCCCTTGTATCCAGAGAGCCAAAATGGAGGCTTTCTCACAGTCTGATGTTAATGCCATTAGCAGCGAGACACTGAGGCCAAAATGGAGCCTTCCCAAGCCAGTGAGGCTTAATATCATTTTAAGTGTCCCAAATGTTTCCCTCCACTATTTTTTACAGTTTAGAAATGAAAATTAATATTAGGAGCCACATGGGACAGTACACTATATCATCATTAGCAGAATACAGGAATGTCAGACTATTAAGAAGTATATCTGGGCAGTAATAGGCCAGGGAGACGGGGAGCAGGAAATATATGGAACCATTTATGACCACCGATGGATTTACAATATATACTCCAGTGACTAGCTCTCCTAGGGGAGCGGCTTTGAAGAATCAGGTGTGCTTCTGGAGAGGTATTGAAATAGAATGAGGCACTTCAATTGATTCACAACAATAAAAGAAGACACCATCCAAATTTCCCCTGAGCAGAACATTGGTATGTCCAAATATGAGCAGAAAATATGACTAAGGGCAGCACAAGCGAGAGCGAGAGCGAGAGCCAGAGCGAGAGCGAGAGAGAGATGTGTATGTGAGCATACAGTACTGTATGTCTCTATGTGTGAATTTGTTAATGTAGACAGAGTGTGAACACATTTGCACATATTTGTCTAAGGTGTGTCTCCAAACTCATCAATCTGATGAAGGCTTGATGGCGAAACATGTCAGAGTTTTCAAAGGTTTGAAATGACCAAATCATGAACATAGAAGCATTTTATTAAAAAAGGGTGCCTTGGAGTTTTTCCTGTTATATTCAGCAATCTGAAATGTCTGACTTTAGCCCAGGGGAGCAGGAGATGAAGGTGCGGACACTGCTCTCACCGAGGTCACTCGAGCTGGCCTCTGCGCCACGCAGATCCTCTTTAGGATGTTTCATTTTCCCCCAGGCATAGATTATATCGGCATGGACGCTGTGAGCTTGCAACCGTGCCTCTCGCAGTGTGAGCAAGGGCAGAGGTGCGAGTGTAACTTTGTGCATCGGGGGATTGCAAGACCTTAAAAATAGCAAACATTGCAAAACACGGTCCGCTTGAAGTCTGTCTTTCTCTGCTCTCTCCTTGGTTATTCCTTGGGTGCATTGTGTATTAGGTAACTTTAACAGCTCACTTCTGAGTATGGATGATCATAAAGCAGATATGCAAAGATGGAATATGATATGGTAATGTCATGAGATGATTCATACTCCGATAATTACAGTGCATGCAAAGCAATTTCCATACAGTGTTATTTTCTCTGTTCAACATACAGTACACTGCCGTTTCAACCAGGAAATGCATCTGTTACTCCCCAGTTCGTAACATGATCCCATTAAACTGCTATGACAGGTGCTACTATGACATTTGAGATTGCATTCATCTCTGAATCTAGCCTCACAATCCTCAGAGGTCCTCAGTGTATGTTCCACCCACATGAATATGGATGTTGATGTACTGTATGTATATGACAGACCCAGAATGTAGAAATGTAATTCCTATTCTTGTATTATAACATCTTGTGTATGTATTATGATATGTCTTATGTTACAGGCTGTGTGTGTGTGTGTGTGTGTGTGTGTGTGTGTGTGTGTGTGCAGGACCAAGTGAGTGTTGTAAACAGCTTCAAACATACATAATGTCTTTTGAACTGGGGCAGCCTCACGGATATCCCCAGAGAAGCCGTGAAAGGGGATTTCTAGCAACGCTAAAGAAGAGTCACACGTCCTCAGGAAAGGCAAAGACCTCAGGCAAAGGCACAACACAACAGCCTCACAGATGTCACTCACTCACTCACTCAGCCAGCCACCAGGACTGCTGCCTCCCATGCACTCTCTTTTCACCTCTTTATCTCTCTCTCCAGCTTTCTTTTTCTCTCTCCACCTATCTAACTCTCTCTCTCTCTCTCTCTCTCTCTCTCTCTCTCTCTCTCTTCATGTCTTTGACTCTTTCGTTCTCTGTTTGCTGGTACGACTATAGAAGCTGTGCTCTGGAGTGGCTGGAGGGATGTGAGTAGAACAGAGAGGGTTGCACGTGTGCGTCCAGAGGCCAGGGCCAGGCGGTACAGTCCAGGGAGGTGACCCTGCTCGCCTGTCCGTGAGAGACCTGGCTCAGAGTCATCCTCTCAGCTACACGACCATATCTCCACTGAGTGACCTTCACTGACACACATGCACACACGCACACACACACACACACACACACACACACCACACACACACACACACACACACACACACAAGCACACACACACACACACACACACAAGCACACACACAAGCACACAAGCACACACACACACACACACACACACACACATAAGCACACACACACACACACACACACACACACACACACACACACACACACACACAGAGAGAGAGGGAGAGAGAGACTCAATGTTATCTCTTGTGAATGTACTTTCGAGGTTTCTTGTTTGTCTAGATCAAGTCAGACAGAATCAGGTGACCTAATGCATCCCTGTCATGTCAGGGTGACACATGGCCTTGCCTGTTCAGCTGCTCAAATGTCACTGGAACTTGCTAGTTTGTAGCATTGCTAGTTTGAAAGTTTGAGATTTGGTCATGAGGATTGAGCCGCCAAAGTAATCCCTTTACAATAAAAGTAGATGACTGAATCTGGTACCCTCTACTGACTTAGCCTGTGCTCTTGCTACAAGGCTTGTTAATTAGCACTACTGTAGTTGCCATGACAAAGACATGATGAACTCCTGCTTCTGATGAGTTCCACTTTACAATGCCATATTGTCATGAAGTATATATAGAAGAAACACATTACTGTAAATGGTACATGGTATATGATTTATTCAACAGTCACAACTCTAAAAGTGCAATTATTATTATTTTTAATTAAAAGTAAGAGTAACACACAAAGTAAGAGCTACAATAGTGGTGCACTATTTCGCATTAGTTAGGTATTAGTTACAGTAAGCAACACCTAATTCATCACTATTTTTAAGTATGTTTTCAACATTACTTAAGGATTAACAAATGTGCTATTCCTCATTAATAGAATCTTATTTAGTGGGTGTTATCAGCGTGTTTCATACTCATAAGGTACAAACAGTAAACTAACTCATAATAATGTGTACATACTGAACAATGATACATTCATAATGAACTAGAGATGATGTCTGTCACGGTTTGGGGTTTGGGTTTTTGGGTTTTGTACTTTTAGTTTGTAGTGTCTTGTGTCTTCCTGTTTGCTTTGTTTACTTCCTGTGTCCTGTTCCATGTGCTCCGTTTACCCTCCATAGGCTTCTCAACATGCCTCCTCGATCCTCGATGCTCGATCCTCGAGGGGCGTTCCCACTGATCTATAGCTAACCCTGGATAGACTATCCCATTGTTTTTGCCCCATCATTCTTTATGTGGATCAGTGAGGATCGAGGCCCGAGGAGCGAGGGAGGACGTATAAAAGCCCAAATGAGAGGCACCACGTGCTCTGGTTTGTTCTTGTCGCTGCCCCTCACCTGTCTCTAATTATTAGTCCTGTTAATCCCTAGTTAAGTTCACCTGTGTCTTGTTACCCCTTGTTAGTGTCATGTATTTAAAGGAACACTTCACCGTTTTTTCATTTTAAACTGTTATTCGCTTAATGAAGACGAGTTGATACATACCTCTCACGTTTCAATGCGTGCACTCACTGGCTCTGCCGTGCGGCGCAACTTGGATAGCACTTAGCTAGCCCAATGCATTCATTAGGATCCAAACAGAGATGAAGTTAGAAGTGACCAAACACCTCCATGTTTTCCCTATTAAAATACAGTTGCACGAGTAGTCACACGACCAAGTATGGTGTGACAAAATAAAACGTGGTGCATTTATAAGCAGGTAAAGTATGGAGTGGGATAGCTGTCAGAATATTCGTGTCCATAGATTTGATGCACATGCGTATTTGTCTGTAGTCGTGCATAAAATACATATTTGTGAGTTCTCAAATGAGTCCAGTCGTGCATAAAATATATTGTGTGGATTTTATCCATCAGAATACGGATGGGAAAAAAATACGAATTCAAAAATTACAAGTACGAAACCAAACTTTACAGGTAGACTTTCATTTATGAGTACGACTTCGCACAAGTGACTGAACTGTCAAAATACGTCATCGCCGCATTCAGAGACATACGTTGAGAAAAGAAACATAGATCGAGATCAAGACTGCGCATGCGCTGAAGATAACGCCATCTGGGGGCAGCGGTCATAGCGGTGCCGCAGCCATGATCGCACTGTCACCGCAGCTTGCGGTTGACAAGTCAGTGTTAACGTTTGTGATAGCTACCTGTGGAGTTGAACAAATCGTCTTTTTTTTTGCTTACGATGTCGGGAAGAACCTGTTGTGTGTTCGGCTGTTACAACAGCAGTGGGGAGATAGAGATATGGAACAAAAATGTATAAGTTCACCGTTATTACCGTGTTGACACCATAAGCACTAGCTAATAGCACTGCAGCTTCCCATCGAGCCGAAGAACAAGCTGTTCAGAAGTGGAGTGGATTGTGAACATCAACGTTCAGAACAAACATGTCACGGTAAGTTTTGTTCAACAGTATTAATCTTAAATCTTGCCAGTTGCCACAATGACTAGCACGTTGTATAGTCTTCTATGGCGAAACATCAGCTAACTTTAATGCTATCTGTGTTGGTGTGTCAAGACATGGCACCAAATATTTGACGTAGAAGCAAAACTTAGTATATGCTAGGAACGTAGGAGTCGCCAGAATACTTATCTCCATCAACTAAATGGCACTATCGAAAAATTATTCGCTTGAACTATCTACCGCTCTGCGGTAGGGCAGCCATGGTGGCCATCTAATTAACATGGTTACATTACAAACAGAAAACGTATGATGGAGGTCGGGGGCAGGCGACACTATGCTAGTTGCTAGCAAGATTGCTTTCCCTCTTTGGTAACGTTAACCATGAAATAATCAACTGTTTGGAAAGATCTTAGTGTGTTTTACTCCGATTCAGTATTATAATAAACAGTTTTTGGGTAGCACTCACATTTAAAACTCTCACTTGGATATTTGATGTAGATGTTGTGCAAAATGTTCATGATTGTTTTTGGGTTAAATTTGTTGTTGTGCTGAGTTATAGTCTACATGCAAGTAATTTCCTTTTCTCTTTTGTTGTATTTTATCAGGGGTCATTGTCATCTGGAAGAGCACCTCCCAAAAGAAGATGTCCTCAGCCTTTACAAGAGGACACATCATGTGCTTGGAATTTGTGCACAATGGAATAAAGAACAGTTGTTGATGTATTAATTACAGTTTATTTGAACTTGATAAAGTCACTTCATTTAATTTCTACAATACATGTATCACATACAAATTGTTGTTATTGTAGGCTACCATAGCCTCACATTATATCACCAGAATCTCCAGGAAAGCCAAAAACATCATCTCTGACCTCTCCCACCCAGCACACCATCTATTCACACCCCTACCATCAGGGAGAAGGTTCAGGAGCATCACATGCAAAACATCACGCTTCAGGGATAGTACCTATCCACAAGCTATTCGCCACCTGAACATGCACTAAGCACTTATGGATTACATACCAGGCTACCTCTCTTTGCACTTGTACAACTGTACTGAACTGCTGCTTTCTGTGATCCTTGCACTTTGTTGCACTTTTTCTGTATATTAAGTGTTGTTACCCCTGTGCTATTGTGTTGTCATTATGTGTCTTATATGTGAGCATACCAAAACACATTCCTATCAATTGTATTTCATACTGTTGAAATGGCTATAATAAACTTGAACTTGAACTTGAACTTGATATTACTATTACAAAATGACAATGCAAATGATAAGACCATATTACATTACATTTGGCTGAGGCTTTTTAGCCAACGCGACTTACAACATGGTAGAAACATTTAAAGCTTTTAAGAGCAATTCTAACGACAATTTAAGTGCATCAATGAGTGTAGTAGGTAGTACAGTAAGTGCATCGATGAGTGCAATTGTCTGTGGTAGTGCTATCAGAGGAGATGTTCTCTGAAGACCTGGGTTTTCAGACATTTTTGAAGATGGCGAGGGATGTCCCTGCTCTAGTAGGAACAGGTAGTGCGTTCCACCAACGAGGGACGACAGATGAGAAAGGTTTGGATTGGCCATATGTAGAAAAAGGTTCAAACATGCCCAGCCCAGCTACTAATATTTAGACAGGATATCAACCGTAATGACTCAAATTTAAAGTAATAATTCAAATATAAATATAATTCTCTGTGCGGATATAAGGGCCAAAAAGGTACACTAAAAAGTAGCCGTTCAAAAGGTAGGCACAGATTAATCAATAAATCCCTGTGTGGAAGTATGTGTAAAAAAGACACTAAACAGTAGTTAATCAAAAGGTAAGAATAGATTAATTGAATAAATCCCTGTGTGGAATATGGGAAAAAAGATACACTAAACAGTAGTGATTCAAAAGGTAAGTATAGATTTATCAACGGATCCCAGTGTGGAAGTATGGACGAAGCCTCATTAGAAAAAGCAACAGTTGTTCAGGGACAGCTAACTTGATGGTCCTTAGTTGTGAGTGAAAAAACATAATTGTAATGTTATACTGTACTAAGTAACAAGGCTTTGTAAAGAAACTTATTTCATTTAATAAACTCGGTCAGCATACAAGTGTAGCATGACTTTTCATTATCTCCTCTCGTATCACACACATTGTAGTTAACAGGTAGCTACTGTATACCAGAACAGCAGCCCTCTGGTTGGGGGTAAATCTCATTACACATGCACTTATCATTACAATAATGGCGTACAAAAGTTGCCAAAAGCTGTCCATGCCCAAGCCTGTGTAGATTTTGAGTCTTTGCCATCCAAAGCATAGGCCTACACTGATCAGTTTGTCACAGTATTTCGTTGCCTTAAAACTGTAGTGGTCTGCAGTATTCTGCAGACATTCACCTCTACACCATAGATTTTGAGGGCCACCCAAAAAAATGGGTGCAAGAGGTATCAGTACAATCTTTAAGTGCAGGCCCCTTGCCAGACACACGGGCCCATAGCCTAGACCACAACATATGCTATTATGGTTGTTACACAGGTTATGGTTATGGTTATGGTTATTTAGCAGACGTCTTTGTCCAAAGCGACATACAAATAAATAACAATACAAATTAAATTAACAGTGAACAATTACAAAATAGGGAGAATAGTAATATTATCAGTAAAACAATAATATTAAGCACTAACCTAATGAGAAATAAAACAGTGAAATGAGAATATAGCAATCAAATAAGTCACTCAGGTAGCCTAATTATATATAATAATAATAACTAAAGCATGGTATGGCTAAATTATAAGGACAATAGCAAAATAAATGTCAAATTCTATCAATGGACAAATTATAACAAAACAATACTATTATACAAACCATAACACATCACAAACTCAAAGGACTAAGTGCATATTAAACAAATATGCCTTAAGACCCCTCTTAAAAGATCCAAAGCTGTTGCTGGAACGGAACAGGTGAATATATACCAGTATGGGTTTCTCAATGTCATTTACTGGTGTTGTAGACCGATACAACTCACATCCAATACAATATAGCTATTTACAGAATCATAGATGTTCTGTAGGCTATCTATCCATCCATATATTTAGGTCCATCTATGCATCAGTTAGGAGCCATAGTGAAAAATACATTATAAGAATTTTAATGTGTCACAATTGTTTTGATATTGACAATCAGTCAAGAATATTTCTTGATTTGATTTGGGATGCTTGTTTTCTAACCAAAAAACTAAACAAGTGGAAGAGCAATAGCCTAGTTAATTATTTTGGGGCGCTAGCCTGCAGTGATTCTCAAACTTCCTCTTTCATTCCCCACTTTGATCAGGGGGCTTTCTCGAGCCCCACTGTCCATCATCATCATTCTAAGAAAGTATTTCCCCACTAACTGCTGTTGTAACAGCCGAACCGGTTCTTCCAGACACCGTAAGCAATAAAACGAAGGGGGTGAAAAGACGATTTGTTCAACTCCACTGGTAGCTATCATAAACGTTAGCACTGACTTGTCAACTGCAAGCTGCGGTCATGGCTGCGGTAGGCTACCGCTGCCACAGACCTAAGAAACAATGCCCGCTGCCCCCAGATGGCGTTATATTCAGCGCATGCGCAGTCATGATCTCATCTATGTTTCTTTTCTCAACAAGTAATGCCTCTGAATGCGGCGATGACGTATTTTGACAGTTCAGTCACTTGTGCGAAGTCGTACTCATAAATGAAAGCCTACCTGTAAAATTTGATTTCGTACTTGTAATTTTTGAATTCATATTTTTTTCCCATCCGTATTCTGATGGATAAAATACACACAAAATATTTTATGCACGACTGGACTCACTCGAGAATTCACAAATATTTATTTTATGCACAACTACAGGCAAATACGCACGAGTATCAAATCTATGGACACGAATATTTTGACAGCTATCCCACTCCATAGTAAAAGGGATAACTATATTGTGTGGCGGAATAATATTGGGAGCACTTACTCTGCGCAGTAATATCCTCACTCCAAAGTGAAACTGAAAGTGCAAGAGTGAGGATATTACTGCGCCACACAATAGTTATCCCTCTTCAGGTTTGGCGAGAGTCTGGCTAGTAAATTTCAGCCCGTATGACCCATTTTGCCCAGCTGCAGAAGACTCTCTTACTGTTAATTTATAGTCTAGGCAACAAGTGTCTCTCGACAAAATATGACATTAAAACGACACAATTATTTTGTCTGCAGGGGTGTCTGCAGAGTTTGTTGTGTACATCAAAACATTTGAAAGGACACAGATGTTGCTATACTCTGGTTATCAACTAAAAGTTCCACTGAAGTTTGAATTCTATTGCATGTTGTTGAGGTAATTTGCTTTCATTTTGTGGCGACGACATGTAACATTAATGTCCACGTTGTCATAGAAACTTGCAGACGTTCTATTCAACAATTTGTTGCTGGCACTGGACTATGAAAGCCTAGAAAAGC
The DNA here is from genome assembly GCF_963854185.1 of Sardina pilchardus. Lineage (NCBI taxonomy): Eukaryota > Metazoa > Chordata > Actinopteri > Clupeiformes > Clupeidae > Sardina > Sardina pilchardus. The sequence continues at coordinate 17,212,996 of NC_084995.1, read as the reverse complement.
TCCATGAGATATGTTGGCAGCAATTTTATTTTATTTTTTGTCAAAGCCATATGCTGTTGTTTGCACTTACAATATTATGATGTATTGTTCCTTTTCTTCTGTGAACAGCCCTTCACAAATACATGTAGCTGCCTCCACTCACCAACCTGATGAGGTAAATAAAAACTATCACTAGAGTCTTACTGCTCCTCCATTCACTTCATGCTGTATATACAGTATAGGGCAGTTGATACACGAGATAGATCCGGGTATCATCAGCATAGCAGTGGTATTGGATGCCATATCTATCAACGGTTGAACTGAGTGGCAACATGTACTGTATGGAAAGAAAAGGAGGGGGCCAATGATTGAAATTGGCAGTCTGGGTGTTTTGCATGTGTTTGTGCGTGCTCTCTTTGTTTGTGGTTGCTGAGGGTATGCATGTATACAGTATGTCCCTCTGCAAATAATTTACTGTGTGTGTGTGTGTGTGTGTGTGTGTGTGTGTGTGTGTGTGTGTGTGTGTGTGTGTGTGTGTGTGTGTGTGTTTGTGTGTTTGTGTGTGTGCGTGTTTGCATGTGTGTATGTGTGTGTGTGCGCATGCGCACTTGCGTGTGTGTGTGTTTGCGCATGTTTGCGTGTGAGTGTGTGTGTGTGTGTGTGTGTGTGTTTGCATGTGTGTGTGTGTGTGTGTGTGTGTGTTTAAGCATATATTTGTGTGTGTGTTTGGACCAGTGTTGGTAGTAACGCCGTTTAAGTATAACGCCGTTACTAACGGCGCTACTTTGTCAGTAACGAAGTAATCTAATTAATTACTTTTCTCATCGTTGCAACGCCGTTATCGTTACTGAGAATTTAAAGTGTCGCGTTATTACAATTTGGCTGAATGAAGCGAGTTCACTGGATAGGATCGATACCCTCCCCTGAGCTATATATAAATGTTATGTAGGCTATATTAGCCTAATCACCCTTGACAGACTAGGCATAGCTACCAAGATACTGTACATCAGAGTGGAATATGGAAATAATTTCATTAAAGGCACACTTCCAACTTCAGGAGGGGAAAAAAGACTTGAACAGGCTACTCACCAAATCCAAGCCATTTCATTTGCACGTAGCGAACTTCCCACGATAGCTTATAGGCATAGCCAAATAGTGACAAGTAAATGTGCACTCTGTCTGCCGGATTTCTATAGTTTCTTGACAGGGCTACTTCACTGAAACTGAACGTTATCTTCAAAGGAGGACCCTATACATTTTAAAGATAGCCTATTTTATTTTTGAGGGCTTTTGATATCGGGGGTTACCTACAGTAAAATTTATTATTAGCCTATTACACGTAAGTCTCTGCTGCATAGCCTACATTTCGTCAGGGCCGTTCAACTGGAGAAGGGGTTGTTCATTTACTCCTGTAAATTGCAAATATAGACTTGCTGCGACTTCCGAACAGTTTTGTGAGTGCTAGCCTACTTTGTTAATATTTGGGAAACTGCGAGTAAGGGGCGGCCGCGACCGCGCAGCCCTGGCTGCTGAAGTGCCACGAGAGCGCAACAAATCGTCAGAAACATATATTTAAGCTCACAATAATCAGACCGGCCCAAAACGTTAACGGCCCACTGGGAATCCTCCCGCATCTCCCGATAGCCACCCCGGGCCTGGGCTGGGTGGGCGGATGCCATGCGCACGTTCTGACTTCCACCCACTAATTGTACCGAATAATTGGTTTTATTCTTCAATCAGTTAGGCTATAATAAATATGTTTGACGTTAAAGATGTTATAGAACATAAAAATTAACGTCAGTTACTTTGCTGAGTAACTAATTACTTTTACAGTGTGGTAACTGAGTTGCTAACTCAATTACTTTTTGGCAGAAGTAATTTGTAACGGTAACTAATTACTTTTTTAAAGTAAGATGACCAACACTGGTTTGGACAGCTCCAGGCCTGTGTTCACCTTATGCCCCAAAATAGCTTTAAAAAAAAAAATGGATTGGCAGGTTTTACTTTCCCATAACACTGAAGAAACAGATCTGTGCTGGGAAAAATACCTTATCATATGTATTGTGATCGATGTTCCTGAGCCAGTCCAGTCCATAAATGATTAAAACTCTTATATAACCACTAACTAAGGAATAAAAAGAGGGTGTTCACAGAATGAGTCTCAGACACAACTGGTACAACTACTACTACTATTAGTAATATCTGTTGTAGCTATTGTACTGTTTCAGTATTACTACTTATTGCTATGTGAGAGTGTTGGTGAACGTGAGGGCCGTCATCCCACTGCTGGTGCTGCTGTTCTCCATGTGTGGAGCTCAGACTCGGAGCACCCAGATTGAAGTTCAGACAGAGAGCCAGAGTACCGGGGCTGCTGTTGCTGCAGTTGCTGAGCAAGTAGATACTGTATATATATGCAGAGCGTACAGTAATAAAGAACTCAGAAACATGGTGGTGGAACAGAGAGTGCTGCTGACTGTCACACAGAATGAACTGAATAAAATGGAGACTGAGAATGATGCTCTACACACAGAGATGGTCATGCTGAAGACCAGACTGACTGCTAGTGAAACTGAAGTGGTGAATCTGAGGAAGGACACTGCAGAACAGACAGCTGATCTGAAGTCAGTTACTGAGAGACTGGCAGTCACTAAGACTGACATGGAACACCTGAAGAAAGACACTGCAGCCCAACACACAGACTTGACTACTATGAAGACTGAAGTGATGAACCTAATCAAAGAAAATTCAGTTCAACAGACAGAGATGGTCAATCTGAAGATGGACACTGCAGCACAAGAGACCAGACTGTCTGCCTGTGAAACTGAGGTAGAAAACCTGAAGATGGAAACTACAGCACAAGAGGCAGAGCTAACAGCAGTGAAGACCAGACTGGCAGCTACTGAGACTGAAGTAGTGAATCTGGAGAAGATGATCACACAGCAACCCAAGGTGGCATTCTCAGCAGGTCTGGGTAATTCAGGATTCATAGAGTCTGGGAATACTGACTTGAACGTGATATTCACTGGAATCATTACCAATGCTGGACAGGCCTACAGCAGCACAACAGGCTTCTTCACAGGTCCAGTCAAGGGAGTCTACTACTTCAGACTCACTGTCATAAATTACCTATCTTCACATATGTACATCAGAGGATGTTTAAGAATGCAGAGCAGATTATGCATTTAGGACAGTATGATACTGATGGACAGCGCACCTATCTGTCCAGTGGTGCTACTCTGCAGCTGGAGGTTGGAGATGTAGTTAACATGCGACTCCCTGCAGGCTTCAGGCTCTGAGATAATGGTAATAATCACTAGCCTGGCACGCCCTCCCAGTGACGCAACGCCTTCAGGCTTTGCTGCTGGTCTGGTCAACTGCTCATTGAGAAGGATTTCTGAGTTCCCGAAATCTGCGGAACTGCCCCCTTTGGTCGAGAACCAATCAACTTTGAGCAGCTCCAACGGCTCTGGGTAGAGGCGTGTTCAAGGCAGAGGAAAGAGTGTTGTTATTGGTTTAAACTCGGCAATCCGCTTTCTGACATCTACCAGTAGCAAATCGAGGCACTTAAAGGAGGCGGGTCAACCAGCGATGGCAAGAAACCGTGTTGGCACAGGCTGTTGGTCAGACTAAAGTCTCGCAGAGCCTTTGAAAGTCGATGGTAATCAGGCTAAATAATCACAGCAGCTTCAGTGGCTTCCTGCTCTTTCCTCTCTAAATGGAACACTATTCAACTGCTTTTGTTAAATGAATTGTGTTTCATCAACATGAGAAAATAAATCATTTTTAACTTCAATCTGTCTTTGTCTTCATGAGTCAGTCATCATGTCATCAGTAAACACAATAATAATAAAACATGATTAATATAAAAACACTGTTAACAAAATAAAATACAACTGTTCATGCAATGGACCACTTCTTCTTTTCACCCAGAACAGTAAATTAAGAACACAATATAAAGGCTGACACATGAAAACAAATAAAAAACAAAATATACATTAGAATAATTAACTGAAATATAATGAGAAGCATGACTGATGTAGATTGTAGAATAGTAAATGTTGTATATTGATTGTAAACATTGTTTACTCTTTTTGACACAAACTGTAATGCATGAAGTGTGCTAGTGTGTTTGTGTGTGTGTGTGTGTGTGTGTGTGTGTGTGTGTGTGTGTGTGTGTGTGTGTGTGTAAATGTAAAGGGATATTTGTGTAGTCTGTCTCTCTGTCTAGTCTGTGTGTGTTTGCCAGACTGCCTAAAGTAAACATTTTATGAGATGTCTGATCTACTAGCTACTTTCAATCTCTCTCTCTGTCTCTGTTTTCTTTTCCTAATCCACATACACACACACACACTCAAGGAAATGCCTGAGGCTCAATCAATATGGTTTAAGTGCATCAGAAATCAGAGAGTTCGCTCACTTTCACATGAAGAGCTGCGTCTTACTGAATGGTCCAAACGCTAACTCATCCTGCTACCAAAGGTGTTTACAAAACAGCTAGTCTGTTTGTCCCTCTGTGTGCGTGTCTTCCTCTCTCCATCCTCTGCCTTTAATGAAAGTAGGCTTATGCACCTCCTTCTTCCCAGCCTTATACCAGTCCATATTCAAGTCACATTCGCTCTTTTGAAAATGCTGAAATCTGGAGCCCTGCCATGCCAAAGTGCAATATAGCTTCACTTAGAGAACCATGGCCTGACTTCTACTGCATTTTGGCACGGGCTGTTTTTCACTGTGGTTTTATAGGAACCCACAGGGTCCATTCTCTGTGCCTAAGTGTGGGCAGAGCATACAGTATATACTTTGGGTGTTTGTAGCAAAAGTGTGGAACTAGATGATGATTGAATGTATCTCTCATTGATTCATCTTTACATAAGGTCAGTGTTTCTATATGATAGGTCACATAAACCATCGTATTATTGCTATCAGTTGAACAAGAATATTAGAGTAGATCCAGTCCTTTAGAAATGATGTTGTGCAGTCTTTATATCTGAAGCTGCTAGGTTCATAGTGGAGTTCGTAGTTAAACGACCTGTCACATTTGACCATTTTGAGATGCAAGACCACTCCCGGACTGAGATGATCTTTAGAAGTGGCCAATAGACAGCAGAATCTAGTAGAAATATAAAAAGTTTGTACCTGGAGAGAGAGAGAGAGAGAGAGAGTGTGAGAGAGAGAGAGATAGAGAGAGAGAGAGATAGAGAGGGAGAGAGAGAGAGGATGTTTGGAGAGCATCAAAGTGCCATCAGAGTCAACATGTTTTCCGAGGAAGGGATTGGGGGAAAGTAGGACACAAACTGCATCGCTGATGTCCCTTGGGCTCGGAATTTTCCGGGATGGTGGGGACAGTGTCGGGCGAAGACCACCACCGTCTCCCGGGGGAGGCCACGTTTCAAAGCAAGCCTCCAAAACGCTGTTGAGCAAATCTCCATACATAATAATCTGGAATTTTATATAAAAAGATGCATATTTGCATAAAGCCTGCGTGGAGCCCAAAGGGGAGAGGAGAGTAACGGATGAGAGGGATTTGAGCAAAGCTGTGCCAGTCAGGGATCTGAGGAGGGCGAACGTGGCCGTGTCACTTAGCATAAGTCTGATTTACGTTTGAGTCCAAGAGTGACTTGTCCTGGCCAAGCCAACTCTTTTGACATTGGCTCGGTAGATATGCATGTGGTGTGTGTGTGTGTGTGTGTGTGTGTGTGTGTGTGTGTGTGTGTGTGTCTGAGTGTGTTTGTTTGTGTATGTGCGTCTGTTTGTGTTTGTGTTGGAAAGTATCACTTAATCCTCTAAGAATTGATGTGTGTGTGTATGTGTGTGTGTGTGTGTGTGTGTGTGTGTGTGTATGTGTGTCTGAAAGACTGTGGCATCGTGTGATGACACGTCAGTATGAACAGTCTAATCAATATTCATGTCGCATTCATTTTGATAAAGCTTTGATGTACGATATTTCACATGTTTCATTGCCACTACAGTATGCTGTAGCAACTCACCCCACTTTACACAGACATGTATCCAACATATTCCCTTTTAAAAAACATGGACCGTGATGCATCTTGTGAACAGCATTACAAGTAATTCATATTCACATCTTAATGTTAGTTTCTTTATCCCAAGAGCTGTAGTTTGTCTGCTCTACGATGGCCAAGAAGTGCAAAACAAATTTATGTTTGCAAATTTGCAATGTACAATCACAGAATTACATGTCCTAAAACAAAAAATAGATAGATAGATAGATACAGTAGATAGATAGATAGATAGATAGATAGATAGATAGATAGACACTTTATTGATCCAAGGGGAAATTTAAGATTCCAATTACAAAATTACAACCTAAAACAAATGTACAACCCTGTGAACACTTCTGGGCTAACACTTTTACTGTTTCAAATACAAATTTACAGTAGAATCTGACGGAGAGGGTAGGTACAATACACAATAAGTAGCCTAGCTTACTCAATCTTGTCTCAAGCAGAAAGGACACAACTTCATTAACCCTTATGTTGTCCTTGGGGTCAATTTGACCCCAAGCAATGTTTAACATCATGAAATATATGGTTCACTTTTTTTTTTTTGCTTCAAATTTCATGACTTTTCCTCATTTGAAGGGTACAACAGAGTAAACATGAAATTTGCACAAAAATATGTTTCCAATGTCCTGTAAAAAAAATAGTTACGTTGGTGTTCTTGGGGTAAATTTGACCCCATTTTTATGAAACATGAGGTAAATGAATATTTGACACAATATGAATATTATTATTGTAATAGTATGAGAACAGGTACTTATTATCATTATTACATAAACAAGTACATATTGCATATAAGTTATTTTGGCAGGTCTGAAAAAGTCCAAAAACTCAGCCTTTGGGCTGTTGACACTGGATTGGCCATATTGCTAGCCAGGGTTCCAGGGTTCATAAAGGGGAGTGGGGGGGTAGGAATGTTTTGTAGGGCTTTTGATGGTGGTTATTACACTCTTGTTAAGTACCTACCACAAAAAAAAAAAAAAACTGGTTAAAAAAAATAATTTCAATTATTTTTTGAGAGTTTTGTTAGCTGGGGTCAAATTGACCCCAGGATAAGGAACGTCGGTAAGATTTGAGGACAACATGAGGGTTAATAACTCTATCTATCTATCTATTATGCAAGTTATTTAGAGTATTCATTCTGTCATCCACATCCTTTTCGTATTTTGTTTTGTATCTTCATACACATTTTCCTCCTTGTCATGGTCACTTTTTCTCTCTCTCTCTCTCTCTCTCTTTCACACACACACACACACACACACACACACACACACACACTGCATTTTCGAGCTGAAACTCCTTATTTAAATTATACACTTTGCATCTGGTGATCAACTCATGGTGTGGGGGTATTCCTGCAGGTGTGTATTTCCCCCGCAATCACACCTGTAATGACTGTCTGTGGCTACCAAATTGCAGAGGTAGACTCTCATATGCTGTGTTTACCTCAAAGTACATCCATCACTCATACACCTACACAATCATCCTGTCCAGGTATATTTGTTCATTTTTTTATTTATTTATTTAGCCCTACGTGGCATGAAGGACTATCCTGGCTGATTCCAGGCCCATCCTCAAATCTCATATCTCGGTTGAGAGCCGGTCTAGAGACCCTTTGTCCACTTAAGATTTCCAAGCAGACAACCAGCAGTGAAATTAAACCTAATTGTGTACATTAAACTCTTACCAGATGTGTCTTTCATGTATTTCTTGTAAACAAAGGTCTTAAAGCAACACTAAAGCACTTTTCCTCTGTCACACACACGTTATTTGTTTATCCAGCAAATAACGATGTCCACAGACAAGGTAGAGTATAATGCATGATTTTATGAAAGTATGATGTATTGCTACATTGAAGCAAGCGACATTTGTAGTTTTTTTTGGTCTTATTTCATCAAACTACAGGTACGCTACATGATCTGGTAAAGTAACATAGTGTAGTTATAGCCGATAGAGAGCCGCAAAGTGAATGCAGAAGTGTCGTTCACTCTGTTACGAGTTGATGAACCCCTGACATCATTTTGGAAACATTATCTTAAGGAACGAAGAACTCTTTAGTGTTACTTCAAAAGCAGTTGTTTACCCAGTTCCAAAGAAAATGTAAGTCCATATTGTACGTATAACACTTATGCCACCAGCAGAGTTAGCGCTGCTAACAGTACTCCCCATGTCGTAATATGGAGCCTGCCGTTGTTATTGGTTTCTGAGCTTATGGAGGTTTGCACCTTGGCTAGTACACAGTCGAAGAGTAAACAATATTTCATAGGTGAGCATTTAGCTGTTGGTCGACCTGCTGGTGTGTGGGTGCACTGGATGGGCCTGTCAGGAGGAAGGGATGTGTGGCTGATCGTGCTAATGTAGTGTGGAGCGCTAACTGCCGCTAAGTGCTAAGTAACTAGGGGCTGAGAGGGCGAGCTGAAGGAGTGGGAGACACCAGCCTGACAAACAGCTTCTTGCACAGCGGCCACTGTTTTAGGCCTCCCTGTGCTGCCATGGCATGTCAAGACCAAGGCGTGCATGGCTAACACACACACACACACACACACACACACACACACACACACACACACTGACACGCACACAGTCTCTCTCTCTTCTTCATGATTTGTTTATTTTGCTGTGCTTTGCAGACAAACAGTCACACATCATTCACAGATAAATAGAAAGTGTCTGATGTCTCATATTTTGTGTGAAGTCGATGCATTTAAGGATGTGACACTGTCTGCTGATATTCTGTTTTTGAGCTCTTCAAACAAATGTAGTAAACAGTAGCTGTTCTTGGTGCTTTGAGAATAATTTGTTTTCTCAGCTGAATGGCAAACATCATTAATGTAAGGTTCTTTGTACGCCACAGTGAAAATGTTCTGTCTTGTCCAAAGACCAAATGCTCCTCCTCACACAATATATTAATCTTGTGCATTGTGATTAAATAACGATGTACAAATTTACTCAGTCTCAATCATTTCTGAAACAATTTGCCAAAGCAATGCCTGTTTTGTTCCGTGTAACATACAGTATATGCATCTTTGAGCATAGCTAGAACAATTAGGCATGAGTAGCATTTGGTGTGGTCAGTGCACATTCACAGGTCCAAATCCATACTGTATGTATTTATTCCCTGTTTTATTAACTGGCTTAGTTATTTCTGTTTCTCACCAGGCCTACATTTCAACAGCCTACATATCCACATTTCAAAGAAGACCTTTTGAGGTCTCTGCAGACAGATAAACATTCAAACATGTTTAGCCTCATTTCCAGTAGTTTATGAGAGAGTAGCTGCTGCTTTTCTTAAACTCCACTCAGGCACAGAGATAGAAATAACATGTTGTATTTTTTTCCTTATTAATTTACACGATTTGACTTCATAGCTCTCTGCATCAGCCTACATTATCAGAGGGTACTGCCTTCCTTGCTGACCCTCTCTGCATATCATTGTAAGGCATAACTAATATAACTGTATGTCAGCTGAATCACATCCGTAACTTTTACACAGTGAAACAAATATGGACGAAACGAGCCCACAATCATGACATTTCCAACCATACAAATGTGAATACTACTTCTTATGAGTCCTCCATTGTTCAAACAAATGCTGCTGGATGTTCTTAGAGCACATGGTTGGCCTCTTGCCTCTCTGGCCGCCTGTGCGTTATTAGCTGTGTCCAACAGCCTTGGAGGAGACACAATGAAGACACAGTCAGCCAGAGACGTGGCATGACATTCCCACAGCCTGCAGCATTCCCGGGATGTCTCTGAGGAATTAGATAAGGATCACATCCTTTATGGAAGTGCGGATGCACTCATTCCAGCCCCACAGGCGCAGGACCAAAGATTGACCACACATCCACACAGACGCCAGGCTATAGACCTTCACACAAAAACACACACACACACACACACACACACACACACACACACACACACACACACACACACACACACACACACACACACACACACACACACACACACACACACACACACACACAGAGAGAGAGAGAGAGATCTTTCTCTTTCTCATAGGTGGTGACTGATGATTACAACTCGTGAGTCCACTTGCAAAACAAGTATCTTCATTGTCCAACATCAGCGGTGGCGGCTATTCCATTTGCTTTTCAGGCAGCAGACTGTAATTACGTTACGGTTACACGATTAGGCAGAACACATTTAGCAAATAATATCACGCCTTAAACATCTCTGTTATCAGTGCAGCTCTCAAAGAGAAGCTTTCAAAGAAAGCAGAGGTAAAACTATAATCACTAGTCCCTAGAAGAAATTAGCTCTTTTGATAGCGGACACACTGTCATTTCTGCAAGCCCGCAGAGATGAGAGTTCAGTGTAGGGACATCTGATAACATTAAAAACTGACTCTTAAACAGGCTTTGACCATTTCCTTCAACACATACCTGCAAAATGAAGGACTGTAAAGTAGACACAAGTTTTTTTTCTGATAATGTTAATTGGTAATTCAATAGAAACAGGAATGTAGCTAGCTGCATTAGCCTACATGGTGTATGCGGATTTTCTGTGAATGCAATTCCCATTGCCACTTTATTTGGACAACATATTTTTGTCACGTCACATCACATCATACTTTCTCTGATATGGGTAGCCTAGACTGTCCAGAAAAAACAACAACAACAAGAAGATATAGCATGTATAGATGGCCTTTGCAATGACCAAGATTAAAGTTGAATAAAAGTAGCAAAATTAGCCTAGGACCCAAAGGGTTAACTAGTTCATGCTGTTCCAGCCATTCTATGGTGCTAAGCATTTATGAGCACGGCCATTCATGTAGCCTACAATTTGCAGTTAGTCAGTCAACAGTCTGGTTTGAAGTAGAAACTGTGTGGACATTGGCAGCAACAGCTACACTCCATAGACTCTCTCCTGACATGACCCGATGATATGGAAATATGACATTTCATTTACTCACCCATGTTACTTGCTACATCATTAATTCTGCTCTGGGAGTGCATCCATAAGCAGGGCTTTGACGCTGTGGGAACATTTGGGTGGTGGAATGAACAGAAGACTTTTAGCTGATGGGCCATTTCCTCATATTGGGCTCACACACACACACACACACGCATGCACAAAAATATATATATATATTTGTGTAAAATATAGCAGTTTTTATTCAGGTTCTGAAGTCTGCTGATGAAGTCAGTCAGCTGAAGCTTTGCTAATAGTACAGCAGTTTTGAACTGGGACCAAAAGCCCACAACCTACCACCCCCCCCCCCCCCCCCCCCCCACACACACACCTCCCTACAAGCCTTTTTCACTACAACCTGTCAAGGTTTGTAAGTAACTCAGATGTTGACACTATGGCATTGTGTCTTCACACACACACACACACACACACAGCCTATCTTGCTCCCATCTCATCCTATTTATCCTGATCCCCTTTATTTTGATGATTCACCCCATTAACATTTGAGAAGGTATCAAATGAAAGTGAAAGTAAGTATGGTATCAAACTGTGAACATCCAATTTAACAGACAATCTGAACTGAGCTCTACTCAAATATTCAGTAATCTATAGACAGAGAGAACGAGAGAGAGAGAGAGAGGGGGGGGGGGAGGGGGTACGTATTAATGAGTATCCCCCTGATTCAACCTCTTTAAATTGATCTCTGTCAGTGGTGGAAGACTGCATTGATCCAGAGACAATCTTATTTTGATTCATTCATTCATCCATCCATTCAGTTATCCATTCATTCATTTCACTGCAGGTGCATAACCGAGGTTCCCGACTGCCAATTATGGGACTATTAATGATACATTTTCTCCATAAAAGAACAACAAGAAAGAAAATCTGTATTTTTGTAAATCTGTAAATTTGTATTGTAAGAGAACTGTAAAATCAAATACAGTACACTACTCTGTAATCATGTGTATTACCACTTGTAAATGCATTGTCCTGAAAAGGTCATTGTACAACTGACAGCACATTTTGACTAAGGACGTATTCATCTGTTTTATCTAATAGTCCGGCCGTTTATCCTGACATACAGTACCACTCTCACATCCACTGGATAACACTCCTCCTCTGCTGACACGTCTCTGTCTCCGTCCATTGAAATGCTCTCCCAGTGCAGATCGACTCGGCGGCCATTGGCCTCTCCGGCTCCAGCTCTCCAGTCTGCGGAGCCGGATCGATCTGGCGCAGTTAACTCTGGCTGAGGGAAGCATTAATTGGAGGAGCATAGCGTAAAATGAGTCTACTAACCACTCCATGCTCTAATAACACAATTCTGTGATTCTGCTGTCACGGTGGACTGACCGGCAGCTGAACCTTGTACGAGGAAACGGAAAAAGAAAGAGAGAGGGGATGGTGGGGAGATGGTGGTGTGTGTGTGTGTGTGGGGTGTGTGTGTGTGTGTGTGTGTGTGTGTGTGTGTGTGTGTGTGTGTGTGTGTGTGTGTGTGAGTGTGGGCAGGGGGTGTGAGAGAGTGGAAGAGAGAGAGCACATTAAAATGCATTTAGTCTGGATGTCGTAGTCCTGTGTTTATGTGTGTACCCGTCATTTCAAATGAGTGCACTTCTGTCTGTGTGCATCTGAAGCCTCAAATGGTTGTTTGTATGTGCCTTTTGCCAAATGTGTCTGCAGATGGGGTATTAAAAATGGAAAGTCTTTGACCTCCCCACCCCCTCATGTCTACCCTTAGATGCTCTGATTGTGACCAAGTGCCACTACCTCTCAAGCACGACTCAAATGATGCAGTCACACACGCACACACACAAACACACACACACACACACACACACACTTAGTCACTCACTTGCTCACTAGCACACACACACACACACACACACACACGCACACACACACACACACACACACACACACACACACACACACACACACAGTCACTCACTTGCTCATTCACACACAAACACAACTACATACGCACGTACACACACAAAGACACACACACACATGCTGGAAAAATGCACACTTGCTCACTCACACACAAACACAGACATGGACATGCATATATGTATGCACACGCACGCACGCACACGCACACACACACACACACACACTCACAACCACCACCTTTTCACCCCGTGGCTATACTCCTGTTTATCAATCACTCTGGAACTTGTTGAAATAATTAAGCTGGCTGGCGCGGTCTCTCAGCTGATTCTGAGTGGCTGAGAAGCATGCTACGCTAATGGGAGGCGCATTAGCGGAACAGAGGATGATATATTGTTGTCGTGCGTGGCTTAAGCACAACTGTCCCTCCCAGCTCCAACTGTGTTCTCTAAAAGGGGACTCATCAGAGAGGCACATTTAGCCCACAGACAAAGCCATGCCTCTTCGTGCTGTCATCGTTTTTGGCCCTGGTGCCTTGGAAATACTGGCCAATGTACTGTACGTATGATGGACATACTTCAAGGTTTGGGCAGAAACAAAAAGTTGATGAATAGGTAAGAAAAAACAGAAAGCACTTGGCAGAGCACATATAAATGTCAAAGCAGTTCACTTACATGCTGTATCTTGTCATGTACTAGAAATTAGAATTAGAAAGAAACTAGAGAATAAATATGGACTACTCTGAAAGAATTACCAACTCAGCATATTCATGTCATTTTGTTGAGCTACTCATAGCGTAATATCAACTTAGTTACAAGTGTATTACATATAAAAAATCAATACACATAATTCCAAGCTGGAGAAAGACTTGACTGGATTAAGATGAGTCAGACGGACCCCAGGACAAATAACAGGGGGCTAGGGTGAATGTGGATCCTATACTGCATATACTGTAGGGATCCTATGGACAATAAATAATAAACAATAAACAGATGTATTATGTTAAAGCATAACTAAGTTCACACAGCCGCTCTGAATCAGGGCCTCTCTCTCGTCTCCTTGTCCCATGCTACACTTTCCCACCAAGTTTACTGAGAATTGGATCTGTAGATTTTGGATGAATCTTTTAAGGAATAAAGAAACCAACAAAAAGATACTGCTGAAAACATATAGCCTGCTTAGTGGGGATAAGAAAAGATAAATGTTGATTTCACTTCCTTAAAATGTGCCTGCCTTTGACTATGTCTGTTCTGTTGTTTTGGGCCTATACCAAGTCATAGACTTAGTTGACCGCAAAATGGTTTACTACTGCTGAAACAAACAACAACGTTGGAAAAACTCACTGCAACTCAACTTTTCCCCACAAAGCATCACTCCAAGAAAAACAACGACAACCTCTGGCTTGGGCCAAAGCCAAAAGCTGAAGTTAACACGGATACCAGAGTGAAAAACTTTTGCTGCCTGGATGCTCTCATTATCATGCTCATAATCATAGAGCATTTGCCCTTGAAGTGAATTTCAGTCTCTGTGAAAATAAAAAAACAAGCCTAAGTGAGAGATGTGTGTATGTTTTGGGGAGGGGAGGGCTGTGCACTCCTCTCCTCTGGCAGTGCCTCCATTTTAAGCCCATTAAAAACACCTGCACCGCCTCAGCCCGGCTTTATCCCATCCATCCCGCACGCCCATGCCAGCTCACAACCTGTGGGCACTTAGGACCTGTGGCGTTGACACCCACTTCAAAAGAGGGCTGCACTGCTCATGCCAACGCTCAGGAGGCCCCGAGAGGGGAAAATAAATGCGAACCGTGGGCACGGCCGATGCCAAGCGCGCGCTAGATTTGCTCTTGAAGCCGTGGGGCTGGGGCTGATGGAGGTTAAATTCCGGCGCGGCGGGCGACCGGGAACTCCCGCCGAGTCCCCTTCTGTTCTGCTCTCTGGAACTTTGCGTTGCGTCTTAATTGATTGCTGCAATGCTATATATTTATGTCTCCCCGAATGCCGCCTAACAAGCGATGTGTGTGTGTGTGTGTGTGTGTGTGTGTATGTGTATGGAAACTAAAGTGGGACCATTTGGAAACGTCCGCAGCAGCCAAGGCTTTGATTACCTCCCGGGGTGACCCACCATTAAGCGAAGCTAAATAGTCCCGCCGAAGTTGCTGCCACGGCAGTCATGTCTGTTCCTCAGCAGTCAGCCAACAAGTCTGATCATTAGGTCGATTTATGACACACACTCTGGCTACACACACACACACACACACACACACACACACACAGCTTGACTGATAAACCTCATCCCGACCGCAAATGCTGTCTTCACACACCTCCGCTCTGTTTAATGATGATAAAGTTATGCATGTATCATTTTGTACGCGCTGGATAAGACCTCGACATCGACGCACTTAAGTGTGTTGACACACACATAAACCAGTTCATACGCTGATACACTTTCCCTCCCTGCTCCGCCCTTTCCCCCCTCCTCCCCCTCTCATCTCCTCTGCTCTCTTCCTCCATCCTACTTGTCCTCCAACCCTCCCATTTGAATAAAACATGACAATAATTCTGTAATTCCTCTTAAGCACCAGGCTCATCACTTATTCATTTTGGCCTCAAATAGCTGCCGTAGCTCTGCGTTGGTGTAGGCACCCGGTGCGCATTAGCAGTAAATAGCCTTAACATGATGAACTGCTGTCGACCAGTGGAACTGCCTTTAGGAAAG
>NC_084995.1:17172460-17192460 GCF_963854185.1 Sardina pilchardus | reverse complement strand
GATATTGATGGGGGTGGAGAGGAGTATAGATCTGAAATCAATCTGTAGTCTCTCTCTCTCTCTCTCTCTCTCTCTCTCTCTCTCACACACACACACACACAAACACACCACTCACATCTGCATAAATGAATATCAAAATGTGGGCCTACACAATTTTACACCAATAAGCATGCCCACATATCCTATCTGTCTCTCTCTGTCTCTCTCTCTCTCTCTCTCTCTCTCTCTCTCACACACACACACACACACACACCATAACACATATGCATATTTCACTTAATGTATTTATTCATAAGGATAATACACATTCATTAACATTTCTGTAAATTTGTGTTAGCCAGTTGACTAATTTCCAAATGCTATCCTTTGGTAAGATGTTTTGAAAACCATACGGGTACGCACACAAACTAAAGTTAAATAAATAAATAAATAAACACACACACACACACACACACACACACACACACACACACACACACACACACACACACACACACACACACACACACATCCAGTGGTATGTCATCATTCACTGGGATTATCAGAAGCCGTTCTTCATGTGGTGGATGAAAAGAGGCATCATTAGGCTTATGCGAGATTGCATGTCGGGCCTGCCACGCAGAGTTCAAATGACTCTCAAGAATGCATTTGATCAGTCACTCCTGCAGGAGCCGTCGAGCGGAGGCAAGCCGTCAGCGTGCTGGCCTACTTTGCGGTTGGAATCGATGTGCAACAAGGGTAGGGTGTCAGCACCACGCTGTCCTGGGCTGGTTTTGCACTGGAGCTGTGGATGCAGAGCAGCAGTTGCTTAAACTCTCTCTCTCTTTCTCTCTCTCTCTCTCTCTCACACACACACACACACACACACACACACACACACACACACACACATACACACACGCACACACACACAATTTTTTTAGAAGTCATTGCTTTTTTGTTTTTATATATTTTCACAACATCTCACCATCTGCATGTTTGTGAATGGATGGATGTCTGTCTGAAACTGTGTTTCTGTGACCGGGCAGATGTATTCGTCTGTAATTAAGGGAATACCTTGTCTGTCACTGGGCGGATGTATGTGTCTGTGATTAAGTTAATGACTAGTGGATATCTGCATATTTAATAAAGTAGGTGTCTGTGACTGGGTGGATGTCTGCATAATACAGTAAGTGAATGTCTGGATGCCTGTGTCCGTAATGAAGTAGGCATCTGAGTGTCTGTGACCGGGTGGATGTATGTAATTAAGTGAATATGGGCATGTCTGTGACCGGGTGGATGTCTGTGTCTGTAATTGAGTGAATGTCTGGGTTGTCTATGAACGGATGGATGTATCCGTCTGTAATTAAGTGAATGTCTGGGTGTCTGTGACCGGGTGGATGTCTGTGTCTGTAATGAAGTGGGCATCTGGGTGTCTGTGACTGGGTGGATGTCTGTGTCTGTAATGAAGTGGGCATCTGGGTGTCTGTGACTGGGAGGATGTATGTGTCTGTAATTAAGTGAATGCCCGGGTATCTGTGAAGGGGCGGATGTCTGTGTGTCTAGCCCCATTAGTGGCTGGGTCCCGGGTAGATCTTGGCCTTGTCCCTGCTAGTATCAGCAGCTCATGGGCGTATGTGGGGGTGTTATGTGATACCCTGTCAACACTGTGTCAGTGCCCCTGCTTGCACACTGTTTGATGATCAGCTGGCCTTAGTGCTGTGCATATGGCTGCTGCCTAGGGGTCTGTGTGTGTGTGTGTGTGTGTGTGTGTGTATGTGTGTGCGTGTGTGTGTGTGTGTGTGTGTGTGTGTGTGTGTGTGTGTGTGTGTGTGTATGAGAGAGAGAGAGACGGAGACAGAGAGAGAGAGAGAGAAAGAGAGAGAGAGATAGCTGGCAGGAAGAATATCATGGTTTCACACAAAGGCACAACACATACACACATCATCTATGCACTACCAAAGAGGTCTTGAAGAAGAGAAAGAGAGAGAGAGGTAGAGAGGTAGAGAGAGAGAGGTAGAGAAGAGATTGAGTGTGTGTGAGAGAGAGTTTTAGATTGGTCTGCATCTTTTGGAGAACAGTATCAAAGAAAAACAAATTTACCCATAAACTAGATACACACATTGGACACGTAAACACACACACACACACACACACACACACACACACACACACACACACACACACACACACACACACACACACACACACACACACACACACACACACACACATACATATTCACATGTGATCTACTATTCAACATACTGACATGACTTTAAGCTGAGGCAACATATACACAATTATTAATAATTATTCATGAATTACTTCCCCTGCAATTAGCCCTCTTAAGGTAAAGGAGATTCTACTGTATAGGAGCGCAAGAAGCATCACAATGAAGACCTGTACCTGCTTCAAACAACAACAGCAAAATCACTTGATGATGTTGGTATGAATGGTGAATGTTGATAGCTTTTGTTTAATGAGCAACTGAGACCCTGGCAAAGATCATAATTTTTTCTCCATTATTATTTCTAAAAAAGCGTATTCTGACACTGTTTTGAAAATGCTCTCTGAGGTGCATATATCTGAATACTTTGAATGACTTGCGGTTGCCCTAATATTTATCGTAATATTGATTATTGTCATTCGGATGTGTTTTGAGATCGAACTTTCTCAAAACACATCCGAATTACATGATTTGATGTCAACTCAACGTATGTACTCCCAATCATCCGTAAAATGATCTAAAGTGCATTTTACTCCGGATAATCCCTTTAAACTGGCTAAATTTACAGAATACGAGATCAGATACATCTGTGATACTGATTAAGGCGAACCAATTTGTTCAAAACACTGTTATCTAATAAATGAACATCTTTTCAGGGGTCCCAGAAAATGAGTCCAGGTCATTTTAGAATATGATCTCTTTTCACAAATGACAAAAACTGATCTCTTTTGACATAGTCTTTATTTCATTTTATGACATACCAAAGGTATGCAGCTACACCAGGACATTTTTTCAAGGAGATTCCATCACTTTCCACAAAGAAATGAAGCATTTTTTCAATGAGCTGTACCAACAAATTTGGCCATGAGTGTCCATGGACATCACTGTCTGTTTGTGTGGGCATAGAGCACTGAAACTATGGGGCACAAACAGTTTGACAGAGGTTACGCCGCCTAATAATAGTTTCCACTCCATTTTGCTCATGTAAAATCGAATATGAGATTAGGTAGGGAAATCTTGTAATTGCATTTAGAATCCTCAGCACAGAGGTTTCACCAAAGGGCAACTTCAGCACTGGGAAGCTATACTCTATATGCATACTAACAATGCATGCATGCCCTGCAAAATGAACCCATGGCCTTAGAGCAGTTGGAGGCCCCTCTCACGCACTCCTCATTGAGCTCAGTGTGTTGCACTGAGGTCTCATCTGTTTTTCAGATTTGAGCAACTACAAATAGGGTGGGAGAACCTCATGGCCAGAGAGGTATTTATGCATGTGTGGGTAGCACATGTTCTCTGTGGGGGAACCGTGCCATGGACAACAGAGGGCCACGGCACGGCGTGACCCTGTACAACGTTGTGAAGAAACGTGGCCGCAACAGAAGCAAGCACACCGACGGAATAAAGAAAAGATCTGAAACCACCATATGTAAATATCCAGAGAAAAATTATGTCTGCGGCCAACTGTATTCAGACAGCGTCCTTTGACTTAGGAGAATATCATCATTAACCAGTGCGTGATTAATGTCAAGCCAAATCAAGACCTTAAACCTGACGGAGGCGTATCGCATTCACTTGAGAGCGAGAAAGGAAGAAAAGAAAGAAAGTGGGCCTCTGAATAAACAGCTTTAGCATTGTTCCTGTTTTCTTCTGAATTAACAGCTTTAGCATCGTTCCTGTTTTCTTCTAAATTAATGACTTTAATGAATCTCTCCCTTGGTCAACCATCATGACAGTAACTCCTCGACAGGGGTGTTGAAAATTTGGGCCTATATGACAAACAATAAAGGCCTACTGTACACTCAAGACCGGCGACGCAACAATGACTTATGGCTGGTGACTGGCACTGAAGCATAGACCTGCATGAACCGTTAGGAATTACAGCCGTTTTTTTACATATCGTCACCCCGTTTTGAGGCTCAAATGTAATTGGAGAGTTGACGGATAAGCAATTTCATGGCTAATTGTGTCCTGTTCCCTCAGTAGGCCTATTCCATTTCAAATTAGGCAGATCTGAAGTTAATTCCAAACATCTCCATTTGGTAGCTTTTAGACTGAAGAAACCAGCCGTGGCCATCAGCCGGGTAGAAGGCACTTTACCAGTGGCCACATCAGTCGCCTATAAATGCCTCCCCGATTTTGGAACAAGATTCTGTGGCCAGAATAAACAAAAATTACCTGATAGTCAGAATGAGGGGACGAGAAAAGCATGGAGAATGGAAGCAATGCCTCATGACCCAGAGCATACCACATCATTTGTTGAACATGGTGTTGTACATGGGTCTGTATGGCTGCCACTGGAACAAGGTCACTGGTGTTAATTGATGATGGGACTGCTGATAGAAGAACCAGGATGAAATGTGTATAAAGTGTGTAAGGCTCCGAAATTGAAAGGATAGTGACTCAAGGAGCAGATGGATACTGTACACAGAAGATACTGTAAAAGCAGCCAAAACATTTCTCAAGGCAAAGAAATGGAATATTCCTCAATAGCCAGGGCCACCTGACCTCAACCAAATTGAACATACTTTTCACTTACTGAAAAAAAAATAGAAAAAAAAACGACGAACAAACAACAGCAACTGAAGCAGGCTGCAGTCCTAGCAAAGCATCTCACAGGACCAAAGTGTCCCATGATGTCTATGATTTCAGTCGATAACTGCAAAGTATTTTCCTCCAAGTAAATATAATCACTATAATGATAAAGCATAGTGTTTGAGCAATAACACAAAAAAACATCAGGTGATAATGTATATGGCTGCATGTCCTACACCATTAATGTGATATTTTTGTTCAACCCCTAAAAATAAAGCTGAACATCTTCACTTCAATCACATCTTGCCTTACTTCAGATGTATTGTGGTGGTGTACAGAAGCAAGCAGACAAAACTGTAGATTTGGTCTCCGTCCAAAGACTTACAGACCTCACTAAGTATTTTTCTTTTCTCTCTTTGGTAAAGAGATTATACAGATCCAGATTATGATCTCATATTAGTGCACTTAGCTGGCTCTAGTGTTGTTGGATCTTGGCGACACTGCATTTTGGTTCCCTACATGGGCAAGTCTGCATGTGTCAGGACTAGATGAGAGTAAACTGAGCCCATTAGACTTATTGAAGGTCACACCAATGTCATTGCTGCTCTCTTCCAGCAGGACATTCCACACCCCTCTCTCTATTTAAATAGTCTACCATTTTAGAGTAGAGCTACACAATAGCATACATACATTTGCATGTTTTGTGTGCCTAGGGTGTGTTTATTTGTGCTGATGGATGAAATGGTGCCTGCCCCCTTAAGAGGCTGCATTATATCCCTGTTTCATGTCAGCTAATGTTATTATCTAACTCCCTACACACATTCTTGAGGAAGGGTCACCTCTATTCTCCAAAGCGGACTTTAATTTGCTTGTTTCTAGACATTCCTCCACAATGATCCACTGTACAAGCCACTCTGCTATCTCACTGCCCTTCACATAGATTGTGAGGGAGTTTGGGACTTCTCTGAACTTTGTTAGTATCTGATTCCTCCGCTAGCCTTTTCCCTGAATCAGAGGTCAGCTCTTGAACTCGCGTCATCCTTTGGCCCCAAAAAGTCGAGAATCCCCATGAATATCTCGACATAAGGCGAGACACAGCGTTGAACACTGACACCGGGTCGGATAGTGCATATCATACATAAGAAAATAGAGTCAAGCTGTTTATGTTACACATCTGCGATCAATAGCAGTCTTCCTCCAGTTTGTCTCCCCTGTTCATTTCCCCATAGATTTCTGCACTTCAGAGATAATCAATGGTAAATTATGACGAGCAATGAAGACGGGAGGTCATATATATAACTCCATCGAGAACAAAGAGGATCATGGGAGGTGATGAGGCCTGATTAATATACTGCAATAAACTGGGGATAAATGGTGGTAGTTGGTGATGGAGATTGGGGCCTTGAATTACAATGATGTGAGGATATGAGTGTGTGTGTGTGTGTGTGTGTGTGTGTGTGTGTGTGTGTGTGTGTGCGTGCATGTCTGTATCTGTGTGTGTGTGTGTGTGTGTGTGTGTATGTGCGTGCATGTCTGTATCTGTGTGTGTGTGTGTGTGTGTGTGTGTGTGTGTGTGTCTGTGTGTGTATGTGTGTATGTATGTGTGTGTATGTGTATGTGTGTGTGTGTGTGTGTGTGTGTTTGTGGTGGGGGTGGGGGGGTGGACAGATATGTATGGACACTTGCATGAAAGTGGCAACTAGACATGGTGTGGCATTTTAAATGTTTTCAACTGGATTGTGTATTGTGCTTTTCCTTTAGAAAGTATCCACAGGTTACTTTACGGAGGCATTGTTTTTAGCAAAACACAGATGTTGCATTCATCTTACATGAGCACTGTAATAAACTGTAGAACCTGTAGAACACACACACATACACATACACCACACATACACCACACACACACACACACACACACACACACACACACACACACACACACACACACACACACACACACACACACACACACACACACACACACACACACACACACACACCTCCACTCCCTGCCAAGCCCCCACCCACTGCAGAGCCTTTCAAGTACCGGTTTAATTAAGGTTCAGACGCATCACACCTGTTACTTGATTATCCCAAAGACGGGGAAAGCATCTGAGAAACGGACCTAACCTTTTGGGATCTGATCTTTCCTCTCTTTTTCAAACGCACTCCCAGGCTCCGATCTGAAGCTGCAATTTCAAACAAGGCCGTTGCCTAATTGCTTGTGTGATTTGCCAGGTGCGGCGGCAGAAGCCAGGATGTCTGGGGCTGTCTGCTTCCTCGCTGCGCCGGTGTATCACCGGAACTCCGCGGCTGCCAGCAACTGAGAGGATACTTGGGTCTCTCCTGGAGAACGCGTGCTGTGCCGACAGTGCCGTCTGACGTTAACTGTTTTGATTAAATATTTGAATTTTCCACTGCTCCTGGGACTCAGTCATGCATAATTGCTTAATTTGATGATATCCAAAGACAAAGGGATAAAGCTCTATAATTACGATCCATTGGAGTATTGGAAAGGCAATCGCCTGCTCGGTGGAGAGACCAGGAAATGGATATGTAGTGCTATTGTTGGTTCAGGTGGAATGTGACCTGCATTGCTATTACCCAAAATGATCATGCGGGGACAGTGAAGCTAGTGTGTGTACAGTTCAGTGTGTGTGTGTGTGTGTCTCTCTCTCTCTCTCTCTCTCTCTCTCTCTCTCTCTCTCTCTGTGTGTGTGTGTGTGTGTGTGTGTGTGTGTGTGTGTGTGTGTGTGTGTGTGAATGATTCATGATTAATCTCAGGTGATATAATGTTTTCTGCTCCAACAATTCTCCCAGTACCATTAAAGAAACAGGCTTGATATATGTTGTGATTCAGGGGTTAATAAACCAGTAATCTATGCATTTATCTCAATTAAGTAACATTACAGTACATTACGCTAACCCATTTAGGAATATTCCCGTTGACCATCTATCCGTATGTGCTAGGGAAAAAAAGCAGGCAACATTTCACACAGTCATATATAGCGTAATACCTCAGGATTTACTCTTTCATTCTACATCCCTGCTATGTCACCACTCTAAATTAATTCAGCATTGTCTCTCCCTGGGTCTCACTGTCATTTTGGTTTTGAGGTATTTAATCAAAAAAAAATAAAACCCAATATTTTCATATCATTAAAGGGATAATCCGGAGTGAAATGCACTTTAGATCAATTTTTCGGACTATTGGGAGTAAATACGTTGAGTTGACACCAAAATCATGTCATTCGGATGTATTTTGAGAAAGTTCGAGCTCACCGTTTTTAGCCAAAACTCGTTAGCCTGGAGGTGACTCGGGCATGTCATTTCGCCGCTACAAAACGCTATTTTTATACCTCTTCTACTGTTCCAAACAACACTACACTTACGTGGTAGTGAGTAGAGGATCCCTAAAGCCAAACCGAAGTATCCCCACGCCTTTATGTGGTCGGATAGAGAGTCCAGAATGAATCTAATCGAGTCCGTACCTTTCCGGAAATGTTAATAAAGTGTTGTTATAGCGTTGGCAGCTGCAACAGCGACATTTCCGGAAAGGAAAATTCACCTCAAAATACATCCGAATGACATGATTTTGGTGTCAACTCAACGTATGTACTCCCAATAGTCCGAATTGATCTAAAGTGCATTTCACTCCGGATTATCCCTTTAACCAACCATTTTTCATTACATACTGCATATCATCGTCAACATATATATTTTAAATCATAATCATAACAGAAGAAACTTGCTTTAATGATAAAAAAAAAACATCTTCTGGATTTCTGAGGCACTCAGATCACAAGAAAAGAAAACTACTTTCACAAGAAAAGCAAATTATATGAGTTTATGGTATCTAGTATCTGAAGAACAATTTCTCAGAATAGCTAATAGAATACACTCTTGATGAGTTTTTGACATCTTTTGATACGCCGACTCTAAGTAGAGTTTTCCATTAGGGGTAAGTGATTGCAACTGAGTACTTTCTCGTTTCGTTTCCATGACATTGGTGTTACTTTCAGATACTGTAGCTGACAGCTAAATACAACACCTATGGACCTAATGCAGGTTAGGGCGTGGTTTGTTATTCTGTGCATCCGAACTCTGCGCTTACAACATACTTAAAGCAGCACAATGCAATGTTTTTTTAACTTGACAATAGTTTTGAAGTAATTTTAGTGATAAACAAATGTGTAATAGGGAGAATGATGCAGCTAGCATAGCTGGCAGCGCCTCACTGGTAGAAAAACACAGCCATACAATTTGGCTGACGCCGAGCCGCAGACATCTTGTGAGAAATGATACCTGGTCAGTAGATAAAGCTCTTTGGAGATTGTCTTCACCTGTTGCTAGTAGGCCTACTCTGACTCCACATGTACCGTGTCCAGGGGGAAAGGCTAAATTGCGGAGTATTTTGCTTAATTTAACGATATCTTTGTCATTTGTTGTCCGAACACGACCAAACACCGAACACTGGACGCACGCATGTTATTAGCAATACATGTGCCAAATTTAAGGGCAGTCGGATGAGTGGTTCAAGAGTTATGCGTGCCACAGACAGACAGACAGAGTGACACACAGATAGACGTTCCTTGCATTAATAGATAAATAGATAGATAGATAGATAGATAGATAGATGTGGTGTGACACTTCTGCGATAAGTAATTACTTGATAACCTTAGTTGAGCCTGGACTAAATATTATCCTTTGTGGCGGATGGGATGATGTAGCCGTAATGTTTGCCAAACCTAATGTATGGGCTGCTGCCTGCTGCATAGGCTACGCCACTTGTCTTCAGTTTTCTAATAGCCTGAAACGTAACATTTATGTAGCCTACAAGTCCTGCAGAGGCTAAACCAGGATTTGATAAAAAATTAGTGAAGACATTTCAAAAAACAATTGTTCCACAATGACGTTGGCTGTTGTGCTTTTAGAATGTGGAGGCCTAATTGTCGTGACATTTGTGTACTGATCATGTCAAGGTGTTGCAGTGGCGCTGAAAATCCAGCTGTGGCGCTGCGCCACTGCTGATTACATTGTAGGGAAACACTGCCTACTGTACAGTACATTAAGGTGTGCAGAAAAGAACAGTGTGCCACAGCTTTGTTAGTTTGTTAGTATGTTTGTTTTTCCAACCAAGTAGAGCGCTTGATGAAAGTCGTGTAGGTTGTTCTGAGAAATCAAATTTGAACACCGCTTTCTATTATAGGAATTGGGTGTACAATTCTTCACATCAGCTGAATTGAGTGTACTATTCTTGACCAAATGAAAAGAAAAACAGTTCTGAGTCGATGTAGAAAAGTAATCAACAAGTTTCTGACATTTTTGAAATGCCAAATTTGATTAGACATTTTTTTAAGTGATTTTAATTTAGAAAGCAATGTCATTATTGAATAGTTGTTACAGACAGCTGCCAATGAAGTAAAGGTTCCATTAGACGATAAGCGATAGTTGTCAGAATGGACTACTAAAAACAATTAATTTGAAGAACATCATTTGATTGGGAGAAAAGGGAGGATGGAAAGCGAGAGCAAGTGTGTGCAAGCAGTTACTGTATGTTAGCCATTTGCTTGTGCACTGTTCCACTCAAACACTTGGTTGATTACAATTATCTCTTAATCAACCTAACACAATCCCACACATCATGAGAAAGTGACAAGGGAAGGATGTTACAAAGGAAGAGCAAAAGAAATCATATTATTAGCCATTTGAGGTCATGCTATTTTCCACACAAGCCACACGCCACAGATTTGCTGTATTTGCCTCAATTACCATCATTGTGGTATCCATGCCAATCCATGGAGCTGCAGCAGAGTTTCAGATCACTGAGCCTGTTGCTAGGGTGACAAACCATACGCGACAGGATAGCAGCATAATGAATTATTGAGGTGCTGTACAAAATGGCTGCTCTGAATAGGGCCTTGCTTTGGGTAGTCTTCAAAGGTGATAGAGAATGGGCATTCACAAAATGGCCTTACGTCAGTGGATGACCAAAGAGCCTTTTTTTGTGGTTTGTTTATTTCTTTCGTTCTTTCTTGGAGGCAGAAGTGGAAGCCTACTTTTGTCTCTCTTTTATTTGCATACAATTTTTAAAACCTTCTTTTGTGTGTGTGTGTGTGTGTGTGTGTGTGTGTGTGTGTGTGTGTGTGTGTGTGTGTGTGTGTGTGTGTGTGGTGTGTGTGTGTCTGTGTGTGAATGGGGTGGGATGTTAGAGTAAAAATTGAATTGTTGACGGATCAAATGGAATGGCGACCAGGGCCTCCAAATCTCTGTGTCCAATCTCGTGAGCCCAGGGATGGATCTTTTAATATTCCGCCCGTCCCTCTTGCCATCTTGCTATTCATCACGGGAGAAAGGCTCACTGGCATATCGATTAGAGAGACAGGGAGAGAGAAGGGGGGAGAGAAAGAGGGAGGGCAGGCTCCGGGTACCTATAAAATGGTGTGTGTGTGTGGCAGGGATGGTGGTGGGGGGGGGGGGGGGGGTGAAATAAACTCCTACTAGCTGGGAGAATAGGAAACAGAGAGAAAGAGAGAGAGTGAAGAAGAAGAGGAGGAGGAGAGGCGTTTGTTAAGCCTGTTATGTGTTTTGAGTCTCTGCTGTTTTCTAGGTGGCTGGGCGGTGAATGTGATTTGGACTGATGACAGCGTGAGGTTTGGGTACTCGGGGCCGTGGCATCATCAGCTCTCCTCTGTTGCAATACCTGCTGCATCACAATTAGGAGACCATTACAGCCCCGTGGCCTAGGGCCACACACAGCACAGGAGAGGACATGGACAGACCTGAATGAAACCTGTGATCGCATGCCACTGTTGGACACGCACACGCACACACACACACACACACACACACACACACACATGCACACGCACCCACACACACACACACACACACACACACCAAACGTGTCTGCAGGAGAAGGAAAAATAGCGAGAATAGATTTTAGATTAAAAAAGAGGAATGAAACAAAGTCAAATAGAGTGAAAGATGAAATTAGAGTGGTGTGATGAAAGAGTGAAAGTAATTTGTTTGTGTGTGCGTAAGTGTGAGTGTGTGTGTGTGTGTGTGTGTGTGTGTGTGTGTGTGTGTGTGTGATAGGGATAGATAGAAAGAGAGAGGGGGAGAGGGAGAAACGTAAAAGGACAGAGAGGGAGGGAGAGGGAGATGGGTCTCCCAGAAGCTTGTTCTGGCAGTGAGGCAGAGAAAGGTATATTTGAGAATGCGAGGAGACAGTTCTATTCTGACCGTTGCGCCTGCTGGGATAAGTGCTGTCAGAGCTATTTACTGCTCATACCCACTGATGCTGTGTGTGTGTGTCTGTGCCCGTGTGTGTGTGTGTGTGTGTGAGTGTCTCTTTGTGTCTGTGTCCATGTGTGTGTGTGTGTGTGTGTGTGTGTGTGTGTGTGTGTGTGTGTGTGTGTGTCTGTGAATGAAAATAAGCAGCAATCCAGGCCAAGGCACCTGCTCCCTCTCACACAGATGTGCTCCCATGAAATGTGGGCGCGCACAGCCTTCCATCCCGGGGGATGCCCTCACACGGCCACTGATGGATTGGAAGTGTAGCCACCTAGGGAAGGTCAAACCACTCTCACTGTGTCTCTACCCAGTGCATATCACTCAATGCAGGATGGGTATAACAACAAGCGCAGAGTCTGGGAGGTCTTGATAGATGTTTTTATAGAGCTACAGTATAGCTTATGTGTACGTACACCGTGGAGCAATAACACATGCGTATAGGTCAACCACAGAGCCAGTGTATGAGCAGGTTAAGCAGTCGATGCTGTTCTACCGCTCAATCTCCATTCTTCGCGTATGAATAGACGGATTGGTGTATTGAATGGAAGGAGCTCGATAAACATTCTCATAGAGTTCAATATATTTTTCCAAAGCTGTGCTCTGGCTAAACAATTATTCCCTCAATTACGCTCTGATTGCCTTTCTGTATGTCTCTCTTTCTTCTGCATAAGCACGTGCGCTTCTGCACACACACACACACACACACACACGCACACACGCACACACACATTCACAGATAAACCCCTTTTAGGAAGGTTCACTCTGTCAGCTCCCTGCTCTACCCAGAACAATGACTGATCGCAGTAGGGTGCTCGTCGCCAAGTCACCTGCTGTATACAAATTAGCATCAATTCTATTGAGTCTCACTTTCCCAGCAAACTCTTTGATAGCTGCTAGTGTGAGTGAGACTACAAAAGCCGCCCCCCCCCCCCACCACACACACACACACACCTCTCAGTCTCTCTCCTGTTTTTCTTCTGTGCACAATGACAGTCATAGGAAATGATGAGATTCACACAGCTGCATGAATATACATGGTGCAACTACCTGACATCTTTATCAGAAATATCATACACTATCCTTCAAATGTATGTTGTTACTACATATCATACACTTTCCTTTAAATGTGTGTGGTTAAATATCAAACATTATCCTTTAAATGTGTGTATTTTATACAGTTGTTGCAAATGGGATGCAAGACATCATTCCCATTTGCTTTTGATCAGTCTCTCAAGTGTACAATACGAGAGGCACATCTCCTCAGCTTGTGATGACAGATGTGAAATTGAAGCACTTGGAGTATGTGTGGTATTGAGTGTGACTGGCGAGCACTGCCTGCTACCTGATGTGCATGCTTTAGTGCTGAGAGAGATGGCACTGTGAAGCTCACATTACACGGCCACTTCTTTGAATATGACTTTAGGGCATTTGGCACCACTCTGATTTGAGTCACTGAGCTGAACTTGCCTCTGGGGCAGTGTGTGTGTGTGTGTGGGGGGGGGGGGGGGGGGCATGTGTGCGTGTGTGTGTGTGTGTGTGTGTGTGAGTGCACGGCAGAAAGAGAGATCAGTGACCATGAAGACAGACATGGGCATGATTGCTTATTTTAGCCCTGGTACAGTGTCTACCCATGGCACAGATGGCAGGGACAGCCTGGTAGTGCCCAGGGATGTCTCCGTGTCTCTTTTGCTCTCTGTGTGTCTACCTCTCTCTGTCTCGCTCTCTGTTAGCTCTCTCATACCTGCAGCATGTGGTGAAGCTAACCCAGGGAACCTTTTGCAGAGTTGACATGAAAGGAAGATATGTGTGTGTGTGTTTCTTTGTCGTCTGCAAACATCTGAGTGTGTGTGCGCACGGGAGTGTGTGTGTGTGTGTGTGTGTGTGTGTGTGTGTGTGTGCGCGCGTGTGTGTGTTTGTCTGGAGGGCTTTCATCAGCTGGACCGGCAACAGCAGTGCCACTAAAGCCTAACCGGGAGCCATTTTGCATGCTTGGTAGTCACTGCATTCTGAGCTCCGGGAGAAATCTGTGCAAAGGACTGGGATTAAGGCATTCTCTCTGAAGTCCTCTGTCCCAGAACCCTCTGTGCTCAGCTGACACAAATACACCCGGGCCGGAATACATATCTGCAGCATTCTGCTAATAAAATAAGAACATTGCCACTCGGTTCTCTGATGGTTCCGCAGCTGAGGGGACCTGGCAGTGCCATCGGTGTTGGGCGTGATGGAAAAGAGAAATGGGACAGAGTGATATTAGGGGAGGGCTTGCGCGCCTGCTCCATTAAATTTTTAGCTGAACACACTCATGAAAACCCAGCACTGGCCCAACTCCTCAGCTCTGACACTCAACTCATGTCTGCAAAACGCAATGTTTTGTTTCCATCTAATATGGCATAATTGATCACTGCATTATTCATGAAGTGATGTTGTCACTGGCAAGACTGGCAAGGTTTGTGTGTATGTGTGTACTGCATACGGTATGCTCTTCCTCATGTGTTGTGTTGTGCTGTGTGTGTGTGTGTGTTCCGTATGCTCTTCCTCATGTGTTGCGCAGCTTGTGTGTCTGTATGTGTGTGTGTGTGTGTGTGTGTGTGTCCATGTGCGTCTGCATCCTCCTGTCAAGTAGGGACCTGGTACCAGTGTCAGGAACGCACGGGCGCCTCTTTCCCTCAGTCTCATTAGCATCCAGATAGACTGCCAATTACGCAGTCTTTGTCTCTGTCGAAAGCCAAAATTACAGACGGCTATGCAAATCAGATCTTCAAGCGCCGCGCCGACTACATGAGTGGCTTTGACAAGGTTTGCTCATTCGGCGGCTCCCTTATTTTTAATTGCCTGGATTCAAAGTTGTGTTTTGTTTTCGGGCTTCCGAGGCAGAGGAGAGTGGAGCAGGGGTCTTGGAAAAACAAAGCCGCGCTGTGAACTGCGTGAGCACAATGCGCACAGTACCCGCAGGGCTCAGGAGCATACAATGAATGGAAACAAGTGTATGCAAATTTGAAATCCTGATACTGAATAAACAAACGCAGTCAGAATTCATTGCCGTGCTCTCTCTCTCTCTCTCTCCCTCTCTCTCTCTATCTATTTGTGTGTGTGAGTGTGGCACTGTTTGCGTGTGTGTGTGTGTGTGTGTGTGTGCGTGTGTGTGTACGTGCGCACGTGTGTGTGTGTGTGTGTGTGAATGTGGCAGTGTTTGCATGTGTTCTGTTGTAACGCATCGCTGTGACGAGATTCTCCATGAGCAACAAAGCCTTTTCCTCTCTCTCTCCAGCAATGACATCTTGCTAGAAAACATGATGCTTGCATGGCTGCACATATAGCCCAGTCTGAAACACAGTGTGCACACAACAACTGAATGCACACATACTGTACAAAAATGACAGTCTTCTTACAGTTTCTGGTTATGGGGAAACAATTGAACGTCCCTCATGTATGAGTTGTTGTAGGCAGTGCTATTGTGTTTATATCTCTCTTTCATGGCTGTGATTGTGCTGTGTGTCTTCAGGGAGGAATGTGAATGTGAATGTGCTGCTGTGGCTTCTTTTTGATGCATCAGGAGCAAACCAAACCAAAGTAGCTTAGAGGCAATTATTACTGACTAGCCAGACACACTTGAGGAGTGCGGACCGCCTACCATTATCCAACAATCAATTTGTTCCTGATGTGGGAATTTTAAAGAGGAGAAACCAGCTGAAGTAAGACAATCGATTCCATCGTTCCTGATTAAGTTCTGCTTTCTGTCGACCCCCTCCCCAAGCAAATTATTCTCAAGTGTGTTTGTGTGTGTGTGTTTGTGAGGTGTGTGGTTGCTTTAAGTGGGCTTATATTTGTGTGCTCATGGATTGTGTTCTGCTGTTGGACCCATCCATCTATGGACTGTCTATGGTGTTTGTTGGTGTGTGTGTGTGTGTGTGTGTGTGTGTGTGTGTGTGTGTGTGTGTGTTTGTGTGTTTGTATAGGTGACTGGTGCTCAGGCCATGAGTGTGCTTGCATACCACAGCGCCACAGTCAATCTGCCCTCTCCTGCTTAGATTGGCTAATCGATAAACAGATTCAATAGTAGAGCCAAGTGTGTGTGTGTGTGTGTGTGTGTGTGTTT
Source organism: Sardina pilchardus (assembly GCF_963854185.1). Classification (NCBI taxonomy): domain Eukaryota; kingdom Metazoa; phylum Chordata; class Actinopteri; order Clupeiformes; family Clupeidae; genus Sardina; species Sardina pilchardus. Next base: position 17,176,324 of record NC_084995.1, on the reverse strand, counting down.
GTGAAAGAGACAGAGGTATGACGACAAAGGAAAATATAGTGAAAGACAAAGATATGCATGCTAGAAGAGTGTTTTTTGCAATTGTATTATTTTTGTTAACATTGCATGCAATGTGTGTATTGCAGACAAAGTTCCATCTGACTGCAAATCTTAGAGGCAGACTGTCTGTTTGAGAGAGAGAAAGACAGAGACTGAGAGAGAGCGAGAGAGAGAGAGATGTAGGTGCTGGTGTTTGGGGCAATGCATCTGCCATGGTTTGGCTTTAGGAATGGGGAGAGGTCCTGAGTGGAGTTTGTCAGCAGGCTTTTGTTGTGGTTCCAGGCTGGAACATTGGCCTCCGACAAGCCGAGAGCATTCGCCGCGGTTCAATTTGTGTCAGACGAGAGTCCATGTATTATTCATACTGAAAAATTACTCAGACTCTGCTTACCTCCACCATCCAGTCATGGCACACCAGCAGCCTGTGAGAGAGGGGGGAGGGGGGGGGGGGGGTGATGGTGGGGTTGTGGTGTGGAGGGTGGTAGTGTTAGGGGCTTACAGCAGACCACTGAAAGACCAGAGTGCTTTCACTTTCATGTAGGTTCTGGAACCACAACAAGTCCACAGGGAGTGATTTTGAGTGAAGGCCCATGGAGCGAGTGCCATATTGAGGTTTACAGTAACTCTGGTTTGCCCTTCATGTGGTTCCCATGGTTTTGTGCCCTGCCACCTGTAAGCCCTGCTCTATTAATTCTGTGTCTACATTAAGTCTGATACTAAGTGTTTGTATCCGACACACTTTTGTCACGATTCGCCCTCCTGTCCACATTAGACCATCGTATCCGAGACCCAGGAGCAAAGCAGTTTGGATTCGCTGGTGACCCCGTACTCGTTTTGAGCTGGAGCAGTTGCACACGAGTGTAGACGATTGAATTATGGAACCATCTGAAAGAGATGACGTACAAGTAGATGTTCCCTTCCCTGATTCGTTGTGCTAGCAGAGTCTATTTAGAGTTTATTAGAAATTCTCGGATGACAGGCAGTGAATGGAAATAGATGCTGTATACCGTACATATACTGTAACTGTGTATGTGACAAATAAATCCCTCTTGATCATTGAAAGCAGTAGTTTGTTTGATTCTGCATGATTTGAGTTGTCCGAACTCTCTATATTTAAGGTTCTGCGTCTGAAATACGTGATATGATCTCTAGCGCTCAACGTAAAGAATTGCATTTATGAAGACATTGCTGGCATTAACGGCAAAGCTTCTTTTCCACAAAGCCTCATATCCAACTGTGAACGCCTCCTTTCCCATTCGTTTAAATGGGAACTTCCGTCAGCTCGTCATATGAGCTCTCATAGAGGTTTCCAATCAAACCAATGGGCCTCTCCACATATTGATGAAGTTAGAAGCGGCCAAACACCTCCACGCTTTTCCTTATTTAAATACAGTTACACGAGTAGTTACTCAAGCAAGTATGGTGACACATACCCAGTGTTGTGCCTGAACACGTTCATTGAACGAAAGTTCATGAACTTGTTCATAATTTTGGTGAACTTGAACTGAACGAACTGTATTTCTGTCTGATGAAGGATTCTGTGAACACACACAGCACACACACAGTGAGGTGAATCACGCACTAACCCAGAGCAGTGAGCTGCCTGCCCAACCAGCGGCGCTCGGGGAGCAGTGAGGGGTTAGGTGCCTTGCTCAAGGGCACTTCAGCCGTGGTGGACTGGTCGGGGATCGAACCGGCAGCCCTCCGGTTACAAGCCCGAAGCCCTAACCAGTACACCACGGACAGAGAAGGTCTGCAAAGGTCTGCTTATCCTGTTTAAACATGGGTGGTAATGGTGACGTTTTCACAAGCGAGGGCGTGTCGAGGTGTAATGCGGAGAGGCTAATGGCCTGACAGTCTGAACGTAAAGAATGCTTGTGGACCCGGGCTACTAGCACCAGTCTGCCCCCAAATTAGCCTGACCCAGGCTGGCCCGACGGTCTGAAGCCGGCTAATGACCCCGATGTTTTGTGAAGGGGAAGGGAGGTGATGTTGTTTATTTTTAGGATGAAACAAATAAATTGCCATTTGTTTGTTTTGCATTTGTCGTTGAAAGTTCTATCAAATTCATCCTTCCGTATTCCACAAGGATACCTTGAACTTCATGGGCTGTTGGTTTAGTTCAATCCCCATTGCAGTCCACAACAGTCTGAAGGTGCCATTTTCTTTGTTTATTTGCTATTCTAAGTTGCAAAGTCTTCTCCAGCCTTAGCTGCAGGACAATGATATTGACTAAAAAAATCATCTTCATCTGTAACAATGTCCTGCCCTTCATAGGGTGTGCATACAGATTGGGAACAATATCCAATTGTCTCTTGCTATATTTACAGGTATTGTCATTTGAAACTCCACACCCTTGTCGGTGGTGGGGTTTTGAGTGAAGGTAAGGTCTGTATCTGTCTTGTTCTGAAGAGATGATGGATTCGAGGTGAATAATGTGCATCGTTTTGCGAGTTATCTCAACCTTGCCACACTGACACCTGCATTCCCTCACAATCAAAAGCGACAGTTAATATATTTTCAAAGCAGAATCACAGCTTCAATCAAGCACAGTGAGAGGAATGCAGCCTGACTCGTGCAAATTGCCAGAAATTGCCCGATGTGACGGATGCCGTGCTTCAGAAGATGAATTACAATCAGTGAGGACCCCGGTCACATTTAATGCCTTTTTGGTGTGAAGGAAAGAAACAGTTTGACTTTAACTACCCCAAATTGGTATTTGCAAATGAGTGTGTGTGTGTGTGTGCCTAATGCCAGGCCCATACTGTAGGTTGAGTATGTTGCTGGCCATTTAAGTGCAGTTGTTTTGCACCATACAGTACAAGATTTTCACCTTAACATACAGTAATTGTAACAAGGGAATGGTTTACCTAGCATAGCCATACAGCATAGCTGTAGCAAGTAACTAACGAAAGAACCAGCCGTGCAACTTCAAGAATAGTCGACCCAAAGACATCTCGCGAGAATGAAACATTAAATGCTAGATAAAGTTTAGACTAGTGCCATAGCGGATATCTGTGCTTAAGTCATGCTGTCATGTTCAATCTATCAACGTTAGGCCTAGGCTACCAACTTCACCGAATCAATGTCAACCTCTGATGTTGATCCCCTTATTTTGGCAGTCATGATTAAACCTAATATTTAAATCTTTACCTTTGTGAAACTCGTATATTGCTTCAGTGAAAGTTACAGCCAGAATACATGCTATTAAATTAAATCAGCAGAGAGGGTTAAAGCATATCAAGGATTTTTCACATGAATCTAATTCAGGCTGCACAAGCCTGCAAAAATGACCATTGAATATTTTGGTTTGAAAAACATAATCGTTCTGCTAACATAGCGGAGCAATGTTTGTGTGCACATTGTGGGTACCCTAACCACAGTAGGCTAAATGTTCTTCTTCTACTGTCAGGATTGCAATGCAATTATATAGGCATGACTAATATAGGCTACATGGGCCTGCATAAATGACCACTGAAGATTTCACCACTTCACACTTTAAATTGCTTTGGAAATTATCCTTACTGTCTATCAACAGCCATGTCTAATTGAATTACTACCTAACCTACTTTAGCAACCAACATAGATAGGCTATCACTTTATGTAGCAGAGTACCACTAATTACCCTAGGGAAAGCCTAACAAATCTACCCTAGCAACAACCTAGCAACCATCCCAATCACACTAGTATTAATACATTCAACTTGCTCTCCTTCCATCCACTTCCAACCATTCATTCATATTTTAAGCCTTCCATCAACATCTACACTATTTATATACATCCGTTAAACTATGTCCATCAACATTCATTGAACTATCGTTTAAA
>NC_084995.1:17157460-17167460 GCF_963854185.1 Sardina pilchardus | reverse complement strand
AGTCAACTTGCTACACAGCTTATTGTACTTGGTAAACACAAAAGTCCAGACTGGAGGCTTGGCTGGCGCTTTGGAGGAGCAGAGTGTTACATACTCGACAATCGCTTGTGCATCCGCCTCAATCAGTCCTCCGATTTGCATACTCATTCTTTATGTAAGTGGGGCTTCATCAAAAATAAAGGGCATCAGTTCCCTCCTGTCTGAAAGCACAGCATCTCTGCATACAGGCTGGAAACGCAACCTACTGAAGGACATGCAGAAAGTAAAAACAGCTCAAAAAAAAAAAAAGAAAAGAAAAACACACACACAAAAAAAGCAAGCACTGAATTCATTTGCATGCCATTTTGGCCTGTCACAGAATGGGGCATTTAGTGAATGAATGACCTTTGTATAAGATGAGCGAGGGGAAGTTTTGAAATCTGAAACCACAAAACTTGTACAAAGAGTAAATTAAAGTTTCGTTGCTCTTCATGTTATGATTAAGAAAAAAAATACAGACTTGCATTCATCATTTCTGTACTGATTTCCCTTGCCATCATTGCAACAAGATGTCTCACTGTGAAGTGTTTTTTTCATATGGATTGAACAAGGCTGGGATAATCTATTGTGTTGCTTTGGCGAACGGAGGGCTTTTTATAATGAAACCCTGATGCAACTTCATGAAAGAGCGTTGCCCTCTGCAATAGGGACTTCACAGCACACAGCACCACGAACGTATCAGAGGCCAGCCTATCCACCGGCTGTGTCTAACCATAATACCCCCGTCGGCTTCTTATGAAGCACCGGAATTCTGCTCGAGACCAGTCTTAATTTGGACAGCGTACAGATCCGGGGTTCTGAGCGTGTGTCAATACAAGACACAGAAAGGTCACGTCACACACAGAAAGGGTGCGTTAACATGTTGCAATAGACGCGCAGCTGAGGAGAGGCTTGTTCGATAAATGTGCATTTGAGGATTAGGAATTGTCTTAATGAGGAGTCTTAAGATACAAAAATACTCGTGGTCATAAAATAAGTCTTTAGTTTTCAGATGGTATTTCTCTAAACCGAACCTTTGCTTTTTCATAAAATGTAAGAACCTTGTAGGTCTTTCAATATGACTTTTATGTTAAGGTGGGGCAACAAAAATATGCATTTGTGCTTAGAGTCATTGAAGATGTATTATGTGATGTGTGCTATATCCAGTGTTCATGTCAGCATGATACCAGGGAACACACTCAGACAACTCATCAGGGCACCACTGTTAGCACGTCCATGAATATTAGCACAGCACGCTTAGACAGGCTGTAACCTCCTATTGAATGGAAATGGCCATCTGTAATCAACCACCACCTTTGGGGCTAATGTACTGAGGCACACAATCACAATGCCTGCTTGAAGTCAGTAGGTTACTGAAGGAACCTCAAGAAGTGTCGGTATGTGTGCTCATTAGAGGAGATTCAGTTTAGATCAGTTGATGTCAAGCCATTTTCTTCTTACTCCTTTTTTTCAGTTTAATCCAATGGGAGCACACCAATCCCATCCATCCATTGTGTTTAAGATCCATTGAGCAGGAGTGTTCGATGTGGCTGGGGCTGTAAACAATTCACATTCATTATGAATGTGAAATTATATTCACCTTTAAATTGCCTCTTGCCAACTGATGTACTGCCTCCGATTGGCATTATGGGTCCTCAATGATATTACAGTCCTGGTCTGCATGTTCTGTGCATATTGTAGCTTACAAAGATCATCTAGCTTCATGCAGTTCTACATCTTTACCTCACTTCATTTATAACCTTTTTAACATTGATAACATGGACTTTATAACATTACAACATTCATAGCTACTTAATGAACATGTCTTCTTGTGTGGTAAAGAAATATTACGTGATGTATGTTATTGACGGTTTTTTTTTGCAAGATCCTCAAATTCATTTGATGCTACAGTATATCATGTGACAGCCAGATCATTTTGGTTTTGTGAACACTATCCACACATATGATTTACTATGCAGTTTGGTCCTCTGAATGCAAAATACAATGGGGAATTGTTAAAACAGCACAACATTGCCAAATATGTTGCCAACGTACCCCAGTGAGCAAGCGAGCTAACTGAGTTTACTGTCACACCACTCCATTGATTGTGGAAGAGAGGGAAAAAAAGAACCCAAAAGCATAGTTGCATTTGTTCCAGCTTGGAATATCACAGCACTTGAGCTGAGCATTTGTTGTGACCCAAAAGAGTTAATTAATTCATTCAGCTTCATGTGTTCCTGTTTTTTTGCCTGCGTGGTATAGAGAGAGACGGGGAGTGCGCTTAGCCAGGCGCTGCCTCAGGCTCTTCCTTTTGTGGGCCAGTGCCCTTGTGAGAGAGCTGGAGACCCTGCAGCAACTGGCGGCCATGGACCTCCATTACGGCTCGGCTCTCAGGGCTGCAGTAGCCCACACAGACAGATGGAGACACCCAACCTCACCCTGTTCTGCCCGGAGCGAAGGCGCCCTCGGCCCTGCTTTGAAGCTCTGTTGTGTTCTAAACATGGGCATACGCACACACACACACACTCTCTCACACACTCAAACACACACACACACATGCGCGCGTGCACACACAGACACACACACACACACACACACACACACACACACACACACACACACACACACACACACACACACACACAGAGAAAAGCCCAAACAAGCAGACTAGGATATGGAGACATGCATACAATCACACACACACACACACACACACACACACACACACACACACACACAAACTCTCTCTTTCTCTCTCTCTGTATCTCTTGCACACACACTCACTCACTCTCACACTTTTTGAGAGAGAGATAGAGAGAGAGAGAGAGAGAGAGAGAGAGAGAGAGAGAGAGAAAGAGAGAGAGTCTATGGTGCAAAAAAAAGAACCAGTTCAGTGCATTCTGGGCAAGAATTCAGCTTTGGATTAATCCGTTTGGCATAAATGTTGGGCAGGAGGCCCATATGGAATGAGCCCAGATAATACTGGCCATGCAGGCAGTGAAAATTCCACCTTTGACGAGAGCCAGCGGTGAGTCCATCATGGCCGGCCTGTCATGCGCTGGCAGTCAGCGATGTTGTGTGTGTGTGTGTGTGTGTATGGTTACACCCTTGCTGGAGAGGGGAAGAGTTTCCAGATGGGGAGAGTATCACAACATCAGTGGGTAGCGACCAGTCTCCAGCCCGCTGACTCTCTGCGTGCTAATTTGAATGATGGGCAAAGGACATTCTGACGTAGAGCTATAGCTAACATGCATACAGTACCTTACACCGTGGGCAAGACCTTAACCACGCATACTGATCTGATGAGTCATCTCAGTGCTCCCACATGCCAATATGATTAAAGTAAGAGAACTGCGCTTGTTGACAGACCTACTGTAGTACTTTGCCAGCCATTTAAAGTAGGGCCCTTTTTTTGTGTTCCTCAAGCAACACAGTTCAGCGGGATTAACTGAAAAGCACATATTGACGGGGAGCATAACTTAACAACACAAGGTGGAAACATGATGAGTGTATAAGCTCTTTATAAGACTGTTAATGATTGGCATGTAACACTTGAACCATCTGTCATGAAGCTGACAGTGCCATTGTTGACATGATTTAGCCATGTTGTGCACATTACAACTGTTAGTTCTCATAACCAGGGCTGAGAGTTAGAGTTTATCCACCTCTTATTGCTCACCGCTCAAAAGGGTTTATTCATCAACTTTTAACATTCAAAAATCACACTGTATTATCCACATTCACAATATACACTCATCAGCACTCCGGGAAATATTTAGTACCACTGTTATTGTTATAAACATTGGACAATAGCCTCCGCCATCATTAAATCCAATACCGCATGGCACATTCCATCATATATCATAGAATTAGTAGTTTACTCACCTCTTACTTTACCACCACACCCCAGGTCATAACTCATATAAGTTGTTACATGCTAGTAAAGCTAAGCAAGCAAGCAAGATAGCAAGTACTGTATACTACTGGAAACACATTTTCATGAAGACTCATGGCAGCATACGACATCAGCCATACTACGTTGTTGACATGATAAGGTCAATGTCATGACTAAGATTTAATGTCAAATGGTCACAATATTTTATAAGCATATGGCACAAACATATCTGAATAACTGATGGAAATATGAACACGAATCTTACAGTGCTGGTTTAGCATAGAAGTCCTCAATGATGGCAATTCTGTTGCTTGGAATCCTGTTTGCCTTAGCAGGTTTTGGAGCCTTGTTAAGGGGATAGCATCTCAAATGCAGTACACCAAAATTAGATGCTAATGTAAATAGACAGCAAAATAACTCCCCTGCTTCGGTATTGTGTGCTATTTTCATCATTAGCACATACACTAAAGCATTCAGCCTTTTAGGATGTTTACATGATTTTAAGGCAAATGTATTGTTGTCGTTTTTTTTTAACTTAATTAATCCCTTATTATGTATCTGCCTATCGCCTGTGCCCAAAGACTAGCTTCGAGTGATTTGTTGATCTAATTTAATTATGACACATGTTGTGGATTAGACAAAATAGTGTATTTGTTGTAATTATAATGATGTGCCATGTTGGAAAAAACCTTTGCAGGGGTTTGTCTAAGATACAAATGAGTTTAATTAGTCAAGTGTTTGTGAGTCTTCCTTTATTTTTATTTCAAAAAACAAACGTTTGTGTGTGTGTCTGTGTATGTGGGGGGGAAATCTGAGTCGGAAAATTTGGTTGACCCCTGCATGCTGTGTTATTTTGCTGTTTGTCCGTGCTGTGTCCAGGCTATAAAAAGACGGAAAGGAGCGGAGAGGTCACCCCCTAGCCACTGGGCACGGAGACAGTTCATGGGAAAATGTGAATGATCCTTTCCATTCACGTAATTAGAAAATAGTGTGTTCTAACTTTTGCTCTTTTCCCCCTCACACTCTCTTGCCATCTTTTCTCTACCTCTACCCTCATTCTCCTTCACTCTCTCTCTGTTCATCTTTGGTCTCTTGTCCTCTAAATCTCAATGTTATTCTCTCTCTCACTCCCCCCCTCTCTCTCTCTCTCTCTCTCTCTCTCTCTCTCACTCCCCTCTCTCTCTATTCTGACTACATGAGCTATTAATTTCATGATTAGCGTCTTGGCTAATTACACACTGTCAGTCCCATTCCATGTGACCTGTAAAACATTTCTTTTCCGTACGACATATTTAAAAAGGCCTTTTACAAGCTTGACAGAGTTGATTTAAGTGAATGTGAAAGGCCTCCCATGGACACGTTAAAAACCAATCCAAGAGAGAGAAGAGAGTTTTTTTGCACGCTCGAGGTATTTCCGTCTTTGTTTTATTATCTCGGCCGCTGAGAGGCATTTGCAGTGGCGAAGCCTGGTCTTTCAGCGTACAGCGTGCCCATTGTTTTTCTGATTGCTCTACCCGCGCTCGGTGCCAGCGAAGGTTTTCATTTCTCCGTCTGCCCGGCCTTACTCACCCTGTCCGTGCTGTTCCCTCCCCTAACCCCTGCCAGCTTCCCAGTGTCTCGGCCGCAGCTGGTTTCCAGTTGTCAAGTCTGGGGCTTACCGCTGAAGGACACGCTTGTGTTCGAACACGGCTCATTCCATCTCGGGTCGGAAAAAGAGGGGGATTTGACCGTCACACTTTAACACACTCACGCACGCATGCACTCCAGAACACCAGAAACACGCATGCATGTGCCGGCAGCTTCCCAAAACACCATTCACTCCGCTTACTATCCGCTTACTCTCTCACTCAAGCCGGTTTTTGTTTTTGGCATGACCTCAAAACTATGCAGTTTCGCATCGGTCAAAGTACACAGAAAGATTTAAAAAAAAAAAAACACCAAGAGGCAAAGGTATCAAAAAATGTCAACATCAATTCGCAACCCCGCCCTGTCGCTTCGCGATTTCGCTCCCTCCCTCCCCTCTCTTTGCTCCCCTGTTCAATGTCCATGTATCCGTGACTGTTAAATGTGCCGCACTGGACAGCGTCCAGACTCAGCACATTGAGCAAAACAGCTGCTCTCAATTACAGCCCAGTACCCGGGGCTCAAATGGCCCCCGCTTTCCCTGGCTCGGTCGCCTAATGACCGCCTTATTTAATAATACCCAAAGAATGCGTGAGTTTGTCGCTCGCTGCTTGGGGGTTGAATTTATGCATGGAAGGGTTAGAGGTCGGAGTTCAGGAATAACAGAGCCTGTGTCCTCACACTGCGGAGGCCGTTTCCGAGCAGGCTGAGAAAGCGGGATACGTGTAAACATTCACACAGGCAGACGCATATGCAGCACATGTTAGTCATGTTGAGTTATATGCTCAGCCTTTTAAAGATAGAGGGGAAAGTAACGTTAGTAAAAACATCCTCTTGCACACACTTGAAAACTCTCTTCTCTGGTGCACATACGGACACCACACGACATTAGAGTCACACAGGCAAATCACCGATACCATGGAAACCAAGCTCATAGTGAGACCTTGTTTTGTGCAATTGCTGTAAACTCACTGGCAGCAACCTTTCCAGCCTTTCTCATCTCTGCAGGGGCACGCAACTCTTCTTTGCTTGAAGAATGTATTTGCAAAAAAAGAAAAAAAAGTTTCTGCCTCTTTTTTGTCTCCGTTGCATACGACATTGCAAGAAATGTCATCACTGTGTCAAGACTATAGAGAGATTCTCAACACTCCTCGCTCCAAGGTCTCTCTTATTGAAATCATTTGCCTTTTACCTGTAAATACCTTAGCTCCACTTCATTGTGAAAATGAGTCTGATTCATGGTCACAGTTCGGCGAGTTCAAGTGCATATGAAGCATCGATCTTCCACACGGCGTCTTCATCTGCTGTTGGAATGAAATATTAATTTGCTGTGGAAAATAAATAGGGCAGTTTTGTTCTTCGGGCATTGTAGTGGCAGGACGTGGAAAAGGTTTGTCAATGACCTGGAAAAAAGCGTAAATTAATGGTCCGTGGATCCTCTGTGTTTGACACTCTAAGTAGAGTCATTCATCATTTATCAGTGGAGCTAAAGGTTAGGCGATGAGGAAGCGCTTTAACACGGAATGGTCTAACACAGAGAGCCCCAAGGAACCTCCAACATGCCTGAACACAGACTCTGACCTTTTCCCAAAGAAAGTGTTAGACATTACAGTCTGCGTCCTACACGGTGTGCACCACGAACGGCTGTTTGTTGTGCTGTTTAAAAGGAGGACAGACAGACGACAAGTTCAAGATTTACATCTCTGAAGTCTAAAGCATCTTTTTTTCTTCTCTTTATTTAACCCATCCCCATGTTGACGTCTTGCAGGTCTTCCATTATTTACAGTGGCATTTGATATTCACGTCGGCATTAAAAATCACTTAAGAATCACATATGTGGAAAAGGGGGTGAAAGCCCCGTGGGGATATTGATAGACTTAATGTAAAGAATTTGAAAAAAGACTCTCCTGACGTTGGCTGATAAGCAGTCCCCGGTTTCCAAAGTCAACTTAAGCAATTGCAGCCATCAATTAAATTTGACTTTGTAGAATTCATCTTGTTCTAGAGTTTTCAGAAGACACTGTGAATTTCAATATGTCAGGGACACATGGGGAGGACCCATAGATAAGAAGGCAATTAGGCAGTGTGATATTTCAAAACGGGAGCACTTCTGTTTTTTTTTCTATTCCTGAAAAAAAGTCGCTGTTGTGCACTTCCTGTACGGACGTTCACACGAGCGATGAGTATGTATCACCCTCAGTGACCTGGAGTGTCCTTCTGGGACCGGACCCCCCCCATTCCAAACCCAAGCATAGCACTCCCCCTCAAACTTCCCACAGCCCTGAAGACTGAATCAGGGATAGTCCTGAAGGAATGCTCACAGGCCCACTTACAATCACACTGATACACTTCACAGCTAATAGGGCTAGTCCTTAAGCGCTAATTGTGCCGCGCTGCTATTATCAGATTGGCCGTGCTGTATGGAGAGCACTTTTAGATAATGCCCCGAGAATTAAGATAAAGCATGTATGTGTGTGATGGTATCAGGGCCAGAGGAGAGAAACGTTCCTTGGAAAGGGTGGCCTCGGGTTGGCGACATCGGCTGGTATCCGGGAGAAGTAATGGGCTCCAGATGTGATCCTGCTTTTAGACAGCAAGCAAGCACACAAGGGTATAAATAAACAATGGCTAACGCCTCACATCCTGTGCCCTACGCGTTTCTCACAGCCTGAGCGAGAATTCTCAGAGGAATTATTTTACGTTTGAGGGAGGGTAAAACGACAAAAACGGATTTAAGTTTTTGACAGCTGTGTCACCTCGATTTAGATAACAGGCAGCAGTGTAAATAATTATATCTGGGGATTGACTACAGTCTTTTTGTTTAAAAAAAACACACTTTGCAAGCTAAAGAAACAGCAGACTAGAACAAAATATACAAAATATCGCCTAGAAAAAAAACAAACCCAGTAAAACACATTATACAGTAAAGCTATAGAAAAGTTGATTGTACTTTTCTCAGAAGTCACTCCTGAAAGTTTGTTCTAATGCACAACATTGCAATGAAAATACCCGCAATCACATTCCTCTGATGATTACACAATTTTTTTCATTTGCCAGGATTCAGCAGATTCTGCAAAGCAACTTGATTGAGACTATCAAATCTTATCACAGCATTTCAGGACAACGGCGAACAGAAAATGAATGAATAAATAAATAAATAAATACAACTTGCCTAATTTACATGCATGCCCATACTCCCAACCCCCTGCCAAAAAGTGGTTGTAAAAATCTTTTTGTACCCTGTATTCTTCATTAAGAAGCTATAAGCCAGGTCTACCTTCTGCTGCTGGAAGGTAGGGGGTCCATAGCTCAGCTCCCAGTAATTCAGTGCAGGAAGCTCCGTGGGGAACAGGGGCCATAACTCCTGTGTTCTCCAGGGGCTGTGCCTCCAGAGCTCAGGCAAAGAGCCTTTAGATCACGATTTTACGAGTGACCTTCACCACGAGACACTCCACTGAGAGCCCGTAATGGAGGTCAGGAGAGTAAGGCGCAGCACAGAGAGGCCATAAAGCATCAGCGCTGGCTGCCCTCCGAGGCACTGCCGCCATTTTGTGTCTAATTGAACTGATTCTTCTTGCTGTGCCCAAACGCACGTGCTCTCTTATGCCGTTATGCACCAGACTGCCAGTCAGTCTTTGGAAAGGACTTCTTATCCCCAACATGAGTGTCTTCATCAAAAAAATGCAGATTACAGGGAAGGATGGAGGGAAACTAGGCCTATGCTATAACACATATGCTTATTGTGTGCCCCATCATTTTAGTACCATATTCTTTTTGCCAAATGTACCACACAGCTCAATACAGTCTAGTCCCCTAAAGCTCCATTCTGTGTGTTGACACACCTGGCGTTCATATACAATCTCGGCTTTCAGTGTTCTCCAATTTTAAAGACCAACCATTTTTCACCAGAATTACTAGTAATGTTGTGTTTGATGCACTCTTTTAATTAGTGTGCACGAAAAGGTTTGTTCTCCGGAGGATGTAAGGCAAGGGTAATTAGTTTTCAGAGCAGATTTTCACCTACATGTTTTAATGGCATGGAACATACCTAGGCTTTTAATAGCACAATCAACAACTAGGGTCGTTCATAGAAATGATGATCTCTCTCAGTAATTTTCAAGTTTGTGTGTGATGCGCTGGTGTCTGCTTATGAATTTGTTCAGCCACTCAGCTAAGACACTTGATGTAATCTTGATACACTACTCATAAAGCAAGTGTTTGAATTCAAGGCTTTTCTATTTCAGTTTGCTGTTTACAATGATTTGTCGTATTTCTTAGTATTCTTCTCATTACACACATTTATTTATTAAGTTAAGGAAATGTTTGTGCTTTTGAAGCTTGAAATGACTTTGTGTTCTAAGACTATGAAGGTCACACTGTATCTAATAGTGTAAGTGTGATCGATTGGTGTAATCACAATGCTGGCAGAGAGTTGTGGACAACAGGCCCATGTGTTGGGAGATG
>NC_084995.1:17012460-17152460 GCF_963854185.1 Sardina pilchardus | reverse complement strand
TTATTCCGGCATCCATTTTAAACAGCCGCCATCAAGCACACAGTGTGAACAAGGAAAAAAGGCCCACCAGCCAAGTGCTTTAAGGAAAGAATCCATCATTTAGTACTAGTGCTTTATGGCTTGATCATCTGAAAATATGTGTAAGTGCAGAACACTGTGATTATTACCACGTCATGACTTTTTCTGTTTCAGTGACATTTTCCTGGCAGTCGACATCACATAATTTTAAGTCAATTTGTTTCACTCCTTAACTTGAACATACTGCGTTACATTGCAATACTGTAAGAGTCTCTCTAAAAGCCATAAATGTTTGACATCTCACCACAGAAGGAAATGGAAGGATTTTTTTGTCGTTTTCTTTTGAGGATTTAGCATCATGAGAGAAATTATGAAGGAGAGTTCAGCAATTAAGGCTGGGGTGGATAATGTAGCGCTTCTTCTATTTTTAAGTGTCTCCCCTTTCCCCTCAGCCTCCTGCTTTGTATTTAAAAAGCACAAGAAGAGAGTTTATCATCATTAAAGCCTCCAGATGGTGGGTGATTTGTCAAGAGCAGGAGGAGCAGGGAACAAGGAAGGTAAGAAGTCATGCTTGCTTTCTTTCGGGACTTAAGAGAGAGCATTAAACCATGACTGTTAAACCAATAAGCAACAACTTTTATTTTTTTATATATATACACAATATATTAACTATCTATATGTATGGAAATGAGAGCCAGAGGTACATTATTCTACAAAATAACAATATTAGATGAAATATAATATCTTCACAGATACTATCAAAGAGTTTCAGCCCTCCCTTTGGTTTTATCTTCAGTGGCCAGTGCTCTTGCCAAATAACCATCTCAAAGGGTTTACTGGCATTTTTGGAAATATGATTAAGTACTGTGGCTTTACCCCTTTTCATGAGAGACTCCCCCCAACCCCCAGTCCCCCCAAACTCCCCCCATGTTCCATTAGAACTATATATTAGGTTCAATTTTTCAGCAGAACACAAAGAGATTAGATGGCAGATTCTCAATTCCTCTGGTCTCTTTCTAGATGGTATATGGTATTTCCCTCACGGGATCAAAAAAGTATATATTCTATTCTTTTCTATTGTAGTGGGATGCAGGTCGGTTCATTTTATGAACTCTGACAAAAAAAAAAAAATGTGTCTGACTACCCAGACAAAATTGAATGGATAATGAATCAGATTGAGTAAACTTTTTAAAGCCATGTCCATTTTTTTTTGCTGGATCATTATGCAGTAGGCATAAGCGGTAGCCTCTGTTCCGATTCGGTACATTTTGGACTTATCCTCCCTTCACTTAAGTCATTGCAGTCATATAACACTGCTAGACACTTTAATGAATTATCATCCTCATATACTGTATGTGCGTCACGCCATGCAAGTTTAATGTAGCCATGGCTCCACTACCACTCAAACATCTCTCAAACGCAACGATGAACATTCCTACACGTAAAAGTCTCCGTGCTTTACAGATAGCATCGCTATAACCATGTCCTGATTCACACCCATACTGGCCCACGTGCAGGGGATTTCATGACGAGACCAAACGGCCCCAGAGATTTGATTGTGACCAACGAGCCAAGGCCTTTTCTCCTCCAAAACAGTAAGTTTAGCAGGGCTAATGAGGTGTGGACACGGGGAAGGAATCGAAGCACAAGAGTGACCAACTGTTCCTCTCTCCATATTCTCACAAGGGCTTTTTTTTGCCTGTTGTAGATGGAATAATTTAAGATAATCAACGCACACAAAGGCAACAAAAAGTCAGAGCACTGGGCGGGCTGTTTGGCCAGAATAATGAGAGGAGGGTGCCAATGCTCGCATTGCATGCAGTAGGGCCTGAAAACAGATGTGTGTTTGGGAGGGAGGGAGGGAAAGAAGGAGGGATGGAAAGAGGGATGGCTGAAGTGTGTATGGGGCAAAGAGAAAAGAGCAGTGGGCCTGTGAGCAGGTCTGCAGCATGGCTGTGCTTCTGAATGTGCTGCTTTTTTAGTCTCTCGCTCGGCCAAATGGGTATAGAAGGGGGGTAATGAAGCTTAAATAAGTGGCAGTGGAGAAGAGAATCCCTTTGCCAAATATTAGGCTACAAGACTACTTATTCTGGAAAATAAGTCTGTCGACTGACTGTCTACGCGTGCTGCACACACAGGCGCACACACACACACACACACGCATGCAGGCACATACACACGCACACATGCATATGTGCACAGGCACACAGACACACAGACACAGACACAGACACAGACACACACACACACACACACACACACACACACACACACACACACACACACACACACACACAGACACTCACTCTCACACACACACACACACACACACACACACACACACTTATCATTACAGCAGTTGGTACAATTCGAAGCTGCCTGTTTATAGCTATCTCTCTGATCTTTGTGGGTACAAGGCAAACGAAACCCTTATGCAACACACTGAAACTAGAGAAGTTCTTTTGGGAGTGCAGTCTACTACGCATGTCACGTTATTCTGCTGATTTTTATCACAGTCATTTCTTTTTACATTGAGTGTAAATGAAATATCACCAAGTGATGAAATACAAAACAACTTTGTGTGTGTGTGTGTGTGTGTGTGTGTGTGTGTGTGTGTGTGTGTGTGTGTGTGTGTGTGTGTGTGTGTGTGTGTGTGTGTGTGTGTGTGTGTGTGTGTTTGTGTGTGTGTATGTGTTTGTGTGTGTGTGTATGTTTGTGTGTGGGGGTGGCTGAGTGAATGTGATTCACACATACACACACCCACACAAACACTCCCCCCACACTCCCCACCCACACACCCCTACGCTCTGGCCCAGCCTCTGAGCTGTCAGCACTGATAATTAGCCCTTGCTCCTTAGCGGGAGGTGGAGTGGACCCCAGAGAGGGACCTGCTCTCCCCCATTGTGCCTCGTTTTGGGACGTCATCTGGAGCGTCCCCTCCCCCTTGGAGCCCTGCGTGACACGGCTACAGGTCTCTTTCATCCCCTCGTGTCCCCATGCATTCATGGGCATCATTGACCAGGCAAGGGGCCCTTTGTCCCACGCCGGGGCCGCCCCCCCACATCTCTCTGCCGGGGCCTGAGTCCCAGTCGCCATATGGCCCCCTTAGTGACTCGGCTCCTACAAAAGGGAGGCCGGGAGAGACAGAGAGAAAGTGGGAGAAAGCAATAAAAAAGGGCTAAAGCCACGAGAGCAAATGAAATTGATTTAGGTTCCCCTCCGTCTCCACCTCTCCCACTGTTGCCTGGCCGTGCCCTGCCGAGAGGAAGAAAGGACGAGAGCCAAGTCAGAGCAACTGGAGAGCGCGACAGAGAGGCAGGGAGGTATATGGGCTTTTCTTTTGCGTTTGTTTGTTTGTCTGTCTCCGGAGCTTATCGGCTCACATCGGGGGGATTTGGAGCCATTTTTCCTTCCCGCACAGCCAGTCACTTCAGAAAAACGCCTCGTCTGTCGTCGTTATAGTTCGCCTGTAATCTGTGTTGATCGTTATTTGAATGCCACCTGCACAACCCCCCCCCCCGCCCCCAGTCATCCGTGTTCATGATGTCTACCAGCTTCCTCGCGATCCAACTGCCCACGAGGGCTGAGATATCTAACTAGGTCTCTGTGTCACACGCATGTACATCCAGTGCGAATAAGCCAGAGCTCGCATACAGTACCTCCCCAGCACTTGCTGGCTGATTATGTTGTTGCATAGCTGTAATAAGGTGAGTAAGCTGAGGCCCTTCAGGCCGCGGATGCCAAGTCTGTATGCATTTGTCTTCCCATAATTTGAGATGAGCGCTCAATATTATTGCTCGGATGAGACAGTGAGTAAGCTAAGCAGGTCTGCAGGCAAGGTGCTGGTCCAACCTGCTAGCTGTGCATCACTACAGGTCAGAGTGTAACCTGCGGGCAGAGACGCCGAGAGAGAGGCAACGTGAGGGCGGGATATAGAGGAAAATCCATAGCCTCAACAGGCTAGATCCTGACCCAATTAAGTCAGCTTAGATCAAAACTCAACATCTCACAGCCTCTCTTGTTTTCCCCCCTCTTTTTCTGCAGCCCTTGGCACTTGAATCAGAGGTGAGAAGAAGGTTTAAACACTCAAAAGAGCGAGCCCCCCCCCCCCCCCCCCCAACACACACACACACACACACACACACACACACACACACACACACACACACACGCACCTCACCTCACATCCTGTCTCTGTGAGCTACTAAAAACAGGGGGTGGAAAACAGCTATTGCTAATGAGCACGGCTAAATGCATAACTGACACGCTCTTCACCAAGCCCTCTTTATTCCAACAATGGTTCAAATGGAGGTGAGCAGAGCCTGAGAACGACTTGCCAAGGAAATTACCAGCTCCACCTGACTCCAGAACAGCCTCCTGCTCCGCCTCAGACAGACAGGCACGGAACACGCGCTATATAAAGCAACACCATCAACAACGCTGCTCACTACTCACACTTCCAGTGGATGTTTTTTGTTGTTGTTGTTGTTGTTGTTGTTCTGCGGGAGTCTTTCCTGAGTTTAATCATTTGCAAATAAATCTCTACTTCCCATGTGATTTTGAACATTACCCAAAAGTGTGTGAAAAGCACACATTATTTCGTTGATGCACAGCGATAGTGATGAGGAGACATACTAATAAGGGGGACATATTTGATCCTCTGATTCTTCTCACGTGTCATCCGATCGTTTTACATTAATATATTGAGTTGAGTTGTTCCATTCTGTGTTTCTCTTTGACCTGTTCTTTGAGCCCAGCCACATCCTGCATATGGAAAAGCACAAAAAATGACTTTGAATATACTGAAAGTTCTCTCTTGGATCTGAGTTTGGATCCGTACTGGCCCAAATTACTCAAACTGGTGTGCTCCATGTAAAGCAAGATTTGAGTCACAAGATGAGCAGACCTACATACACCGGATAGAAAGCACATCACAGGGCAAAGTTATTGCTCAGCTCTCAGTCACGCTGTTGCCCTAAATGTCAGGCCCTAAATATGGCACAATGTCAGTTTGAGTGTCTCAAAGAGATGTTGGGAAGAATAGCAGAACAGAACAGCACAACTCAAGGCAAGACAAACACGCGAACAGACCAAAGTGCAAGGACAAGATAAGAGTTTTTCCTTGGCATTTCAAAAACCTCCTCCTATGTATGAAGCTGTTTTCAGCAGCTGACTGTGTGTGAAAGGCAGCCCTGAAGACACGACACACCGAGCTGGAGAGAAAAAGGGGAGGGAATGCGGTGGCGATCAGTGTGAAATAACGGCAAAAAAAAAAAAACTCCTTCGAGATTAACTTGTGTTTCCTTCCTACGCTCGCATTGCTCCCAACCCTATACCTACCCCCTCCATTACCCTTGCTCACTTCTACAGCATTCATCTGTACCTTTTCCAATTAGCCTGCCCTGATGCCGCCCTGTAGAAGATAAGATAGAAGCTGATATGACACCATTTTGTTATCAGTGTCTCGCTCGCTCACTCCCTCCCGCCTCGGCCCGCTCCACTTGTGGCATTTCGGCGGGAACAGAGTGACAGCTTTGGCTGGGCAGATGCTGTGGGCTGATAGCAATTTCATCAGCGCTGCCACCGACGTCCTGGCCAAGAGATGCTGCTGCCTGATAGCCTCTTTTTTTTTTTCATTAACACTCGGTGATCGCCGACCGACCTGACTCGGACTGGTCAGGCTAGAAGCTCTGGCTCCCAAGGCCACAAACAGCTCCTGACGGCAACAAAAGATAGAGATAGCATGAGATGTTAGCATGAGCCTGCATTTCCCTCTTTCTCTGGATAAGAAACAAAATCCTTCATAATCAAGCAGAGAAATGTGTGTGTGTGTGTGTGTGTGTGTGTGTGTGTGTGTGTGTGTGTGTGTGTGTGTGTGTGTGTGTGTGTGTGTGTGTATGTGTGTGTTTAAATATCTCTCTCTCTCCCTCAACTATATGTAAATTCAATATGTCCCTCAACATAACCCAATGTGCATATGCTTTACCCTGCAAATAAGATCAAATTTGCAGAAAGCTAATAGTAGAGGTGCAATCCTTATTGCTGTGGGCCAGACAACTGACTATGTTAATTGGCTCTTGTGGATTGCTGTTTGGTGACACACTTTGTGACTGGGTTGACGGTGACAGGGTCCCTTTGTAAGGCTCCCCGATGACCCTCTGACCCCGTAAGTCCCTTTGAATAATAAAAGGCTTTTCAGCCTCTTGAGCAGTGACAACAGTGCCGGGGACAGAGGAAGACGGAGCCGTGATAGATAGCTCATTTTTAAGTCTCTCTCTTTCTCCCTCTCAGAGGCTCTCCCATCTCTGTTTTTCCCTCCTTCAATTGTGGGAGGTAAAGATCTCCCTTTCCAGCTCATTATGGGTAGCTAGCCTGCTGAGGATGTGATTAGAAGGCCCCTGCTTTAATTAAACCAGCAGAGAAGGGAGAGTCAAATTAAACCTGTCGCACTGAATAGCCCATTACCTCTGAAAAAAAGTTTCTGAAAGAGAGAGAGAAAGAGAGAGAGAGAAAAAAAATGAAAGATAGCAAGAGAGAGAGAGGATGGAAAAAGAAAGAGAAGGAGTAGAGGGAGATAGTTTTCATGTTGCAAACAGTGCTGTGACCCAGAGATTTGATGGGGTGTGGGGGGCTTTTTGAATCTAATTATTTTGAAAAAGTTGGAGAAGAGAGGCGAATTATTGGTTTTCTCATTACATGAGCAACCAACTGTGATTATGAGGATCAGCATAATTTGTATGCCTCCTTATGTTAAAAACATGCACTGTTTTATTGGTCCTCAGACATTCAACTCTTTTGAACTTGATGTTGTGTGGAAAGCCTATTTAGACTAGCCCACTCTTCGAGTCACTCTCTTGCTCACTCTCTCACTCACTCTCTCTCCCTAACTTCGAGTCACTTGAACCCTCTGTCGACACCACATCATGGATGCTTATGTCGCAGTATGAAGATGTAATGGAACAGCCATTTGGTCACCCATTGTGTTAAAATCTCTCTGTAATTCTGTATATAATAATATGGGATGAAACACTTATGACTGAATTATTTGTTGTATCTGCATGACATACAGTAGGTATGATAGCGCTCTGTAAGTCTTATGGCACAAGGTTCAAGTTTACAGACATATTCAAGACACAAGTTTACATCATAAAACCCTGACAGAATAGTGAGCTTTTGACTTCTGTATCTCACTTTTTCACTCACATATAGGCTACTCTCTAACATGTATCCATCCATCTAACACTACTTCAGTCGTTAATCCTTAGCACACACACTAAGGCTGTGTAGTCTCAGAGCCAGAAAGATATTCTTGAAAGGACTACTTTTTTTACTATTTATCCAGTGCAGTCTGGCACTGATTTGAATGAATTGCTCATTAGTGAAATCACTAATGCGTCCCTCAGAAGAAATCCCATTCAAGAAGATGTTGGTTGATTGGCTTCAGATTTTAGCGGAATGTTTCCGTTTGAACCCCTTCCGAGCAAGCATTTATGCTTTATTTTGGTCTGTATTAGCCTTGGAAAGTGACAGCTTTATGTTAATCACAGATGGTTTCATGTTCTTGATGTCAGTAACTGTGTTTTTCATTTCCAACACTGTGTTCATTTAGGCTTGCTGTTCTATGCAGATAGCATGGGTAGGACCCCAAAGGTCAGGATCAGATTGCCAGTTATTGAGGTGAGGTCTGGTTCAGTTTGGTTTAGATTACATTTACAGAGCGTAATAAACGCATGGCATTGTTGTGTAGCACTGTGCTGAGCCTAAAGGCTGATTTATGCATCAGCATCGGCTCGCCACTGTTGCTTCGACGTTGGCGAGACCCTTTCTAAGTTCTGCGTCTCCTGTGTCTGCGTCACGCACCACCGGAACGGTAGTCAGAGTGGCAAACACCAAAAACTGCCGTGCTGAAACATTAATCTTATTTGTTTGGCCTTTTCTTGCTTAGATATTGTAAATGTTATTGAGTCAGACACAATACACTCTAATGACCTAATTATTGTAACCAGAAAATAAGTTTCTAAGGTTATTTGGAAGGTGTCGGTCAGCCAGTTTGTTATGTTAGTAAGTAAACTTTCCCACAACTACCCACAAAGTATTTCAACACTTTGCTGACAAATAGACGAAAGGATGACCCTGTGATTGTAACCAAAATATGTATGAGTTTATTTGCAAAGCTTATGTCAGTGAACTGCCATTTTGGCATTCCCCACAGTAGGCTGCTTTAAGCAGTCGGCTACCAACACACAGGATGAGTCGACCAATCGCAGTCTTTACAGTCTGTTGTTGCCTCGACACAAGGTTAGGTTTTTATTTTTTTAGGTGTGTGTCGAGCGATGGCAGAGGACTTGAAGTATAAATCAGCCTTAAGGCATGAATTCCCTTGAACCCCTGCTAGATGTATTGCAGAAAGTGGGGTGAGAGAGGAAAGCCATATGATTCAGAGTTAAAAGTGAATGTCATGTTCATATTCAACATGAAGACTTGTAGGTCTATATCAGTCAATCACTACTATGAGCAGTGAATTTGGTATCTCAAAACAAGAGACCACCCATTTGCCAAATATTGCATTTTTACCATGTATGATCTGTATAGCATCTCATGCTCCTGTCATTCTCTGTTTCTTGAGTTACGACCAAACCATACCACCAAACTTGTTTCAAGACTTGATCCTTTTATCATTTCAGTGCCTCCATAGCATGAGCTACTGGAAGCCAGTTGCTAAGTTGCTGTAGTTGATCATCTAGGCTCATTAATAAAGGATGTTGAGTTGTCAATGCTTATTAATTCTGCTGTATAAACAATGCCTCGCATTTAAAGAAATGGCTCAGATCTAAGATTAGTTTCATCGACCCATGCAGCTATTGAACAATACAGTGTAGCATATATCATGTCATTTTATGAGCATAATTGGTAGAATATTAGATTAGATTTAGTCATAATGACTGAACAGTGGAAAGTGTGCTGAAAGATATGCAACATATAACATAGTCACATTGGTGGCAAGAGAATTGTGCTCCATGCAACCTTTATGCACCAGTCTATGTATTATATAAAGGCTTTTAATCCTACTCACAAAGACCCCTTCTTTTATATACTACCATACCGCACAGACAGCTTGGAGACTGTGTTCACAAACACACACACACACACACACACACACACACACACACACACACACACACACACAGGCTTGTTTCTAGGGAAATGATAGTAAACACGTGAGGCCGCAGAAGCACCCCTGTGCAGTTGTAGGGCAGTGGCTCTGTGCTCTGCAGCTGGCACAGAGCTCCATAAATCCCTGGCTCCCACATGAACCCCCCCATCAGAAGGCAGCGCACCCAGGGACCCCTAAATACCCAGCGTCTTGCTGGGGGATGCTGGAGGTCCGCACCATTTCCAGCATGTTGGCCCAAATGCCTGGAGCCAGCATGTGGTGGTGTTTTAAGTCATGCCTTGCTTTCCAAACATGTACACACACACACACACACACACACACACACACACACACACACACACACACACACACACACACATGCATGTAATCAGTCCCCATTGCCTGTTGTAGGAGACACGGGGTGAATGTTGGAGTAAATGGAGAGAGAGAGGGGTCTTGTTTAATATAGTCCAAGCATTGAAAGGACTAACAACTGTTTTCTGTTAATGATCTACTCACGTGAGGTTTGAGTGCATATGTGAGTGAGCTCATATTTCTTTTCTTTTTAAGGTTTCATGAAGTAAGAAGAAACAGCCGACGAGTGAGTCGACTTGAACATGTAAACTAGTCCCTACCTTATTTATTTTTACGTGCTCGGCGCCATTCTCTTCAAAACCACCGCTTTTAAAAATAAACGGGCTCAGCTGACTTGTTGAGTAAGGCAGTGTTGGCACACACTCTCATCGTCTTGATGAAAAACATCATGGCATGACCTGTTTCAGCAAATTCCAATTTTCAAATAGTCTCATGCTTCTCCAGTAATCTGTCTCAGGCAAATTAAGTGTCAATCACACTATGTAGGGACACATATCCAGAGTAGCTGGACAAATCACTGGCATGTCAGCCCCGGCTTAATAGTGCCTCTGAGAGAAACACATTTCCCACTGCCTTATAAATGACTTGGCTTGTTTATTTGCTTTGTTCAAGGTGACTTCCTGTGAATTCAACATGGAGAGAAACCGAGAAACAGAGAGTGAGAAAGGAACAGACAAAGAGAGAAATAGGTGAGGAGGAAAGAGCCAAAGTGTAGGAGGCACAATGTCAGGCTCAAGAAAGCAGCGGGTGTCATGGGTAGTTGTTCTTTTTACTGTCCCTTCTGCTCCTGTGGAAGCCTTGCAGTTTGTTGCTAAAAAAAAAAAAACAAGCCACCTCAGCGACCGTCAATGTCAGGCCGATTTGTCTCGTCTGAGTGTTCCTGCGCTGGAAGCAGGGCAGGCTTGTGTTAGTCATAGCCCGGGCACACAGGACGGCTGCCGAGATGGCACTAGGCTCTGTTGATTCACAGACTGACACAGAAAGCCAACTCAGAGGTGGGGGTGGGTGGAGGGCGGGGGAATTGGGGGTTGGGGGCATCATGGAGGGGGAAGAAAATAGGGAGAGAAGGCTTAACGCATTGTACAAACTGTCCAAAATGAACAAAAACAGCATTAGACTCTGAAATAAAATGTATTTTAACAGTACTGCTACATATTGCAATCATATTCATACACTTCTGTGTGAATGTGGTTTAGATAGTGGGTTATCCAGCCATTGCAAAATACAGTGTATCAAGGCACTGTAATTTTGCTGCTCTGCTCAAAACAGAAGAGACAGCTGATACAAACACAACTCTCAAGTCTAATATTTGTTAACATTCTCAATTGGATGCCATGTAATTGGGAACGGCAAGTACTGTCTGACTCCATATAAAGGCCCTCCGTGGAGCTGTTTATAGATGTTGAGGTAGATTTTGATTTCAGCACCACTACATTGGCTGCTGTGTTTTGAGCGAAACCGCCAGGGTTGCCCATTCCCCATGTTGCGCAGCTACAGACTACAAGGAGTCTTTCATAGCGCTGCAATAAAATTGTCGCCCTTAAGTCGACACAAATCTCAATATGGTCATTGTAAGCGTGCTCACTGCATGCATCACCCCACCGAACAATCCTGTTATCCTTCATTACGGGCCGCATTGGGGTCTAACGTCTCATAAAATCATAAAAAAAAGCCCGCCGAAGCAAGTGAAAGCAGGAGAGAGTTTGGTGTGTGGATGAATAACAATGAGCTTTGTCGGAGGCCTTCACGAACACCCCTTATTGAAAGGCCAGACCATTCAAAAAGTTCTACCGGTCAGCTAATTGAATGAGGGATAATCAGGCAGACGAGGCGACAGATGCTCGCGTGCCTTTACAACGGTGGCTCCGGGACGGGCGACTTGGCGCATTCCGCCTCGCAAAAGAAGGAG
Source organism: Sardina pilchardus (assembly GCF_963854185.1). Taxonomy (NCBI): domain Eukaryota; kingdom Metazoa; phylum Chordata; class Actinopteri; order Clupeiformes; family Clupeidae; genus Sardina; species Sardina pilchardus. Next base: position 17,141,004 of record NC_084995.1, on the reverse strand, counting down.
GAGAAAACTTCACCCCCACAGCTTGAGTCGAACCTCATCCCGATTGTGCCCCCACCTGCTACGTCTATTGTCTGGACCGAGCAAAGGGCAGCATATCAATGACAGTCTTAAATGCATAGCCTGACTTTATTGTCGAGGGAGGGATGAGCCGCAGCAATGATGGGGTTGCTCTTTATTCAACATGATGATGATGTGTTATAAAGTTGTAGCTTACACCATGATAGTCAACTTCTTTGGCTTGACTATTGCTGTTCTCTGTCTGTCTGTAGGCAATGCATGCATTCATCCACCAATCCATCAACACATATCCCACTTCTTCTTAAAAGTGATGCAATCTGAAAATAGCAAATGCTTTGAGGAGTGGAAAATATTGCTCCATCTTTCAGCCAGTTCAGTTGCGCGTTTTTTTCTCTTTAGATCGACTGTCATCCTTGACTAAAGTGTTTGTATCATTAGTGAATTTGTTCACACGTTTGAAGAAGTAAGAGTTTAAAACAGCATAGGGGATTTCTATTGATGAGAGACCATGCCTAAATGTATTAAGCTTGCATCTGCTTTTACTTAGCATCTACATCTTTCTTCATAGGGAAGGGAGGGGCATTCCAGCGCCCCTTAAATGTGTAGAAATTCTGGCGGACTTTGACGTCTTTGTTCTGGCAATGTGATTAGCGCTTCGTCCCGCGCTAGGATAATTGCATTACAGCTCTCTGTGCTTGCCGCGCCAAAGCGAGCACCCGTCCGTATCAAACTAGGTTAAAAATGGAGTCTATGTGTTTGGCAAAGAAAATGCAAACGTTTGACAAACATAGCTGGTATGAAAAGAATAAATGGACAAACAAAAGAAAGGCATTATAGGCGATCCCTGCCTTTAGTATTCCAAGGGCACAGGCACCCACATGTAGGGGCCGCTTTCTTAATAAGTATTCTAAACAAAACGTGTGTCGGTAGAACTTTAAAGCAGAATGAAAACGCACCCCAAGTCAGAACTGGTTCAGTGTGGTAGTTAGTTTTAATAATAATAATGATAATAATCATCTTAAAATAATACGTAGAGGAAGATGATGAGGATGTTGTTGTTGATGATGATGATGGTGATGGTGATGATGAGGATGAGGATGAGGATGAGGATGAGGATGAGGATGATGATGAAATATAGACCACAAGCCTCATACAATAGCATCCACCATGCACAAACATGTCCATCCTTAGATGTTTAATAAAGCTGGTAAAATGTCATGGCATTAATACATCTGCTGATGCTTTTAAAAGGGCTTTCAGAGTGGTGTGCTTATAATCTTTCATCATTCCTTCCTGAGGGAGCAAAACGTGAGCTAACGCAATAGGATTTGTTTCGCTTTGTAAAGGAAACTAATTTTGGTCTTAGTGTTTTGAATAGGAGTTTTTTCAAAGCTGAATCTGCACAGTGACCGGGGTTCGGTGCCAGCGACCCTCGCCAGATGGCAACGGTATTGCAAGGTCCCAGTTGCGCATGTTCATATTGAAAAGCTCACACGGATATTAATTTTTTGGAACGGATCAGCTATTCGTCAGGGTATCAGAGCTTTGTAAACTGACATTATTCACGGGGACAAAAATGTCCACCGGCGTGACTCAGTCTTCAACCCATTCATGATGATTTGGCGGGGTGCTGAAAGACGATGCACGCATGAGAAAACGTCCCTATCCATATGCAAGCAAAGGAATAACAAGACGTGACGTTGAGCGTAGAAAATAAGTTACCACATTTGGCCAATGTTAATGCTATGCGAAATGTGATACTGATTGTAGCACATTATCGATCCTGATACCAACTAATTCGTGCCTATACTGCTTAATGTAACTTTGCGGGAGATTGCATATCTGTTGCACATTACTGTCTTCGTGTCTGCTCAACCACCAAAGACCTTTTAGCCCGTGGCGATGAATAATTAAATGCCCAACGAAACGTTGATGGCGAAAGTTTGTCTTGAGTTATTTTGTCTTGCCTCTGTTGGGTGTGAGGGGGAGATGGGAGGGGGGTACCCGAAAGGGCGGGGTTTGTCGCCCCCCTACCTCTTACCCACTCTGTCGCTTTAATATGGATCTATAGCCGGTCTGTATTCAATGGTCACTGACTGGGAGAGTTGAGGGGCAGTACTTGATTTAGGAAGCGTTTTGTCCTCACGGAGCGGAGGCTGAGGCGCATTTTTTTCTCCCCAAAGAGCTGGGGCTATTTGGGGCAGTCAGTCTGAAGTGGCAACCCAGACAGCGGGAGGCACCACGACGAGCGCACATACACACATACTAACCACAACCTGCGCTCTGTGCTTAAGTGGATGCATGCAACAGATTTCTCTCCGGATAACACAGAAGATATTGTGAGTGTGGTCACGTTTTCAATAGATTTCTTTGGGTACCTCTCGCGTTTTTCAGCACACAGGGTGATCATTTCTGTGAAAATGCTTTTTAATCGATAACTTTGGGCACAAAAAAGTAATTTGGTCTGCAAAGCATTTTTTTTTATTTGGGTTCTCTGAACATACAAGAGAAGGACTGCGAACATGGATATCAACAGGAATGGTGCGTTTATTTTTATAAGAACATTGAAACTTCTTGTGACGATGATACTGGTACAACATGTAACTGGCAAGACACTTAAATATCAGGTTTACGAAGAACAAAGGATTGGAACTGTTATTGCACGACTAAAAGAGGATGTAGCTGATGTTTTATCGAAACTTCCAAGCTCGGTGTCTTTGCGTTTCAAGGCAATGCAAAGAGGGAGCACACTACTGTCTGTGCGCGAACAAGACGGTGAGATCAGCATCAGGTCAAAAATAGACAGAGAAAAACTGTGCGAGAAAAATGTGAACTGTTCTATCGAATTCGATGTGTTGACCCTTCCTACGGAACATTTGCAGTTGTTCCACGTCGAGATACAAATACTTGACATCAACGACAACGCTCCTCAATTCTCGCGGTCAGTAATTCCCATAGAGATTTCTGAAAGTGCGGCTGTAGGCGCACGGATTCCCTTGGACAGCGCAACGGACCCTGATGTCGGAGATAACTCTCTTCACACATACTCCCTGACCCCAGCAACGGACTTTTTCATGATTGATATCCTCACACGAACCGACGGTGCCAAATATGCGGAGCTCGTTGTGCTTAGGGAATTGGATAGAGAGACACGGTCCAGCTATGAACTTCAATTAATTGCATCGGATAAGGGCGTTCCCCCCAAATCTGGTTCCACACTCCTTAAAATCAACATTGCCGACTCAAACGACAACAACCCTGTCTTTGAGAAGCCATCTTATGTGATTAATCTTTTGGAAAATTCACCTATAGGCTCCATGATAATTGATCTGAACGCCACAGACCCTGACGAGGGCACCAATGGAAAAATAGTCTACTCTTTTAGTACTCACGTGTCCACCAAAATTCAAGAGACATTCAAAATAAACTCAGACAATGGACAATTGACTCTGATTAGAAAGGTCGACTATGAGACAACCAACTCATATGATATTGACATACAAGCACAAGACCTTGGCCCTAATTCAATGCCAGCGCACTGTAAGGTCATCATCAAAGTTATAGATGTGAATGACAACAAGCCGGAGATCAGCATCAATTTAATGTCTCCAGGAAACGAGGAAGTGGCATACATATCGGAGGGTGCAGCTGTGGACACCTTTGTTGCCCTGGTGAGGGTGGACGACAAGGACACAGGGCTCAATGGAGAGGTGATATGCAGGCTTCACGGGCAAGGGCACTTCCGGCTCCAGAAGTCGTACGAGAAAAACTACATGATACTGACCGACGTGGCGCTGGACCGGGAGAAGAGGTCAGAGTACAGCCTCACCGTGGTCGCCGAGGACCGAGGGTCACCCAGCCAGTCCACCATCAAGCACTTCACCGTGCAGGTGCTGGACGAGAACGACAACGCGCCGCAGTTCGAGAAGAGCCTGTACGAGGTGTTCAAGCCCGAGAACAACCCGCCAGGTGCGTACCTCACCTCCGTGGTGGCGGTGGACCCCGACCAGGGCCTCAACGGCCAGGTGAGCTACTCCATCGTGGAGAGCGCGGTGGAGGGCAGCTCCATCTCCACCTACGTGACGGTGGACCCGTCCAACGGCGCCATCTACACGCTGCGCTCGTTCGACCGCGAGGACGTGAGCCGGGTGGTGTTCACGCTGCTGGCCCAGGACGCGGGCAGCCCGCGGCTCAGCGGCAACGTCACCGTGGTGCTCACGCTGCTGGACGAGAACGACAACCCGCCGTTCATCGTCGCGCCGCAGCTCTGGAACCACACGGCCGACGTGCCCGTGTCGCGCTACACGCCCGCCGGACAGGTGCTGACCGCCATCCGCGCCACCGACAAGGACGCCGGCGCCAACGGCGAGCTCAGCTGCGTCATCGCGGCGGGCAACGAGGCCGGCTACTTCGCCATGGACGCCAGGACGTGCGAGATCCGCGCCAACGTCAGCGTGGAGCAGATCCCGGCCGACCGCGTGGAGGTCACCTGCCTCGTCCGGGACAACGGGCCCGAGCCGCTGAGCGCCCGGGCCGTGCTCAAGTTCACCATCTACGAGAACCTGGACAGCGCCATCCACACGCACACGGCCGACGGCGCAGGAGGGAAGGAGCCCCTGGACGTGTCCCGCTTCATCATCATCTCCCTGGCCATCGTCTGCGTCCTGCTCCTGGTCATCATGGTGGCCTTCGCCGTCCACTGCGGACGGGAGAAGAAGGACACCCACTCCTACAACTGCCGCGTGGCCGAGTCCACGTACCAGCACCACCCCAAGAAGCCCTCCAGGCAGATCCACAAGGGCGACATCACGCTGGTGCCCACGGTCAACGGGACCCTGCCCATCCGGGCGCACCACCACTCGCCCGCGGGCTCGCCCCTGGCGGAGAGGGCGCAGATGAGCAGCCGGCAGAGCCACCATAGCCGCCAGTCACTCAACAGCCTGGTTACCATATCGTCCAATCACATCCCAGAGAGCTTTGCCTTGGAGCTGGCCCATGCTACTCCACCTGTGGAGGTAAGAGCGCTCTGTTGTTTTTTTTTTTTTTTGCGTGGGGGGTTACACAGATGCAAGCTGACACATGTAAACACATACATGAACATACAGACTCATGCACACACACACACACACACACACACACACACACACACACACACACACACACACACACACACACACACACACACGCACACACACGCATACAGATACACACACACACACTGCCTTTCTACACCCTCATTATACACACATACACATTATGCACAATTCACAAACCATGGCTGATACAATGAGTAGAACCTGTAGAAGTAGCTAGACATTCTGTGTGTGCAACATTCCCAATTTGTCCTCCTCCTGCACTGTGTCTCTTTGTTTACCAGCCCTTATTCATATGTAGGTGTTCATCATGTGGTTGCCTGCTATTCGTTTCATTGCATGCATCCATTGACTGTCATTTCACCTCATTGTCATTCATTGTGTGTCTGTCTTGGTCTCCATTCGTATTCATTTTTTGTCATTTGTGTCATTTTTTTTTTGGAAATATAGCAAGTCTCACAGCTTCTGTCACTGCTCCATCAGGGCCACTACCAACCAAGACCAAGTTTCCGAGGAAATAAGTACTCAAGGAATTACAGGTAATTTCCCCCCCAACCCCTTTATCCTGAAATGTCATTTGAATTTGGTTGAGAGGACAGGATATTTAACAGGACACCACCCATTCAGATTGGGCTGCGGTAGCACTGGTGAAAGAGATTCTCTGTTGCCTTGGTCACCCAGTTTTGTTGCAATACCATTGGACAGCTCATCACATGAGGTCATAGCTTGCCGTTGTGATTTGTTTTGTCTCATTTGTTTCTGTTGACAAATCACACTGTATTCAACAGGAGAAGCAGTGGTGACAGTCACTTCATTTCTGCAAAGACATGTTTTTGTTATTACATTCCAGTATGATGTATTTGCTCTTTTTACTATTATGTTAAATGGTCAATGGTGTTTCATCATTTTGTGCTGAATGTACAACTCAAGGTTTTTTATAGCACAATACAAATGTTTACACGAATTGTCATTGACTAGATTTGGCTTTAGAGTGTGGATGAATGATAAAGTCTGGGTGAGTATTGGTCTCACACTTGCCCTCTCCCATTTATCTTGTTGTCAGGTACGGCCTCCAAGACATGGATAAGTTCAGCCTGAAGGACAGTGGGAGGGGGGACAGTGATGCCGGGGACAGTGACTGTGACATGGGTCGGGAGTCGCCGATTGACCGGCTCCTCGGCGAAGGATTCAGTGACCTCTTTCACATGGATGCCCATCAGCGACTCCACCCAGGTGAGACGGCCAGGCAGGGGCCAAGTGTCCCTTTCACTGACGGTCAGGGGGTCATTTTCTCTGTGATGCTGTGGCCTATGGACCATTGCCATCTACCCACAGGGAGCCTGACCACTTACTGTAGGTCACTCTTGTCCACTCTCTGGGCAGGCTGTCTGCCAAAGCTCTGTTTCTCGATCCCATTGCCTATTTGAGAATCTTTACAAATATATACACAGATTAGGCTGGAGGATGAAACCCATATCATCATTAGTCAGTAACCCTCATTATTTTCTGATTGCAAAACACCCACCTCGCTATCTCAACACCCCCACCCCCCACACACACACAAACATTTACCATTGTGTCTTCTCTCCACCTAAAATAGAGAAATGTGTAGTGTAAGAGGCTAGGAGAGTGAGGGATAGAGAGAGAGAGAGAGAGAGAGAGAGAGAGAGAGAGAGAGAGAGAGAGAGAGAGAGAGAGAGAGAGAGAGAGAGAGAGAGAGAGCAGGCGAGAGGGACTTTTGTCACTCATCTGTATGCATTTTCAGTTTGTGCACCGTGAGTGACAGCTCAGTGCTTTCAAGTCTGAACTGAAGAAAATTCACAGTAATTGCTTTCAGAATGATGTTATTCCCCCCTGGAGGCCTCCCATTTTAGCCAGCTCTCTCAGTTGTTCTTGCTTTATGGAGAGTCAGAGAACAAGAGCACAGCATTGATTGGTGCCTTTTAACCATTTATGTGCCAGCCAGCCAGCCAGCCAGTGGTTCAGCTCCTGTCTCTTATGTAGGGCTTGTCTCTGCTCTGCTCTCCTAATGAAGATGCTGTTAGAGTATGTTCTCCTCCCTCGTTTCCTTTCCTTTCTTCTCTTCTCTTCTTTTTTCTTTTCTCCTTTTCTCCTCTCTTCTCTTCCCCTCTCTTATCTTCTATTCTCTCCTTTTCTCTTCTCTTCTTTTCTTCTATCTTCTCTCCTCTTCTCTTCTATTCTCTTCTCTTCCCTTCACTCCTCTATTTTCTCTTCTCTCCTCTTTTATTCTCTTTTCTTCTCTCCTTTCTCTTCTCTTCTCTTCACTCCTCTCCTCTTCTGTTCTCTCCTTTAATCTTTTCTTCTTTCCTCTCTTCTCTTCTCTTCTCTCCTTTTCTTTTCTCCTCTTTCATTTCCTCTCCTCTCTGTTTCTCCTCTCTTCTTTCCTTTGCTCTCTCTGGCCCTCTCCTATTTTCCTGCCCCTGCTTCATTCAGTTTCTTTGTCGAGTCTGTGACTGAACATGAGCATCCTATTAACCTCCATGTCTGTGTGTCTGTCCCCTGCAGCCACGAGACTGTGCACTGAAGAATGTCGCATCCTGGGCCACTCTGACCAGTGTTGGATGCCCTCCGTCCCCTCCCCGGCCTCCACCTCCTCCGACTACCGCACCAACATGTTCATCCCAGGGGAGGAGGCCTCGCCGCAGGCCCTGGTGGAGGAAGACCAGCAGTCGGTGGACTCCTCCAAGAAGAGCTTCTCCACCTTCGGCAAGGAGTCGGAGGAGGAGTGCGGAGTCGGAGGCGGCTCGCTCTTGTCCGAGATGAACAGCGTGTTCCAGCGCCTCCTGCCGCCGTCCCTCGACACGTACGGCGAGTGCAACGAGATGGCCGAGCGCTCCGTCGCCTTGGAAACCCGACGGGGCCTCCTCCCTGGCAAGTCGTCGTCGTCGTCATCCTCGTCCATGTACCCGCAGGGCGTGGCTGCCTGGGCTGCCAACACGCACTTCCAGAACCCAAGCAACACGTCGGGCAATCACATAGCGACGCCAACGCACGGGCCAGCCAATCACGCGACGGCTACCACCCAGACGCACCTCAAATGGCTGCCGGCCATGGAGGAGATCCCAGAGAACTACGAGGAGGACGAGCTGGACAGTGTTCTCGGGCACCTGCAGGGCAAGCGCAGCGACAGTCGCCATGAGGTCACCATGGACGCAGGCGAGCTCGCGGCCGAAATCAACAAACTCTTGATCGATGTCCACCGCAACTAGACTGCTCCCAATCCAAAAACAAAAAAAAACGAACCTATTGAAATGTGAAATGGTCCCCCGTCAAAGTCTTTCTGATTTCCCTCGCCCACCGTTTCATTTGATCTGAGGGTGGAGAAGTCAAAGAGATTAAAGCACTGTATCAGACATTCTGTGGCATTGATATTGTGAAGGTGTGTTTAAGTGCTAGTTATTTGGAAACGCCTTTGTTTCTCACACGTTTTTATTTCTTTTGGTATACAGTGTACACATTGTGATTGTAACTACCTTTGTATTTCAAGAATACGTTTTTTTACACAATATTTATATATGTATGCTTGTATATATTACAAAAACAAACGGATGTCTATTTTTATATTTTTCTGCATGTCAAGAAAAGATACTGTATGTTACTGTATGTGTGTGAGTGTGCGCGCGTGTGTTTGTGTGTGTGTGTATGCAGACATGTGCATATGTATGTGTGTATGTGTGCATATGGGAGTGTATACAAACAAAAATATTTATAAATAAGTTTTGACATTGCGTGTGTGTGAATATGAGTATTACTCCATGACATGCTGAGAAACAGTGTTTGTATTGAGATGTGTTTTGTCTCTGTGTTGACACCACCTGTACTCTGACTTCTAGAGAAGAAAGTGGCAAAAGAATAGAACCACACCACAAACCTACTGGACGTTTTTCTGTTTTCATTTTATTACAGTGCAACTATTGTCCAATTGTCTGTTTGTCAACAAAGAGTGAGAGTTTAAAACAACTAAAAAAATACAATCTTGGAAAATAGATACTGAGATCTCTCAAACTGTACATGCCTTCTTTTCTGGCTATTTATTTGTTTGCCACAATACAATCCTTGTGCCTCCTATTCTTGGATCTGAGCCTTTTTTTCTTGCCTCTATGTACTACAGCTCCCCCTACTGTTGAGTGCAAGAACTACCACTCTCAGGCAAATGTGGTAGAAGAGGGACACACATTCCCAGAGCGCTGCTGCTACTCCTAATTTAATTAGGCTTTTGTGGATAATCCCAGACAATGAATTTGCTTATTATTACTTTACATAAAGCACCGCCGTGTCTCATGCGACTGGCCAATTGAGCCTCGATTCCCACCTCATTTACCCAGGGATCACTTGTAGTTGCCATTCCCATAATCCATCACTGCGGAGGAGAACAGGCCTGTTGTTTAAATAGATGAGTTCACATTTTTGCTCACAGATTATCATTGTCAGTACTAATGCTATGCATCTGGCCATGTTAAGCACCTGTTGGCATTTATAATTCAATAACAGGCAGCTGTTGTGTTTGGAAGTAAGCCAGTGGGCATTCATCTATGCCGGCTGACCATTTGTGGCTAGATGCTAACATGCTAGCCTGCTTTTAGCTGGTCTCCCCTGGCAGCTCTCTGCTAGGTTCTGTTGATTCTTGTGGGTTAGGTTTTGGACATCACCTCACCTTTTCTGCATAATAGTTCAAAGGGTGTGGATTACCAGGGCTGACAGTGGGAATGCCTGTTGTATCTGTCTGTCTGCCATCTCTCTCTCTCTTTCTCTCTCTCTCTCTCTCTCTCTCTCTCTCTCTCTCTCTCTATCTCTTTCTCAAATTCAAATTCAAATTCAAAGGTGCTTTATTGGCATGACAAATAAGATATTCATGTTGCCAAAGCAGTCATACAAATGTATATCATAGTGTAACAATAAGACAGAAACATAATAATACATACACTGTACATATGCATACATGTACGATACAATATACACATACACATAAGAATACAAGTAATGTAACATACTGTGTATGTCTATTCTCTGTAGATAGACATTCTGCGTATGTCTATTCTCTCTCTCTCTCCAAGCTTCACACCAATCCTTATCTCATACAGTGGAAATGAAAAGTATGTGATCCCTTTAATACTTGTATCAACTCTGACATTAACAAAAGCACTCTCTCTTTCTATCTCTGTCTCTCTCTCAAAATTACACATTTTGCTTGCAAAAGGCTGTTATACCCTCGCAAAACATTTAGAACATGCAGCAAAAGCAAATTTTGCCCTCAAACAACACATTGTGTAGTCAAATGTGATTTCAATCAATCATTACACAGTGGACAACAAAATGCAAAATATAGTTCTCAAAATTAGAACTGTGAATAGACTAAATGTTTTGAATAAAACAGTCATTGTATTCATTCATCCTAAGATGTTGACCTACAGTAAGCATCTAGACAAAGCACATCATCACAATATTACAGTTTTTTCCAATCGTTTACACACAATTTTGAAAACAGGGCTCTTTTTTTTCTAAACATCTCACACAATTAACCAAACACCACACCAAATTAGCAGAACATAACACAAAATGGAATATTTCAGTCAAAACAATAAAGTAATTGATAAAAAAAACCTTATAGTGTTCTCTATATCACTAACACATTCTTTCAATGATTCTACACTGTCTCCATCTTATGCACACCAACACAATAAATTCAAAACACATCTGTAAAAACCCTCTTCCAATATTTTGATGAACCCAAGACTTTTGAGATATAGAGAAAATATACAATACACTCATCAATGCACAAAACTGATGCTGAAGACAATATTTATTTATTTCACTGTTCAGTTACAGTGACAAGTCAATCAACAGAAAATGGCAAAATTATAGTTCTTACTACTGGAAAGTGTAGAAAAATAAAAATCTGTACACAAATAAAGCAACAATACAAACAAGTAACAACAATATGTAATACTCCAATCATCTCTCTGTCTAGCTGGATCAGGCCATAAGAGTTCATCCACATCACAGGCTATGGGTACCTCTCATTTGGGTTTTTATACATCCACCCTCGCTCCTAGGGCCTCGATCCTCACTGATCGACATAAAGAATGATGGGGCGAAAACAATGGGATAGTCTATCTAGTGTTATTTATAGATCAGTGGGAACGCCCCTCGAGGATCGAGCATCAAGGATCGAGGAGGCATGTTGAGAAGCACCTTATGTCTTCGTTGGCAAGGCAAGACTGTATAACACACCTGAGTGCTGCGTTTTCAATTATGCACATGTGTGCTTACACACATGGTGGATGTGATTATTCAATTTGTTCATTAGTGTGGTCATTGGCAAGTCAGGGCTTTGTAATGAGAAGGAAGTACCTTACAATCTTTATCTGTGTCTAAGGTGTGAAAACTGTTGTACTACTCTGCACAGGTGTGTTGCTTCTTAAGTGTTACGTTTTGTTAACTGTCTAATACTCTTAATTATAGTGTGTAAACGATTGGAAAAAACTGTAAATTAATGATTGAAGATTTGTTCAAAGGAGTTTCACACAGAGATTCAGATTGATGCAAGGAACATCTCTGCCACCTGTGAAAAGATGTTTTCTTTTTGTTTAGCGCAGGGAAACCAATGGACGGGGTCTTTGAATGCCATTTTTGTTAGCTGCTGCGAAAGGGTTTGAGAAAATGTGCGAACCCCCAAGAAATGTGTGAACACATTTGCAAGAGATGACTTCTGTTTTGCAAAGAAGCTGTTAATGAAGACCAAGTGGATCCCAGTTTCTTTAAGCAGGTCAAAGCAATGGAGAAAAACTGTATTTTGTTCAACCCTGCCTATTATGTGCTCAAAAATCATTTCTCATGAAAAACTTGAAGAGGCTGATCATTGCCTCAATTTCTTAAAAAAAATGTGTTGACCTTCATGGGCCTATTCATTACACACTCAACATGCACCTCCACTCCCACCTAAAAGACTACTGGTTGGACTATGACCCAGTGTATGCCTTTTGGTTGTTGCCTTTGAGAGGCTAAATGGACTGTAATCACAACATTGAAGTGCAGATCATGAGATGTCAACATACAGTGCAAAAACATAATTTCATGTTTTAAACAATTGTATTGATTTAAGACACATTTGTCCTGACACCCACATACCACTGTTCATGCTGTGAAATTACCTGGTTCCCGGCATGATCTGCTCTCTATCCTTAAGTTACAATAATGAAAACCAAATCAGTTTTCTACCATCTTAAAATCATTGCCAAACTAAAAGATTTCATGGCACAACAATGACAAAACAATCATGCTTTATATTTCCGCCAGGTTATACAATGGATTATTCTACAATGGACAATGGCCTTCTCCAACAGACGACCAATCAGCTCCAGGTGATTCAAGACGCAGCAGTGGGGTCCTTATGAAAAGCAAAAAAACAGACCACTTCACGGCCACACTGAAATCCCTGCACTGCTGCTTTTGTATAGTTTAGCTCCGACATTACATACCCTCCAGATTTGTCAGCTCACAGGAGAAACATTTAACTAACAAAAACCTCTGTCAGAAGAAAATGTGGTGAAGCAGCATTTACAGTAACTACCATGCAGTCCATGGTACTGCACACTGTGGAACACTTTCCCTGAAATAAAATGTGATCCAACTATGACCAGTTTTAAGACTACAATCAAGATTTAAGACCAAAAATTGCATATATTTATCATTTTATTATTTTATTATCATGTATTATTTACTCCACCCTTTTTAAGCATTTGAACAAAGCAAGCCAGGAAGGGAGGATGATACTATAGCCTGGCATAGCCAGACTCAATTCTATTCAGTATTTGATATTTCAACCAATACAGGGGAAATATTCCCCACACAGTTGGACAGACCTAACCAATCAGAGCAACAACATATTTGAATCCTGTATAGGTAACAGCAAAAAACATCCTTCATTTCAACAAATATCTTAAAAGAGAATTCTTGGGATATTTCCCATAGACTTGTGTTTCTCAAGGCCACCGAGCACAGTCCAGGGGCATGGACATGGGGGCTCATGAAGCCCCTGTTGGCCGCAGCAACTCCAGCTAGGTAGAACTGATTGTTCCCGTTTTTTTTCTTCATCCCAACAGTACGCGGTGACCTCGAGAAACAGAGCTCTATGTGAAGAATCACTGGAATTCTCCTTTTAATCACTGTTTTCCGTTCATTCTATTCACTTGTTTTTTTGCCCATCTTGAATTTAAGACTCGATAAGTCTATTGATGAATGTGAATCTTGAGTTGTTGATGGAAAGAGGACTATGCACAAGAGCATTCAAAAAGAGGGGTATATCACACATGGGAAAAAAGAATGCTGAAATTGCAAAGTATGCATCTGGAGTACGCACAGTCCTCCTTCTGTCAACAATGAGATTCGTGTCCGTAGACAGGCTCATCGAGTCTTAAATTCAAAATGGCGTCGCCTGTAAAACAAGCAGAAAAGTTACTCCAGGTCGTGTGTGTATAAACTGTCTTCTAAAAAAACGTTCAGCACACATACAATGTCAATGCCAATGTCTCATGTTAGATGTTGAGAACCAAACTACACTGTTGATGATGTGTGGTGTTCTTGTTAGCTTTGTAGATAGTTTGGGTTAAAAGAAGCGACGTATGTGCAGTTTGAGACTTTATATTTATATCTCTATGGATGTATAGGTAAAAATGTGCTACAAATTTGTTAAATGTTTCGGCTCTGGATAGGGTGACCCCTTGTCTATGACTAGCATATGGTCATATTTAACCCATCTAAAACCCATTTAACACCAGATTTCCCCTTCCCCTTCCACTTAAGTTCTGTAATTATATGGCAATTTTGTGCCGCATGTCCTCCTTGCTTCTGTTACGATTCTGAGCCAGATCATAGCAGCGACTCATACCTAAGATTCTCTCTCAGTGGAACGTTAAAAAAGGAGGTACAAGAGCAAGTCCGGTCAAGTCTGTGCCTAATTAAATGAACAAATAAGAGAAAGTGCCTTTGTGTCAGCATTAATTAGCGCGTTGCTTGATGAAGGGCAGGCAGTGCAGTAGCAGAAAGAACAGACATCTTCAAACACGCAAGGATTTCTTGCTTTTATATTTTATATTTATTCACACCAGGGGTGAATTTTATGCCTTCATTTACTTCAATTACTTTATACCATGTAATTAACCCTGACTGTGTGGCCTTTGTATGAATGTGTGAAAAAAGACTCCCTCACAAAAATATGATATGCTGACTTACCGTCTGCTGAAGGAAGGCTTTGTGAAAGACTGCATTACTTTTTAATTAATGTCAAAGTTCGGCCTACAAAGTCAGAGAATGTCAACGTTTGTCATCAACAGTCTTCTGCGGCCTTTGAAACATATTAACATACATGTCAAGTCAACCCATATTAATTCATCCAAATTATTATAAGAACCTATTGAACGGCAACAGTAACAGACCTGGTGTGGCCTTAAAGGACCCAGCTATACCCTTGGGTTCTCTTCAGCACTTCTTTCTATCTTGTGACATGAACTTAAATGCTATGGGAGTTTTTACTATTAATAACCCATAATATACTGTATTTCTTCACCATAATAGAGATTAGTGACACATTAGGGAATTTTATTTACTGCTGCTATATTTGCATAATGAACTGTGTAATGGAATTCTCACCGTGCAGTGCAATTTCATGAAGTTCATTACAATCCATAGTGTACGAGAGAGAGAGAGACAGAGAGAGAGAGACAGAGAGAGAGAGAGAGTAATCAGCTTTCATCTATACAGTATAAATAGAAGTACTGCAGCACATTCATTCCTGAGATGTAATTTTGTGATGAGTACAAGCATAGTGCAATGTAGCTTGGCTATGTTCCGAACTTCGACATGATGCAATAGCTGTTATCCCGAAGTGATAATGACCACTGCATTTCAAATAACCTATTGCCTAAACAAACTATAACTTTTAATGCATTTAGCGAGCATTTGGCCAGCAATCAGCTGTCAAACCTTAATATTTTTAGACTTCTCATTAATTCAATAGAGTGGGTGTATGTATTTGTGAACAACAGATCATGTGTCAGTGTGACAGCCAATGTGTTCGGTTATTGGGCCTCATGCTGTTCTATCACTGCTTGTGTTTTCCAGCATCCACAGGAGGCCTAAAGTTGTAAATCAAAGTTGCAAATCAAATTTCACTTTTCTGCAATGGTTTATAATATAATCTATTTCCCATAAATTCCTATAAATAAAACAATTAGACAGACCAGAAGAGAGAGAGCGAGAGGGAGAGCGAGAGAGAGAGAGAGAGAGAGAGAGAGAGAGAGAGAGAGAGAGAGAGAGAGAGAGAGAGAGAAAGAGAGAGAAGAACAGAGATGCACTTTAAAGATATTTCTCTGGCTGGGTCATACAACAGCCTCCATTAGGCAGCTCAGGGTCCATCTGAATTGAAAGCATTTTGCCTTTGAATGAGAGGGCCACACACCCAGCTGCCTGGCAGCCTTCAGAATATACTGTAGACGTGGCCGTCAAAACAGTATCCCTGTGCCACTCACCTGATTCTAAGCTGAGCACTTCAGAGGCCTTTTCATAAGCCAGAAATTCTAATGACATTAGTTCCCCCCCCCCTCCCCCCCCCATTTGTGTCTTTTGTGGATCTTGTTGTATTCCCTGAGACACCAAGCAGTTGTTCTTATACAGTATAGGTCCTGGCCATGTGTATTCAGTTCCCTATTCAGACAGGAAATGAGAAAAAAAAGGTCTTGGAGTGGAAAATGTAAATGTAAATGAATGAAAAATAACTAGCAGTGATTTAAACCAGGGGTCTCCAACCTTTTTTCCTTCGAGAACTACTCTGACAAAAAGGACATGGCCGAGAGCTTTTATGTTAGTAGCATGCCATGTATTCACATGCTTTTTAAAGGTTTCTTTCAACTCATTCACCTTCACTTTATAGACTATGAATTTGATTTCACTGGAATGTTAACATGTTTCCCAAGTGACAGGGTCATCAGGTTCATGAGCCTCTTCCTCAAACCTTTTGAGGAGCTACTTAGAAACAGGTGGGGAGCTACTAGTAGCCTGCGAGCTACCTGTTGGAGACCCCTGATTTAAACTAACCCACAGGACACACTTCCACGTGCCCTCTATGGAGCTGTGTACAAATGTGAATGCACATTCCTGACAGAAACACTTTTAATGGTTCACTCTTAAAACAAATGTCTTGAAAACAATATAACTTGTGCTCAAAGGTCAAAATAGTGTGTTGGGTTTTGGCATGACCACCAGATGGCGCTGTGTCTATTCCTCTCAGGAGTGTGTCAAGAAGACCATTGTTCTTGAGGCATCTCCTCCTGCTTGCAGACAGCACATTTGGTTGCACTCTCCCTCTCTCTCCTGCTCTCCTTCTCTCTCTCTCTCTCTCTCTCTCTCTCTCTCTCTCTCTCTCTCTCTGTATGTGTGTGTGTGTCTGTGTTTACATGTGAGATAAGGTGTGTTGACTCTAAATGCACTGTATAGAACATGATCCATTTTCCAAAGCAATTCAATGTGCAGTGCACCTTTGCTGTTTACCGTGATACCAAGAAAATAAGCTATCACTTTGACAAGCTCTGATAATAATACCCGGCAGTGTGCATTTGAGTACGTCGCATGAACTCTCCAGGTAAGGTAACACGTGTGCATATCACCGATGAATGCGTTGCTTATGCTGAACAGATGACAACTCCAGGGACACTGTTCATACTTACAATAGCGGCGGCCACCCAATCCGTTACTGCTACTGCCCTGAAAGGTTTCTGAAGAGGTCCACAGGCGTTCAGTGGCCGCGACTGACCCCCACTCAGTTCATTATTCTGGACCCGACCTGAACCTCTCTCTCCAACAAAACAAACTGCACTGGCTGCCTCCTCTTCAAGGCCAAACAGTGTATTTTTTGGAGAAATAGTTAGTAGAAAATCATATCATTTCACCACAAGGCAATGATGACTTGTGGTTGGCCATGTAATATGTTCCCACAGGGAAAACCCACACTGTCAACACCAACACCCTTTCTTTCTTTCTTTCTTTCATTCTTTCTTTCTTTCTCTCTTTCTAAATACCACATACTTTTGTTGTGTGGCAATATCATTCACTATCAGAGATTCAAAATCATATAGGATCATACAGTGAGTGTTTGTTTTTGTGTGTGTGGTGGTATGTGCATGTGTGCATGTGTGTGTGTGTGTGTGTGTGTGTGTGTGTGCGCGCGTGCATGTGCGAATGGATATCCAATCCAATTATTCCCCTGTCCTTATACATGATTGCATAGATTAATTACCAAGAGAGGTATCATAAAAAAAGACATTAACAGTTGTTCCTCATCACACATCGTCAGGTCTCTGAATCATGCTCCCTCTGTGACTCTGTGTGTGTGTGTGTGTGTGTGTGTGTGTGTGTGTGTGTGTTTGTATGTGTGTCACAGTGTGTGTGTGTGTGTGTGTGTGTGTGTGTGCGTGTGTGTGTGTAGCTCCATATGCCCATCCACTCAAACGCATGCAACACCTCAGCTGACACCGCACTGGACGAGAGCCAGACAAATCTGCTGCGTGTGGGAATTTGTGTGTGAGTGAGTGAGAGTGGGAGAGAGGGATGAGGCGAGTGTTGTCCCTGAGCTCCGGCGAGACTTAAAAATCTTATCTGATCTTTCTCAAATATATTTTGCTCTGTGTCCCCTAGCTGCCTGAACCCCACGGGTACTTTAGAAAATCTCACGAAAAGGGCCAACAGAGCAGAATTAGCCCGCCGCTAACGAGCAGAACCAAGAACAGGACACCTGTTCAGAATGAGGCCTGGATTTAAAGACACAACTCCAATTCAGCAGGGAGACAACAGGCATCGGACCACCGTGTGCTATGCCCAACAAGACAAACGAACAAGCGAAATCGAGTAATATCCTCTTGGAGCGATGATACAAGGATACAATATGAAACAAATAACAGTCTGTTTGGTAGAAATCCCGACCACGGACGATGTTTGCGCGTTAGAACACACTTCAGTGGCTGTGTTTGCCCAGAGGACGACTTCCACTATGGACAGATGGTCCCATAATTGGGGATTCCTTCAGCAACGTGAGGTTGCTTTGCTCTAGATTTCAGACATCCTTTGTCTGTCTCTTTGAAACGCACGGGTCCGATGTCCGTGTGCCAAGGCGCGGTGGGCAGATAAGAACGAGGCCGAGAACGAGAGAGAGAAACGTGGACGGAATCACCTGGCACCGCTTTGGAGTTATCCGCATGAGAGCGCCTTGTCTGAAAGATTGCCCGTGTCTACATGCCAAAGTCACAGGTAGGGCTTCGCATATCAAGGACAAAAGTGCTATTACTGTTATCCTTGTTACTGTGGCAACAGTGAAGCAGGTTTGCCTCTTCTTGATTGTATGTCATCTACCTGGACTGCATGCAGAAAATGTGTTAAGGGGGGAACAAATCAAAACAAAACCAAAAAGTGTTTCGCTTCGCTTAGCTCTTGCCTGGATGTCGACCTTCGCTCAGCTCTGTGTCCAGATCTGGTCTGGACGTTGCGGTCTGTTGGAATCTGCGGCCTTCACCGGACGCCACGTTGTATAGATTGTAGATGACACCTCCGTTGACCCCGCCATCTCTCTTCTTGTGACCTACTTCCTGATCTTCGTTGTAAGTGTCTGGTCCGCTGGGCGTGGAGATCCGTTTCCACGGTGATCTGCGTGCACGCCAGGTCCACTATCAAACCTCAGCTCACCTCTCCAACTGGCCAGAGCTCCCCCCTCTAAAGCTGACACTGTACTTCCACCCAGGGCCACTCCAGGGAATCAGTGACTGACAGGGGTGTTGTGGCACCTCCGCAGGGAGTGGGGTATGTGTGGGGTGTGCGTGTGCGTGTGTGTGTGTGGGGGGGGGGCGGGGGGGGGGGGGGTCAAGGGAGAGAGTAGCAAAAGAGGGAGGGAGAGAGGGAGGGAGGGAAGGAGGGAGGGAGGGAGGGACAAAAGAGCAGCGGAGAGCAAAAGGAAATGAAAAAGAAGAAAGGGAGTAAGAGAAAGAGAAAGAGAAAAAAATCTTAAATTAACCTTTTTAGTCTTTGCCTTTGTTTCTGTCTGCGCGCTCTCATTACCTGGGGCTAGTGAGGGCTGCCAGAGCTATATGGGCTGAGAATAGATCGTGTTTGCTCTCCTTGTGCGGCTCCTCTCACCCATGTCCTCTGGGGGAATGATGATATTGAGCTAGCGCGCCCCGCTAATGATGAAGAATACCCCGGCGCAGACGCTCCGGCCGTCTGGGGGGGCGGCACGGGGGCAAAAAAACAGGTCAGTGGCCTCCAGCCCAGACGCCACAGCAGAGCGCAGGAGGAGCCTTTCGGGCTGCCAGACGTGAAATCTAATAGCGCGGCCATGCTAAACACAGGAGGGGGGGAGGAAGAGAGAGAGAGAGAGGGGAGAGAGAGAGAGAGAGAGAGAGAGAGAGAGAGAGAGAGAGAGAGAGAGAGAGATGGAGAGAGGGAGACTCAACAGTGGAGGGCAATACTAAAGAGTATGAGAAAAGGGTTGGTTGTTCTTTTTGTTATCATCTTATTTGGCCTGGCTTCTGTTATTTGGTTTTTGAAAGGGGATGACCAAGCCTGGACCCCTCTCCCCTCATTGTCATACAGCAGTCATTCAATTTCTCAGAGAGTCGGAGCGCGCGCGTAGACGGCAATCGATGGTCTCGCCGGCGTAATTGGCCGGCGGATGGTGTGTGCCTTGTGAGGATACCAACTGCCAGGCAGGCGGGCGGGCGGGCGGCTCTTCAGTGCGGTCATTGTGAGGGCCGCTGACAGGCTGACCCTGGCACTGGCGGTGGCGGAGTGAGGTCTCAGCTGAGTCGCTCCCATTCACACTCATTAACCAGCCTGCGAATGCTAACGGACTGCCGTGTCATGTCCTTTTTTTTTTTTTTTTCGGTCAGTGGGAGAAGTGACAGTGAATGGCTGGGCAGTGAGTCATTCAGACCTCTGAAATAATGTGGCCATGTTCCCAGGGTGAGGGCGTTCGGCCCATGAGTTCAGCCCCCTTCATCCAGCCATGACTGGCCTCTGATAGGCCTACATAGACAGCTTCTTTACACAAGGGTGTGTGTGTGTGTGTGTGTGTGTATCTTTGTGTGTGTGAAGAGAGACTGAAAGACTGAAACATACTGAAGCGAAGGCTAATAAAGGAGTAAAATAAATTGCACTCTATTTTGAAGAAAATAGAGTCACAGCAAATTGAAAAACACACCTGTGTGAAGCTATTAAAAACGGCTGTCTCTATGTGTGTGTCTGTGTGGTGTGCTTGTTTAGGTGTGCACACGTGTGAGTGTGTGTGTGTGTCTGTGTGGGCTTGTTTAGGTGGTGCAGGAGGGCCTGAACAGACGTCTCTCCGAGCTAATGGATGGGTGTATGCATACTGAGCCGTCTCTTGTACAGAGACTGAGCAGACATGGGCTAAGTGGCTCTCTTTCATCCCCGGTGCCACAATGCACACTGACTCACCGCACCTCCAGTTGATTCATCTCCGCGAGTCTTCAAGAGGACAAGCAACTACAAGTCTCCTCGCTCGCTATACCCCACCCCACCCCTACCCCGCCCCACCCCACCTCCATCCCACCTCCACCTCCTCACATCGCTTTCCACTTCCTTCGTTAAATGCAAATGTCTCCATAGTGCCGGCTAAATATAACACACAGGCAGCCAGGAGCGCGGTAACCTGTCGCCATCTCTCTGACTCAGAGTAATAAAGCCTGACAAGCTTTAATAACACTCTCTCTGCTGCTGTCCATGTCACCACCTACAATTTATCTTATGACTATAAATAGGTCACAACTACCTCCGTCCCAGGGTAAAGTCTGACATTTTCTGGGAAAAGCTTCAAGATAAGGAACATGATTAAAAGAAGATGGAAAAAAAAAAGAAAAAGGGGGAAAAAAAACGTGATTGGTTCGATATCCCGTGGTAGCTTCATCAGTGCCATTGTGGGACGGTGATGTGAAAACGCCGTCTGTGAAACCCAACGAGGCGCCGATTATGCTGCGCGGGAGATGCAGAGAATGGCTCATCACTAGGCTTGCCTGAGAGAATCTCCGATCCGAGGGTGTAGTGCTCCGAGCGCTGCGCTAGCACTCGTAGCATCCTCTGCCAAGAAGCCCTGACGCTTCTGAAGACGTGGGTTGACTGTACGACATCCCACATTGTTTTTATTCTGTTTGTTTATTTCAGTGTTTTTTTGTTTGTTTCTTTCTTCCCTCTCTTCTCTTTTCTCTTCACCATCTGTTGTCGGAGCACTTTTGTTTGCTACCCAATTGCAGAAGAAAAGCTTTGTGTGATAGCTGAAGCAGGTGGGGCCGGGACACTCGGAGTCGGAGGAGTGAACACTGCCAAGCAATGCATATTTGTGGCCACTCCAGCTCTGGATGTTTCTGCTTCTTCTTGTTCCCTCTCTGCCGCCTCTTTGATTTCCCTTCCAA
The DNA here is from genome assembly GCF_963854185.1 of Sardina pilchardus. Lineage (NCBI taxonomy): Eukaryota > Metazoa > Chordata > Actinopteri > Clupeiformes > Clupeidae > Sardina > Sardina pilchardus. The sequence continues at coordinate 17,119,409 of NC_084995.1, read as the reverse complement.
GCTGGTTTCCCATGACCCTCTTTGAAGGCCCCCCCCCCCCCCCCCGCCCCCATCCCCTCCACCCCTCCTCCTTAGCTCCCTGCTTTGCAGTGATTCAACAGCAGTTGAAACCACAGAGCTGGAAGTCATTAGTGTCTTTCCCTTTGTGGGTTTCATGTATGTAGGTGTGCATATGTTTGATTCTGAATGTGTGTGTGTGTGTGTGTGTGTGTGTGTGTGTGTGTGTGTGTGTGTGTGTGTGTGTGTGTGTGTGTGTGTGTGCATGTGTGTGTGTGTGTGTGTGTGTGTGTGTGTGTGTGCATGTGCTAGAACTTTTTTTCTGAAAATGTGTTTGTACAGTTGTTTGTGTGTGTGTGTGTGTGTGCGTGTGTGTGTGTGTGTGTGTGTGTGTGTCCATGTACCGTATGAGTGTGTGTGAGTGTGTCTGTTCTCTGGTAGGAATGAGGGGGAGAGGTCTCCTGTGATGCAAGCAGGCTTTGTAGCAATTTCACTTGATCTCACTAATAGGATGGAAAGCAGGTCTCTGCACCTTTCTAAGTTGCACAACTAGGCTTGTTAATGAATCCACTAGAGATGACACTACCTATTTATGTGCAGGTGGGTATCCAACTCAAGGATGTGCACACGTACATCTGCACATGTGTGAGTTTTAAGGTATTTAAGGTCATTTGAGAATGTCTAGTGAGGCATAGCGCACAACTGACACGTACGTGTGTAGATGAGTGAATTGTCTGCAAAACGCTTGTTGTTGAAATTACAAAATGGCAACTGAATTATTCTGTCATACAGAGCAGCACAATACATTGTCAGTGGCTTTGTTTTACAAGCTGGAACACTATACAGCATTGTAAATGTCATGTCCTGAACATGGTCTCTGCGGGGGGGAGCGTGTCAGGTGAGCATTCATCACGCGAGCCAAGAGGAATCACTTAGAAACAGGGGCAGGGCCACGCATGGTTCCAGCGGGGCTCTCTCAGTGTCCACACATCTGTATTTAAAGGATCTTTTTTTTTTTTTTATCTCTCCAGCCGACCACACACGTCCCTCACCACAGAGGAGGACAGAGCATTAGAGGTCAAAATGCCCTGACCGCAAGGCCATTAAAGCTCAGAGATCAATAGCTGCCTGGCCCGGTTAGATGACGCACAGCTGATGCATGTTACCCTGGACATTATGAGATGGTTGGGTTTCTATGCGTAAAGTATCATTCTGAAATCTGCTGTGTATATAAGGAGGTTCTGGGCACAGTGTCTGACAAAACAAGACATTAAGAGCTGTCTGGTCAGGATCGGTTCTGGCCAGAGGGAGTCTGAGGAGAGCAACTCACAGCATGGTGATGTTGCCACTCGACTGGGAGCAAACACGATGCATCCATCCTCTGAGAAAAACTAAAACCTCTCCACGCACCTGTGAACAGCCCTTTATGTTTGTGATCTTACTGAGACAAACACTTTTATTCTCCTCTCTGTTATTTACTTTCCCAGAGTCATTTCCAGTGGGGAGTTAAAAACACAACACCTTTGGAAAACACAATTTGAGCAAATATTTGGGTGATTTCCGAGCGCATGCCGAGGAAGGATAATGGCGTAGTTTTCTTTGTCCTCGTTTTCCCCCTGTAAGTGCGGGGAAGAGAGGCGGAACGGGGAGGGTTCTCGGGAGCCGGCGCGGCGGGCTACTACATGCGCACCGCTCTAACGCTGAGGCGAGTCCACTCCGGTCTCTGCCGCATGGCCTCCTAATGCCTCTGCGCTCGGGGGACGGGCGACACTAATCACCGACACGCACTTCCTCCCTGACCGGCGTGTCAATAGAGGACCGCACCGCGGCGTGCAAGGAGAGACCCCCAGCCGACCCCAGGGGGCTCTGTTTAGCGGCTTTTCCATTTTACATAAAGATGACCATTTGTCAAGAGAAATGACCTTAACGGGGGATATCGCGCTCGCTCGGAATGGTCAATAGCAATATGTGGTTGCAACAGAACTGCTGACTCACGACTTATCTGGCAACCCCCCGCCCATCACGTCCTGTTTCTATTTTGGTCCCCCCCCCCCCCCCTTCTTCTCTTGCGGCTCCCCTCGGCCCCTTTGTCTCATGGCAGTCATATTTCATGCTCAGTTATCTCATGAAAGCTCTCTTGCGTCATATTTGTGCCAGCGCCTCGTATCATTCATGTGGCCCACGTAGCGTCCTGTCACAGCGCATCAGGGCCCCTAATAACTCAGCCAGAGAGCATATGATGATTTTATCAATTAATGGACTCTGATAAATAAGGTTAGCGCCGTCTTCCCTCCCAAAGGCCAACAGACTTCTCCGCTCCTTCGCCGGGGCCGAAATGGAGTCGGGGCGAAAGGCGAGGACGGACGACTTCGTCATCGTCATCCGAGGCCGTCCGGCACGGCCGTGGACAGTCCTCCCCCGACTCCCACAGCACGCCATTAGTGCTTCTTAAGATAATATGAAGTATCTCTGTGTACAGGCTGTCCAGCGGCGAAAAGAGATTTTCGGAGAACAGTTTTGCTGAGAGGCGGAGAGCAAACACACAGAGAGGATGCTTTTTGAAGGGGCACATTCAGTGATGAGGGATAGTTGAGGCAAATGGTGTCTTACTGTGCTGTGCACAACATGCTAAATTGGGATGAAAATAGCATTGTGTTTTCTCCTCTCTGTTGGCAAATGGAAGTGTTTCCACATGTGCATGAGTCTCTGTGCAAAGAAAATGTCTAAATGCAATTGTAAAATGCTATTTTCTTTAGTAGTTAACGATAGCAAACATGATTTTAACAATGGTTCCTGTGCAACCTGGGCTGACTGCAAATATGATGTCTTCTTGCTTAGACCTCCTTGTTTACTGGAAAAGCTTGCTATGTGTGGGCTGAAAAGCTTCTCTGGGATGAAATAGCAGTTTGTAACTGGTAAAGGTAAAATAACTTAAAAAAAAAAAATCTGTTCATAGCTTTAAAATGAAGTGTTGACAAGAAATTCTATGTGCCTGAAAAATAAACAATATTTCAAAGGCGATTGTATACGCAGTCATAAAGGTATAATCCCAATAAGGAGATACAATAGTCCAGCAAAGCCATCAGCACTCGTTTGCGCAGCAGAGGTCATTGTCCTCATGAATAAAAGATGCCCGAGGAACGCATATGTCTCATCTAATCGCACATTTGTATTCAGAGCATGAGTTTATTAACCACAATAGTCCTAATTGTGGCCTGGAGCAATGACTCGATGACGGGCCACCGTTGAGAAATATTGGCTGGGCGAACACAATGATAAAATGGAGTATGCAATATTGTAATGGACTTCTCAAGTTCCAATACCCGGAGCCTTGCAGTGCTCTCTCAGGAAGTCAACGCAGAAGTGGAAAACAGATTGAATAAACAGTAAAATAATGTGCTAGTCATTAGAATTTAGAGAGGAAGCTTATTAGCAAGTATAATACAATTCTGAAAGTAATGGATGCTGGTCTCTGAAAGCATTTACTTAAAAGTTAGTTTGATACAATATGAAAACGGATTGAATGTCCCTTTATTAAAGGTGCATTTCACCAGTAATTTGTCATGTTGACAACACAGAGCAGTTGTATCTGAAGTTTGGATTTCAGTTTTAAGAAATCATTGGCTTTAATCAGATGAATGTGCTCACTAGACAGGCTGTATTGATTTGAGTGCAGGTAACAAGACAGTGTCTGTGAAAATGTATTAGCAATAGCATAGACAATTGTCTCCTTAAACTGTAATCAGCAAAATGGCTAGCTACTGAAGTGTCTTCAAAGCTGTTAAAATAAATTTCAGCTTGTGTTCTGTATTTCTTTGTTCATTAGGTAAGTCATGACCGCTGTCTACAATCTACCATCAAAAGCAAACTTTATATTTTACTAATTTGCTAGTTTGGTCTCGATCATCTCTTAATTTGGATTTCTAACAACATCAATTACTTTAAATGTTGTCAGTCCAACTCTGATATTAACCTTTCTCTCATGTCAAAGAAAAACAGCGATTTTTGGACTAAAAAGTACAACTATGTCTAACTACTGTATGTTTGAACGCATGCATCTTTTTAAAAAATCAGATAAATTCAGCAAAGCTTGTGCGCGTGTGTGCGCGTGTGTGTGCGTGTGCGCGCACATGTGTGTGTTTGTGGACACAAATTATATCAGTGGTATTGTGGGTGATAATCCAACTTGGAATAAACCCCTGTCCAACAACAACAACAAAAACAACAACAAAAGACAAAAACACTCTAATTCTCTGCCCACGTTTAACATCCACTACGCTGACATGAGAGCTCTTTGATGTGGTGCCATCCCCATGCGCCGGGTGGAGCTCACTGCCTGGCCTTGGACGGCCCCCTTCTCCACCTGAACAGCCACCCCCTCCACCCCTCCAACCCCCTCTTCCCTCCCCCCCTCCACCCCTCTCCCATCCAAACCCATCTCTTACATTACAAAAATAAGCTTTCACACTTGGGCGCCATGCCACATCCTGTGAAAAAGCTTCACTGGTCACAGCGCTCAATCACCCAGCCTGATCAGCACAGCTGACTCTCTCTCTCTCTCTCTCTCTCTTTCTCTCTCTCCCTCTCTCTCACCTCACTCCCTCTCTTCTCTGTGCATGAGGGGAGGTGAGCTGAGGTGATGTTCCTGGCTCCGTGACTCTGCTGTGTCGTCAGTTGCCCCAGCTATGGTACGCTTAGTGCCTGCTGTCAGGGCTGCTTTGGTGAGCTCAAACACATTCAACCCCACTCACACACTGGCTCTCTCTCACTCACTGTCTCTCTCTCTCACTTACTCACTCACTGTCTCTCACTCTCTCTCTCTCTCACTCACTCTCTCACTCTCTCTCACACAGGCTGTGGCTATTGGGCCAGATGTAGGTAGAATATTGTCATTACTCTGTCTCAAAACCACTGACAAAATTGAGCAATTTGACCAGATGCTGCTCAAGTCACACTCGATATTCAAACAGGCTTGGACGAAGCATCACAGCTGAGTTGGTGTTGGAATGGTGGCTGGTGAGGTACATTTCACTTTGGGAGTTGAGGTGGAGGCAGTCAGGTGCACTAAGCTGACTAAAGCGACAGCAGCTGAACCTGAGATGATCAGTGCATCCTACTTCTCAAGCTGCAGTCACAGCCTGGTGCACACAGAGGCCCTTGTTGAGATAGGTGAAGCTATAATCTACAACTAGCTGGCCATCCAATATACATTCATATGTCCCCCCCCCCTCTCTCTCTCGCTCTCTCTCTCTCTCTCTCTCTCTCTCTCTCTCTCTCTCTCTCTCTCTCTCTCTCTATATATATATATATATATATACTGTATATATATATATATATATATGCAGCTTGCAGAACAGATTGCAAGAGATTGACGACATTGCCTACTAAATGTGACCAAAAATGAGATTAACAGTACTTCAATTCTAAATATTCTCCCTAGGTAAAATATAATCTAGTTTAAATCCAGCAAATCTGTTTGAGATCCATATATATTATGATGCTGTCATTATAATGATGATCTCAGTTGTGACATGTTGTGCATTTCTATTCCCTCCAGACAAAGGTGTTCTGTTGTTTCTCCAGGCTCTCCGGCTGGGGGGCGAATCCATTGTTGTCTCAGAATTTGGTACAATAATCACACCATTATTTTGCACACTCCACCTGTGAAATGCATTCCTCAAATCCACAGGAACCTTTCTGTAAAGACAAACGTCCTGTCTGTGGGGGCATATCTCAAGGCGAATGGAAGCCCACTGCTTTCACAGCTGCAAAAAACATCATGGTTATGGCGCTGGCAAACTTTTTGTTGTAAAAATCTCCATCCAGCAATTGGAAGGTGGAAATGTAACTACGTTGTAGCATTACAATATTTGTCAAGTTCTTTCTCTGACACACGAGGCACATACTGTAGCTTTTAGAGTAAGGGTTGTACAATGTGCACACTGTCCATGGTGCTGAGGGTTGTCTCATTGTCTCAGGTTAGGCAAATGAAACAGATCCAGAGAACATTGTGCTAAATGTAACAATGTATAAGGAAATATAGCCTAAATCAGGTCAATGAAGCTTTGCTTTTCTATTACCGAGTTGTCATTATAGCAACTCAATCATGCCTGTCACCTATCAAGTTTTCCCTTATGGTCACCCATGGTGACACATGTTTCATAATAGACCGAAGCAATCACAGCTATTTGAAAAAAACAAAACAAGTCTATAACAGGAACAATGGCTAACTATGTATTACATAGCACTGCACCGTCTTGCAATCTAACAGTTTGTGTAAATTGAATGTATGAAACTGTTTCATTTTCTGTGCATACAGATGTGACATTAGGCAAGTTAACTAAGTTAAGCCAAATTTAGTTCCCATATATACTGTATGATATATGTAGCCTATACGCATATGCATGTACACATAAATCAAACTCTGATGTTCAGAACTTCAGAAGTTGTTTTGATTCAGACATAGAGGCCTAGTGGAGCTCAAAAGTACAGATTAAAAGTACAGACCTTATTTTGTTTTGTGTCCAGACTTCATGTCTAGCGTCTGTATATCCATGTAGGATCCTCTAACAGCGTTATTTACCAGTGATCAGCTTGTGTGAGCGGAGGGTGCTGGGCGGCAGCAGTGGGAGGGTGTCTGCCTGTCTGCCGGGCTGGCCGAGGCCAACAAATAAAGGGATGAGACAGAGGTTTGGTCAGGTTCCGTCTCGCTCCTGCTGACCACATAAAATCTGAATTATCTAGAAAAGGATTGGGCGCAAATTAAGGCAAGCAAATCGGCTGCTGAATAGAGCATTATCTCAAACGAGGCAGCCAGCTCGCAGAATTCTGGAATTTGGGTCAGCAGAGAACTTGAGAGAGTGAGCAACTACCTTGGCCAAAAAAACTTTATAGTTAACCATTCTAGACATTTCTGTAGCTAGATAAACACAAAAAGACCAATTTAATATGTAACTAAGCAAAATCATTTATTTTATATTTCTTGTGTGACTGAAAATGATCTGTAATAATGTGATGTTACTGTAATATTTTAGTCTTATTAATATTCAAGGGATTAATGCTATTATGTCAACCTCCCCTTCCCAGGCTGTATGACCAGGGGATATTTGATCCAAATTTCAAGCAAGGTTTATCACACTAACACCTCCACACACCCACCCACCCACCACCCACACCTCCGTCACACACGACTATCACCCCCTCTGCCTCTTCCCCAAGTCTATTAAACCACCCACTCTTAAGCTCCCCCCTCACTTTCTTCTGTTCTGCTCCTCCTTCTCCCACACAACCCATCTCTTTCCCCAAAACCTCCCTGGATGTGTTGGCATTTGAGCTGAAATATTCATGTGGTCTTCGCTATAAATCAAAGGAACGCATATTTGGGGGAAATGTTCAGACCCAATGGTTGGTTTCTGGGTCACAGGTAGATAGACAGGCACAGGAAAGATACGCTCTAATGTTTCTCATTACAGCCAGGGTTTCTAACAGCCCTTGTAGGAAACTGACTTCTACCCTCATTTAACAATCTGCAAGTAAAAGCCAAGCCTACGGATAATCACAGAATATTTGTCAGTCATTCATGACACACGGGACAAACCAACATTGACCAGTTATAACACAAGTAATGTTTAGTAATTAGCATCATGTTCATTTGTAAATGTTATGAAGGATTAACAACAGAGTGTATTTAACACAGCTATCCTTCATAATGTTATTTATGAATTAGTGTATCGCATTTGTGACACTTTGACTGATTATGCCTGAAGCAGTGTGCCCATAGAGCAGGGATCAATTAAAAGAGTTTTCATGCAAGCAACATCTAAAAATGAGCCAGATTGTTTCCCAAATTACACATATGTTTCCTTAACGTTACAGTTAGAGTTGTGTTCACACTTATTGCCAACACCATCAGATATTTAATAAAATGCAACAAAATTAGACAATATTAAGGACAACTGTAACTCTGAAGGATCCACTTGTCATATTTTACTTCTGAAGGACACATTTATGTAAAACAGATTACTTTAATAGTTTAGTCAATATTAAATGTAATGCTAATGTTGCCTGTGTCAGAAATATGGTATAAGTCAATGCTGCCATCAGATTTCTGAGAAAATTATGATTTTTTGTTTGTTTGTTTTGTTTTGATAATCTATGAGCTAAGTTTTGCTAACTACTGGCATCAACAAAGATACAAAAGGTTAGTACATAGCACCATTCGTTTTGTGAACAAAATGTCTGAAATTATTCCCAGTTAACATAATCAGATGTGTCAGTTGCTGCATGTTTCTTATGCAGCAACAGACTATTTAATAATTGAAATGTGTGAAAATCCTACCTTTTGTCACCAATGTTAAACAGATGTCAACTCTGTCAACAAATGTCAATTCTGTCATGTTAAGTTTTTGTTTATTTATTGTAGCATGTTTTAATTGTCAAGGGATTGTATGTTACAATCAATATGTCTTTGAAGTCACATTTGAAAAAAAGAAAGAGTTGTGGAGTTGTATTTAATCATGGGTCTATAGTACTGTATGTATGCATGCAATGCATTTTATCATCAGCATAACGTATGAGTTTAAATTTTACATCATGTTTTGTTCCATTCCCCATGAACGACCGCTGTATCATTGCAGTGATTCCAACACAGGTTCAGTGCAAGACGAAACACCAAAAAAAACCAAACAAACAAAAAAAACATGATGTACAAACAATACAAGAGATGATTAGCAGGCTGGTCCAAACATAGCCTCTGTCTATGTCTTTGACTGAGCACGTCGATTACACACTCTCCTCAGGAGCCTTAGCCACTAGTGGATATTTCTGGCTGACCATCGTGTTCTCATATGTCTGATACCATCTGATTAGAACAGCTAAAGTGAAGGTAATGATTTGTGTATGGCTCAGATCCATAGTAAATGTAGTGTGTTTCCCAGGGCAGGCCACTGAGGTGTCATGACCAAAGGACTGGCCTTGTAACCAGGTTGACAAATTGTTGTCTATTTAAAGCTGCACTGTTTGTACTACATCAATCACTACTGTTGCAAAGTGAGGGGAATATGGGAGTTTACAGGTGGCGGCATCTAAGCATATCTCATATGAGCAAGATAGTTTCTCAAATTACATGTGCATTGTTTTCTTAAGGTTTCCTATGTGTCCCAACATGTGTCGCCATCAGACATATAATAAAATGCAACCAAATTAGGCAATATTAAGGACAGCTATCAGTTTGAAGGACCCTCTTTCCATATTTACCTCTGCAGAATACATCGGCATCAAGCAGATTAGCTGAATCATGTACCAGTATCAAATCACAACGCTAATATGGCACATCAGAAATACGGTAAGTCAACACTCTCATTAGATTTCAGAAGAAATCTTAGTGTGTTTCCCGGGGCAAGCTACTGAAGTGTCATGACCAAAGGACTGGCCTTGTAACCAGGTTGACAAATCGCTGTCTATATAAAGCTGTGGTGTTTGTGCTACATCAGTCTGTCAGCACTGTTGCAAAGTGAGGGGACTATGGGAGTTTACAGGTAGTGTAGCCATCTCATGATGTTGAATTATTATGTGGGATGGCGTGCCGAATTGATTTCTGTTCCAATGTGGTAGTAGTATATAAACAAATGTTGTATTACACCCAGAGATGTGCCTTATGCCATATTTTAAACACAATGACTTTTACATTTTATATTTAATTCTAATCACTTCTCATTTATTTCCAGGAATGACATCTATCCAGATCATACATAGCTGCCTTTGTTTACTCTTATCTTTACTGTATCTGGCAGTGACTTCTCATTTCATGGTGTTTTATGTTATCAGCTTTTTATGGAGATAATTGACATGTAAAAATGCCATTATGGTATGAAAATGCTTACTGTTATGCTTAAAATGTTGTTTACACATAACACTTACAACATCAGCTAACGTTGCAGAGACAGTACAATCGGTGACATACTGGGTCAAATCGTGCTAAAAGGCTGAAGAAAATACCCTCTTCTCAATGCTTTCTGTTGTCATTATCTGTCCCTTCATTGATTTTCCATCTAGCCTCCCTTCATGAGTTTTTTGAAAATTGATCATCAGGGTCTCTTATGTTCTGCATGCATTGCACACTTGCAGGTACTTGAAACAAATGAATGCTGATTTACTGTTGTGGGGTAATGGATTGGGGGATGGGGCTGACAACTCCCAGTGGATGGCTGAATTGTATTTTGTGAAAATGGTGGGCGCTTCTATTTTAGTCTCGATGGGCTTAATGGCTACTTCATCCACTAACCGCAGGTCATCATTGGAAACCACCACGCTGCTGTTTTGAAATAGGGATACCATTTTCAGGAAAAGCACTACCTTCTCGTGCCTCTCTCTTCCAGGCTTACTGCTGGAGAATGGAATATCTTCTATTTAAACCTTTTAGCAGAGGTTTGTTAACAGTTCTAGAGTAGTACACCGCACTCTCAAATACCAAGGTGCCAGAAAAACATCTGCAAAATATCTAGGGAAAAAAGCAGAGGGTTTGGTTTGGTTTGGTTTGGTTGGTTTGGTGCTGGTGTGACTCCAGAAGAGTATAGTATTGGGTCAAAACAGCAACTTTGTTTACTTTTTTTGACAGATCTTGTAAGTATAGTGATGGGATACTTCCATTCCTCACCAGCAGATGGCAGCTACACACCATAGCTATTGAGGAGAACATGCACTTGATGTGTAGCCATGCTGTGGGATTCAAATGACTTCAGCAAGCATTTGCCTGTAAAACGTGACAAAAGGAGTAATTGTGAATGCACGGACCGTTTTTAAAAGATAATGATTAAAAAGAGGCTTGAGTTCGTCCTCAATTACTACCTGCCAAGAGTGCGTAAGTCTGTTGACTTTTAATTGGTGAGATCATTAAAATGATTAAGAAGAGACCGCTGTACATCTGGGTGGTCTGGGAAAGAACGAGGGAGTGATCGAGCCAGAGAGAGAGTGAGTGAGTGTGAGAGAGAGAGAGATGAGGTTTGGTAGTTGGTAAATTTAACAATGTCTCCATAGCAACAGATGGTAGTTTTCAAGAGTAAAGTGCACTACTCCATGATTTGTGCCTATAGTACACATTTCTAGACGCGCAGCCTCTGAAAGCCTCTGATTTTCTGAATGTACACCTCAGCAACCTCTTCTGTTTAATTCCCTATTCTTGTCTTTGAAAGGCAGGCTGCTTCTATTTTTTTGCATTGATAACAGCATGTTCCCTTGCCCATGAGGTGAGATAGTGACTGTGGGCAGACATTTAGCATGTGGAAGAAGCAGGAGATTGTCCACACACACGACTCCTGTCCCCCACAGCCTCCACTCCTCCACAGGGCAAAGGCTTTCTGGCTGGGCTGTTTCAGGCTGCTGTTCCATCCAGTACTGTATGGAAAAAAATCAAAATGAAAATAAGAAAAAAAAAAGACTAACTGTATTCCCTCCACTCCCATACACAAATCAGCTTTATCCTTCCTCTGCTGTCGCTCCCATCCAGTCCTTGCCTAAATCCCTCTCTCCCACTCCTCCTAAAGCAGAGGCGTCCATTAAACTCCACTCTGGACGTGGCATATTTCCATACTCCAGAGAAGCAGTGGAGAGGAGAGGAGAGGAGAGGAGAGGGCGAGCCTTTGGGGAGGCATCCTCATTAGTACAGTGTGAAGAGAAAGACAGATAGGGGGGAAGAAATGTAGTCAGATGGACCACGGCACTGGCCACGCCAGCACCAGCCACTTCTTACGATAAAGGGAGAGAGAAACGAGAGAGCGGGGAAAAGAAGAGGCAGAAAGAGGAAAGAGGCAGAGAGGGGGGTGTGGGCACAGTGATTTAAGCCTTGAGCGCTTTTAAGACACAATCTATGCAACGGGCCGGGTGCCTTTGTGTGAATGCAAATTGGTTTGTGGATTTAGGGTGATCATCAGTGTTGCTTCAGGGTAATTGCTGATAGTTTTCAGCACCGGAGGGACTACTGGAGATTCCCAGCCATTATCAACAGTATTGATGAAGTCATTTTATGGTCTTGCCTCCCATCTCTGCTAAGGGTCTGCCCAGTGCTTGACTCTTTGAAAACAATGTGTGTGTGTCTCTCTTTCTTTCTCTCTCTCTCTCTCTCTCTCTCTCTCTCTCTCTCTCTCTCTCTCTCACACACACACACACACACACACACACACACACACTCAGATATTGTCTGTTTATGTGTGCACATGTTCAAGCTCAGCTATCATACACCTTCTCATACTTCAGTTTAAAACCCTCTCATCTGAATAAGCTGCCATGTGAGCCTTGTCCAACAGTGGAGAGAATCAAAATGAAGTTAAGAACTCTGCACACTTTTGAAACTCTTTCAAGAGAGGGAAAAAAAGCCAGATAGACATTTTGATTGGTGTTATGGGGAAGAGCTGGACATATGAGAGAGGACGGCCGTATTGATGATGGCAGGAGATACGGCTCTTGTTATCTCCTCACAGAGCTGCTCGGACAACCAGGCCGCTGGCGGTGGGGCCTGGGAGTATTGATTGGCAGCAGTAACACGGGTCTGTCCGCAGCGAGCCCGCCAGGAACCAGGCTGGTGGCGGGCACATGAGAGAAGAGGCCGGAGCAACGGTGTGGCCACAGTAAAGGTGGGATGGTGGGCGGTGGGAGGGTGGTTGGTCCGGGGACACACAGAAAAAGGTGATCCTGTGAAGCTACAGCTCTCAGCAGAGCCGTGGGAGGGACACTGTTACAGTAGGTTGGTCAGGAGAGTGTGCGTCCAACAGAGAGACTGAGGAAAGATTCCAGAAAGTTTGTTATACATTTTTTTCATGTCACATTCAAGCCTAATGTGGCTCACTGCCGTAACACACATACTCAGAAAACTGTACATGCACACTCACAAAAAGAAAACAGAATGGGGAACACGGTCTATTTTCTCAAATCAATGTCAAAAAATCAATCCAGCTATGCAAACACAAACGTATTTGTTAAGCATCTTTGTATAAATAAATTCAAAAACACAACTGTCAAAGGAGAATTCGATGAAATAGATAAACGAAGCAAAACCAACCCAAATATGTTTCATCACAATTTCAACTTTAGGGTTTTGAAACAATTTTCCTTCAAAAGTGCAATTTGTACCTGTCATTCTCCCTATAGTGCTCTCTATAATGCGATAAATTGCAGACACCAGAAATGGCTTTTCTGATAAATATGACTCAGCATGTAACCAAGCTCTCCCCTGTGGCCCACCGAAAACATTTCACATCACCAGATGGAAATCTTCAAGAGACTGAGCCAGAATGTACGATACTAAGCTCAGGGTTCTGCTACTTTCCTTTCGCCAGTAAAAAGCCCATAAACCGCGTCTTCCCCCGCATTCTCTGTAAACAGGCTTCCGTGTTAATTTCCGACTGAGTAATATTGACTAAGTAAAATCACACTGCGCAGTATTATTGGACCATAGAGACTGCAAGACCTTCTAGCACAGGGATGGCTCACCCATCCAGTTTAAAGATCACCCCCTACCCCCACCTCTTAAGAGCTGCACGACAAGAAAGATGCCCACATCACAACAGTATCAACAACAGCAGTGGCTTATAGATTGAATGAGTTAAACAATGTTGATGACTCAACTAATGTTTATGCTACTGATTTTGTTAACCCTGTTACCTCTTTTATTTTCATTCAGTATGTGTGGGCCAAGACATAAACAAGACCATAAACTGGATCTTGTTTTTACCCTGGGTGTAGAAATATCCGCTGTCTACTGCCTGGATATAATTATTTCTGACCACACATGTAGTTAGCTATGAACCACCTACTTCTGACAATATCTCACCCACTCCTCCTGCACCTTTATTTAGTTTAGTGCCTCAAAATGCTGTGGTTTATTTGATAGTGATGTCCAGCCTTATCTGAACATCAGTACAAATGATCTGATTGAGGATTTAAATTCCATCTGTTTATCTTCTATCAATGCAATAGCACCTCTTAATGTTAGGACCAAATCCTCAGAGAGAGAAAAAAAACATCTTTGGATTAACAACAACATTCGTAACTGTAAACGGGAGTACAGGAAAGCAGAGTGTAGGTGTAAAAAGCCTGGTCTCCAAAAACATTATAATATTATGAACGATTTATTATCACAACATGGTTAAGAACACATGATCACCCTAGATCTTTTATTCAAAGCAGTAGATTATCTGGTAAACCGAAACCCAATTTGTGCACCAGATGAAAATGCTGATTATGCTGATTGTGAAAAATTATTTTGTTATTGAGAAGGTGGAGGTTATTGGGGCCTCTATTACTCCTGATTCAAGATACTTAGAGGTCCCCCATTCTCAATAAGATATAAGAGAGGTAAGATATAAGATATAAGAGAGGTTTCAATCTGGTTTCCGAAAACATCATAAACAGCAATACTGAAACAGCAATACTGAAAGTTGCCAATGCCCTTTTAAGAATAGCGATGATGATGGCCTGGGCGCCTCTGATACAGTTGATCGCATACTATTACAGTACAACAGGCTGAAGCACTGGGTGGTATTATCTACGTAGTACTGCAATGGTTTGGATTGAAATGGGTTGCAGTGGCTTACATCTTATATGTCAAGTAGTTTTGTGTCTGTGAACAACTATGTGTATTCTATTTCTTCTAAATATGGTGTACCACAGGGGTCTGATTTGGGACCAATTTTATTTTGCTTATACAAGCTCTCCTTTGGTGTCTCATTACTGTACGTTTCTATGATGCACAGATTTACCTTTGTTCTTAGATCTTCAGATCCTTGAAGGTTTACTGAATGACTGCTTTTGTGATGTTAAAAACTGGATATCAAAGAACTTTCTCCAACTAAATTCTGACAAAATAGAAATCCTTGTCATTGGCTCGCAGCAGATAAGGATTTTAAATGTGCCATTTTTAGGTTCTTTACAGGATAGAGTCAAGCCTGTTGCAAAGAATTTTGCCATCTGATTTGATGGCAATCTACATTTTTAACACCATATTACAAAGCTTGTGCAATCTTGTTTTAGCATGAAGTAAGGCATATTTCCAAATATTTCCGGATTATTGTAACCACATTTTCACGTGCCTTACTCAAAAGTCCTTACTTCAAATAGTCCAAATCTCTGCCGCCAGGCTCTTAAATAAGACTACAAGGTATGAACACATCACTTCTGTTCTACCATCACTACACTGGCTCCCGATATGCTGGAGAATTGATTGCAAAATGTTACTCATTCCATTCCATTCCAATCCCCGGTTACATTTCTGATATGCTGGTGCCCTTTAGTCCTAACGCACATTAAGGTCTGCCAGCAAATGTTAATTAACTATTCCTTAGTCCCAGCTTGCTACTAAAGGAGACAGACGTTATTCTGTGTTAGCTCCCAAATCTCTGGAATGCACTGCCTGAGCAAATTCTGTGTAATCTCTTGAATTTCTTCTTTAAAATAATTTGTATCGCAAAAGCCTGTAGAGTTTATTATAAGTTTGATTTTTGTTTTGCCTTGTATACTGTCTAATTCCTGTAGTGTTTTCTTGAATCTCCCCTTGGGGATCAATAAAGTATCTATCTATCTAAAGACACATTTCCATTATTTCAATTTCAATTTCAATTTTAATTAAATTTCACTTATAGAGCGCCAAAACATTACACGTCTCATGGCGCTTTACAGAGTGTTAAACATTCAATTATTCTGGCGAATGTTGATATGGTCTTATTCTTTGTTTTTAGACATGTAATTTTGTTCTGTTTATTCTTTCATATATGTTAAGCACTTTGTAACTTTGTTTAGAAAAGCACTGTATAAATACATATTATTATTATTATTATTATTATCAGCAGTAGTAGTAGTAGTAGTAGTACATATTAATATTGTGTAATTAATATAATATTGTTTTTATTTGTATGTCGCTTTGGACAAAGGTGTCTGCCAAATAGCATAACCGTAACCATAACCATAATAATAAAATGTAATTGTTTTGTGTAAAGTTCAGGCAATTCCTGATAAATGTCCATGTTTGAGGCTTTATGAAACGGTGACAATTATGACTTGTGTATTGAATAGAAGGGTAAGTTATACAAAAAGTACTGCAGGTAAGGGCCGGATATAATGACTTGATAGCTACATACAGGTTTGCCTCTCTATTCTAGCTTGTCTTCTCAATATAGAACAATTGTCAGGGGATGAATTGGCCTTCCCATCTCTGACATTCTATTCAAGAATCCATTTTGGTCTACAAGTGCTCAGCGAGAACATGCACTCCTTCAACAGAAATAATTTATGAAGCCTTCTAATTTCACCTTTGTGAGTTATTTGAGATATGTTTAGATACTTTCACATCAGATAAATTTTTCACCTCCAAATTGCCAGTATTCCAAAATAGTGAGTGTTAAAGACATGAGATTGACGAATTGTGGGCCTGTTGATGCTATGATACATTAGCTAAATAGCTAGCTCCCTGACTTAGCCAGGCAAGCCGCTAAGCATCTACCCATTGTTTCCTGCTTGTGCTTTGCTCATCTAAACGCAAATTTCAGTGTCTGGAGGTAAGAAATGCTTGTCAGTCTGAATGGCTCCACTATGCAGTTTGCTTGAAGTCTCTGTTTTCACTGAGAGATACTGCAATGCTAACGGAAGTGGAGTGTTTTCAGTTTAGGCCTACCTATTTGATTCAGTGCTTTCTGCTTAAGTTTCAACAAATGTATACTGTATATAGTGTGTAGTAAGAAAAGGATGTCAAGCCTCAATGTTGATCCCTTGAAATAACATCACATTGTTGTAGCTTTTTTTCTGAACCACACTGCATCCTACTTGTCATCTGTTTAAGCATTCTTACATTTACCCCTTGCTCAACACTGCTCGAGACACCACTGACACATTCCAATTCCTGCTGTAGCCATAAAGGCTTGCGTCACCACTGAGCTTCATTGCGGTGCTGCAGCATTACTACAGGTAATGTTGTCTGAATTCCACCTCAGAACCATACATGTGCCTTCAGTGAGACATTTTTAACAACCAGTGGGGCATACTTCTTGCAACCGATAAGGCATAATTAGCATCTCCATGCCAACTATGTCCCCCTGATGTTACATTTAGAGACTTTTGAAGGCATCTTCATGCTTCGCTTCACAATCAAGACTGCCTAAGCATTGTATCATTTAGCTCTGGGAAGTCTTCCACAGTCCACCACAATTGGAACTCTTTCAGTATTGAGTGCCAGGTGTTTCTCACAAGAATGCATCATTTGAGATTACACTTGAGATTCATTGACGAAAGAATGTGATGAACCAATGTTGAAACAATATTTAAGACAGAACCAGCATTGCTGGCATTGCAGTCATTGCATCTTAAATTTCTTTGTCATTAGGCCAGTGGACATGCTGAGTTTTGAGGGCAAACAGTGTTGTTTCAAACCAGCAGTGATTACTGTGACAGCTTCAATTAAGCATTATGCCTCAGCTCTTAGACAAAGCCAGCATTATTATAATGTGTGTGTGGGGGAATGTGTGTTTGAGTAGCAGTGCAGTTATATATGGTGATGTGTGTGTGTGTGTGTGTGTGTGTACTTCATTACATATGTTATGTCTTTAAGCATATACTAATGATTTTTGTATCAATAGCATTTGATACATTTTATTTTTGAGTGATGCATTACCTACTAGAAAGACAAGAGAGACCAATGGAGTTGGAGATAAAAACGACTCTGTACGAGCTCTGTGTGCATGTGTGTGCGTGATCCAAGCTGTAACTCTGCATCGGCTTCATCACAGCCCCAGGATGGACGACTGCATGAAACTTATGGGGCTCCAGGCGTGACACAAATCCATCTTGGGGGGCTGTTGACATTCCTGTCCAAATTTACAGCCCTCCTGCTCCCAGCGAGCCAAGGTCACGCAATTACCCCTGGCTGACCAGTGGTGCGACCACCCAAGAGTAATGTCACATGCGTCCAGCCAGGGAGTTCAGGCAAAACATGCTGTCCATCATACTCCCTAACCATTTCGACCGGAGGTGAACGCAGCGACGCGAATGCAGCCCCCAAGAGAAAATAACGCAGACATGGAGCCACCAGCATTTTTTCCTTCATGTAATCCCACGCAATGCAAATGCTGCATTTTCACATGTGAATAAAAGACAGACAGATCATCCACGTTGTGCATCTGTGCAGTCAAAAGCGTGCAGGGAAAAGCTACGCACTGTGGAGCCAGGGGCAAGCTGAAGCAGCCTCGGGAGGCCTCAGAAGGTCAAGAAGGGACCACTTTGGTCATGAAATGTACATGACATGTAGGCTACATGAACACAAATGTACATTGTCTGCAGACATGCTGTGTGTCACAGACATGCTAATGTGTGACATGCTAACATGCTGAGAATTTCCACGAGTTAATAGAACCGGAGTGATTATCAGTGCTTCATTACGTATTTCTGAGAAAAACATGTTAAGGAAGGTACTGTAATGAACCCCCCCCCCCCCCCCCCCCCCCACCACACACACACACACACACACACACACACACACACACACACCCTTCTCTTATAGCACCAGAGCGTGAGGCGTCAGGCAGCATGTTGAATCTCACACAAGTCACGCTCGCTCGGCGCCGCCACTTCTGCATGCCTCACCTGTTCTGTTCTGTTCTCGGAGAACGAGCGTCGTCGTCCAAACGGACGTGTCTGCAGAGCCCGGGCGCCTGATTAACGGTCGCATGTAGTCCAGTCCACTCAACTGCGTCAGAAGTGGACAGGGCCGGCCGCCGGTATTTCTGTTTATCCAGGAGTAATACAAGAGGGTGATATATTTGTCTTAGCTTGAGGAAGCAATAAAATGCAATGTTCCTGTACCATCAGGTTATATGACCTGTCACTTACCCACAGATTCGCCCCATTCCATTTTTACTGGCGTGCAGGGGTCATCTCTGCGGTATTCAGAGTGTGCAGTTGTGTGTACAGTGGCACATGAGAGTTTCTTATTGCACTGAAGATAATAAAGATAGTCTATTCCTGCACCGTCTGTCTGTGGCTCTTACAAAAGCACTCATTTCCCAGTTAGTATTAACCATTTATTTGGCATGACATATGTATCATACAGCATGCATACCCCGTTTTTCGGCGCTCTGAAGTGTTTTCTAAATTACATGAAGGCTTAAGCGTAGATCTGAGCGGCCTGTTCAGATCAATGTGTCCCCCCAGCATGTATACAAGTGTGAGAATCTCCTTCTTCTTTTCCAGGCCAGTTCTCGCTGCCGCTCTCTGGGACTGCGCTGATTGGCAACCCATGTGATCAAATTGCAATGATGCCAGGCGCGATTAAGAGCCAGCTACGAGTCTCTGAGTGAATTAAAAATCTATGGTGGAGAGCGGGAGCGGGCGCTGGTTGACGTTGCCCGCCTTTTGATTGCATTGATTGCCAATGCCTCTTGGATGATGCGATGGCAGTAGCTAGGCCGACTACAGCTGCCTTTTCGCTGCGAGGCGAGGCGAGGATGAAGAATGGAGACGAGGGAAAGTCGATCCCGAAATGAATATTTCACGCAGACACGAGAGGAGCTGCCGATGTCGAGCTGTGTTGAGGACTATATTATGATGGTGCAAAGCCCAGCAGACTTTGAAGAGTGCAGAAAACACATGGAATGTGAAGGACAGAGAGAGAGAGAGAGAGAGAGAGAGAGATAGTGGGGGAGGCAACTATATTTTTTCAAAAGGAACCGTCTGGATGTGATAGACATGTCTATATTCACACCACACAAATGAAGATAAATTGTTTATCTGCTTGAAAAAAAAAAACAAGACAAAAAATGACAAATTTGCAATAAATAAATAAAAAACACAACAATATTTCCCGACCAACATGGAACAATAAACCATCCAGCATAACAATACATTTCTCTGAAGCACATGAGTTGTCAAAGGAGAAGCAGTCCTTCCTATTCCCACACTGCCCAGGGCTCCAGGGAGGTCTGCAAGCGTGTGGGTTTGGAGGAGAGGGTGCAGTCTGGTGCGGGTCAGGGCTAGCCGCCGTCAGGCCAGGGGATGACAGACTGCCTGCCTGCCTGTCAGTCAGCTGCCTGGCGGCGTTTGGCCTCTGGGACCACATTTCACTGGCTTATCCCTGCCCAATCGGACAGTGGCGCTCTGCAAAACCGCACAACCTTTAAGCCATGTCCATATCAATAATACTTGCCTGTCACTCACATAATGCCTCTCCTTGGAGTGACATAGTTAAGGTGTTGAACCTGCATGGAATATTTATTTCAAATATTTCAATATTTTTATGTGAAAAACAGCTATTACATAAAAAAATTATAACTTTATTCTTCTACAGAGGGGGAAGAGAAAGATCATTTCTACTAGTATTTCACTAAATCTATAGTACCCTAAAAAAAATCTGCTCATTTGGGCTCTGTTCGAAACGGGGAAAACTGCTGCCTTCTAAGATATCTAACTGGCGAGCAAGGCAGCAAGTGTTGTTCGAAACAAAAAAAAAAGGATTTTCGCTTCCTTCTAAGATATTTTAGATTTCCCGAATAGTGGTCGATTTTGAAGGCAGCATGGACAGAGAGGTTTAAAGCGGAGCGAGAGGTGCAAACGTTCGACCATTTCCGCGTTCCATTTTCTCAAAGGGGAGGGGGGCAAAATCCCCCTTTAAGCAGACCTAGAAAGTGACGTTACATTTGAACTGAACTGCTTTCCAATCTGACAGAGAGCGATATCCCACTATGATGTCTTTGCGACATGCCTCTTTAAGCAGACAGGAACTGTTAGAATTTGCTTCCATAGAGATGCATCATGTTGCTCTATCTTGTCAGTAATGAAGGATCTTTGGCATGGATGTACACTTCAAGCTGCCTTCTGCCCATAATCCTTTGTGGCAACATCTGAAACAGTTGTGGAAACAAAACAAACATGACTGCTGAATCTGTTGAAATGTCATTTGTGTGACGTTATTTAGCTTGGATTTGTTGACAGTAGATGAGAAATAAACGATTTACTATCTGATTATACCGTTGTTGTACCCACTAATAACGTCTGGTCTGATATATTTGCTGCCAGTGAAACAAATTTATACCGTTAGCCTGCTAGCTTACGGCAGCTACTTTAGTTTACTGTAACGTCAGGCTTTTGCTATCGTCATACCGTAGTGCTCAAGTCTATTGAGAGAGCTCTCTATTCAGGGAGGGAGGCAGTAGGCAGCTGCCTTCCGTTTCGAACAGAGCCTTGGTTTCATCTGAAATATTCTGAAATTTTGAAGGCCATTGATCTAATATCTCTGCATAACTGCTATTCTCAATACGGACACGTCAGTAAGACTTGTAATTTTCATTCATGTACAGTCTTTCTGCTCTCATCTCTAAAATATGACTTCAATTACATCAACTCTCAATCTCAATCAAAACAAATGAGCTAAATCTGAGTTCAGATTTCAAACTTGTGAAAATATGCTCTTCTCTCAACGTATTAAATTATTTACCGTTTACATTCTACCATAGTGTTCCGACAGAAGAAGAAGATGATGATGGAGATTTATGGATTTTCCTAATACTTCAGAATGTAACTGGATGTACCACAAAGAGGTACAAAATATGACCGCTGCTCAGTCCTGCACATTCTCAAGATCTTGGCAAAAAAATGAACCACACTTGTCAATTTGTCTCCATCTCCTTTTTTTGCATGTAAATGAGTGCATAGTGTGTGTTTGTTTTTGTGTATATTATGTGCTTCTCTCTGTGTGTGTG
This sequence comes from Sardina pilchardus, assembly GCF_963854185.1. Taxonomy (NCBI): domain Eukaryota; kingdom Metazoa; phylum Chordata; class Actinopteri; order Clupeiformes; family Clupeidae; genus Sardina; species Sardina pilchardus. The sequence goes on along the minus strand of NC_084995.1, from coordinate 17,097,684 downwards.
TGTGTGTGCGTGTGTGTTTATGTGTGTGTGTGTGTGTGTGTGTGTGCGTGATTGTGTGTGTGTGCGTGCCTCTGTGTATGGCATGGGCATGTGCATTGGATGTGTGTGCCTGTGTCTGTGTTTTTGTGTGTGTGTGTTTGTTTGAGCGTGCCTGCATGTGTGTACCTGTTACGGCTCCCCTTGAATGGAATTTCACAAAACTTGGCAAGCATTCAGAGAGTGTCATAGTGATCTTACACTTCATATTTTGTGCAGTTTTGAACCTGCCAGTTACCGCAATTACGACACATTGTTTGCATAATGAATAATTACAATGCATTGTTTGCGTAACTTTTAACTAGGTGACACGACCCCTCAAATGAGTGGATATGGGGTGTTTACATGGTCTCTGGAGACCAACATACCAAAATAATATTGTCATCTTGGGCCCTATGGTTCTTAAAATATTCACAGAGAACTGAGTCCGGCCTTCTACATGTCGATTGGTGTACAGCCACTAAATGTAAATGTAATATATTTGTATTGTATGGCCCCCCATGAACGGAATTCCACAAAACATGGCATGCCTTCAGAGGATGCTATAATGATCCTACACTAATAATTCTGTGCGGCTTTGAACATGTCAGCTACCCACAATTACAATGCCTCATTTTTTTTATATATGGGATGGGTTGACATGGCTTCTTGAGACCAGCATACGGAAAACAAATGTGTCATCCTAGGTCGGTTCTCAAGATATTCACAGAAAATTGTGTCCGGCCCACCCTCCTTTAGAGGAGCCTGGTGCAGCGGGTGGATCAAAACGAAAAACAGCTACATGCTCACTAAGTTTCATGCTGCCCAGTCTGTCGGTGTCCTCAGAAGAAAACAAATATATGTTTTGCCTGTGCAGTGGACATATCAAAGGCTATGTTTAATTGCTAAACTGTTTGCTGAATAACTAACCCTATCAGGGATTATCATGTGGTATGAACACATACAGCTTGGCCTCTTCAGTTACCACAGGGAATTGTAACATGCTGCCATTGATAAACAAAAAGGGGAATGCATTGTTTTTGTGAATGATAGCATTGTCAAAGAGGTAGTGCGACTCTTTAAAGAGTTGCCTTTGAGAGACCAAGTAGGAACCAGGTAAATGTGTTTAGCTCAGAAAGAACAGCCTGGTTGTTTGTGCCACTGTATGTGTCCTTGATGTTGAAATGATCCCGTGCTATAGAAATGGATTCACGCCGTATAAGAAATGTATTCTGGCTCAGGCAAGTGTTTTACGTTCTCCATTCTAATTCTGACGGCTCACGCTTGCTCATCCATATATTTTGAAATTCCCCGTCTGTGTGCAAGGTCCTCAACATATTCATGTGGTTACATAAATGGCAAAAAAGCAAATATATGAAGTACAAATGAGTAGGTGGTTGACAGCACAGCCAAACTCATTCTTTTTTTCCCTCTTCATGCTCACAGCTCCAGCTTCTCTTCCTTTAGGAGGTGGCTAATACGGGCGCGGCGCAGCCGAGCGTCTCTTTGACATCGCAACAGCTTCATTCTCATTCAGATCTCCCCAGCGCGGCAGGACGGCGAGAGGCGGCTTGAGTGAGAGGCATAATTTAATATTCTGTTGTCATCATAAAATCCAGAGGTGGCTCTGGGCCGTCACGCGAGCGAAGATGGCCGTGATTTAGTGGCCGCGTCAGCGGAGGAGCTCTCTATATTTCAGGATTCAGCGGCTGTCAGGGGGTGACACATGATGAGAGTCAGTCAGGTGGAGGCTGTCCATCCCTCTTTTTATTTGCACTGTTTGCATGCATGTGGACAACCCCCCCCCCCCCCCAACCCCCCTCTTCTCTCCTCTCGGCTTTTCTTGCGTGCTCCCTCATCACCCCTCCTCACCCCCACCACCTTGTTTTTGTGTTTTCCGAGAATTTCTTTCAGCGCCATGGTCCGATTCACCACTGTGAATGTTTGTCAGAGCCATAGTTTGGGGGATCGTCTGGGAGTCGCCCAACTCTCGATTTCAAATTGACTTCAATTCGCAGAGGTTTGCCTCCCTGATATCCACGGCACATTTGGCACAGAGGAAAGGGCCAGTCCCCCCCCGGTCACCTCTATTCACACTGAATATCCTCCATTCTGCTGATTTTCTTTTGCTGGCCTCTGCGTCCACACTTGTCCAATACTGTGGGTTGTGAGGGTGATACGGTACACATAGGCATATCTCCGTGATATCCAGGAGATTGCGGTTACCTCCGAGATTACATTGAGCTCTCCTGTCCCCTAGCCTGGACCCTCTCCACCTCCACCGCTCTATCAGCTTCTCCTCCATCATTTCTCTTCTGCATCTTCTCTCCAGTGTCAGCCATGGCCATTTTTTTTGCAAGCTCCAGTGTGTCAAACCGTCTAGGTATTGACTTCCATTGTTTAATTTCTCCCCTGAGAGGAAGGGAGAGGGCTGATGGGAGTTGGATGAATGGTCTGTGAGTGTGTGTGTGTGTCTGTGTGTATGTGTGATTGTGTGTGTGTGTGTGTGCGTGTGTGTGTGTGTGTGTGTGCGTGTGTGCGCGCGTGCTTAGGAATGGAGGTTTGGTGCAGAAACGATTGATCTGGGGGTGATATGATGTATGCACACTTGCCATGATATAGTACATGACCAAGGTTTTTGCCGACCAGAGGGCACTGATTCATTGGCTGACGCTGGCAGTCAGAAGGGAGAAACACATTAGGTTGCTGTCGTTGCTCACAGATATAAAACAGATACCTGGCACCTTGAGGTTTACAACTTCACACACATTTTTCCCTTTCATCTCTTTCCCTCTCTCACAGTGTCTTTGCCCCTCCATTTCTTCAGATTAGAACAGAAAGCTTTGCAATAAATATTTTACTTAGGTGTGAGATTGAATAGCAACCGCATTACGATTTTGCTCACCCATCGTGCATTGCAGACACACGCAAACACAAAGAACCACAGAGAGAGAGAGAGAGAGAGAGAGACACACACACACACACACACACAATCTCTCTCTCCTTTTTTCATTTTTACATTTTTCTATTCACTCTGTTCACTTGAATCCTCATCCTTGTTTCCCTTGTTTTCCAAACAAGCTTCCTGCGCTCTCTCTCTCTCTCTCTGTCTCCCCACCATCTCTCCTCTCCCCCGCCCTCCTCTTCTCCCTGCTCCTCATCCTCCACTGTGCCCTCTCTCTTGCTCCAGGGTAATGATGCTTATCCCGAGCAGACTCCTCCATCAATAACTTTCGCTTTTGTCGGCAAAGAGAGGTCAGCCCAGCCAGCCATGCTGGTCCTCGTGCACTACATTATGCCCCAGCTCCATCTCCTTGCCATCAGCATGGACCATGTCTATAGATATGAGATATAGAAGGAGGCCACCGCCACCACACTTGCTGCACATAGTTTCAGAGTTTTGCGAGGCAAGCTGCTGCTTTTGTTGTACCCAGTCAGTCAGAGATGCCTTTATTAAATTATTATGAAATACATTTTCCCTGTGCATAAACATGTGGGTGACTTACTAATGTTCATGGGGAACAAACAAAGATGCCTGAAATGGAAATGATGGAGAAGATCTGAAGTTCTGTGCGGTTTTAATGAAAGCAGTGTGCAACAACTACATGTAACTGTGAATACCATATTTATGAATAACGCATTCAGTCATGGTCTGCGAGTTACGTAGACATTACTCCTATCATTGCCATACTTATCAGGCCTTGTTTCAGATTGCCATTACCACCAGGCGTGTCTGTGTTAGGAAACATCGGGTGTTGGTGCTTGCATCCCGTACTCCATAATAACCCCATCAACATCAGAGCTCGCCAGTCACAGCTTACTCTAAGCTCGGGATATTAGCATGCAGGCCATGGCTGTTTCGACATAAATCAGTTGGGCTGCCGCTCCCAGGAATAAACACTCATCGCAGCTGTGTCTGGGCGCTCGGCGAAGGAGCCGCGGCACCCGGTCTCCAGGTTGTCAGCTTGGGCTGGCATATGGCGTATACCCAGGTGATGTCAAAGGCACGAGGCTCATTTAGACGCCGGCTCCTTCTGATGACCATCTGTGCCACGCGGCTTCAAAGGGGCTCCATCGCACTCGCGGATGCCTCATAGACAAATGAATAATTAACACGCTTTTCCGGTTGACACAGAAGCGATTTGTTGCATCCTCTCTGTGACAGGGGTTTTGGAAAAGGAAGTCATAGGGTGGCGTGCACGGGTGCCGAAAGAACCGTATAGATAGGAGCGTAGCCAGATCACAAGGAGCAGCGCCATCCTACCTTTGGATTAAAGTGCTTTCCAAAAACACGCACTCATTCCCCAAATGGGTAGCTCACCGTTGCGCCTGGAGATGGTATGGTGTTGATTAAGTGATGACAGAATAATTACAGCTGTGGTGTTGGGACAATTAATCTTGAGCACGCACAGTGGGACTGAGTGTGAAAATTACGACATCACTGTTCTTCTGGACCAGACTGTGGAATCCATCGGTCTAGTGTGAGACAGCTGCACCTGGATTTCAACTACTACATGGTGATTGCCATGTTCATGTTTATTTGATTCCACTGTTTCGAGTGTTCCATCTTTTGAGGTAAATTTGATGAGAGATTTTTGTTATACAGTCACTCTTGTGCTAACACTAAATGAACGCTGCAATCATGCCTGAACACTGAGATTATAGGTCTGTGACAAAGTGATAAGAAACAACCTAGATACTCCAACTCTAATAGTAAAAAGAGCTTGTATAGTACAGTACTTTCTAAAAAGCAAAGAGTCTCTTAAGAGCAGAGGGAACTGAACAGACTGCTGACGCAGGTGCGACATGAGTCGACTACCTTGGCGAGCCAGCCAGGCATTACTCAGCGTGAGGGATGCACCCACGGCACACACCAGTCCGATCTCGTCTGCCCACAGGCCTCTGTTGTGGGAATCACATTTCTCTTTGCACCATGAGTCAGATGGACAGAGGCAGAAACTGTGTCACGGACGTGACTTCACAAATCCCTCTTTTTTTTTAATTACGAGAAAGTGACCTAGTTGATATTCAGTGCTTCGGACTCAAAGGCTGCCTCTTTAAAACGGTAATGCAGAGTGTCTTTTTTACTTCAAGTGGATGAATCAACAAGTAAAACTGGGGATGCTCGTCATTATGAAAAAAGGCATACATTAGAAAAGGAAGGCAATTACAATAGGACAATTGAGTGACACATCTTCAAAGTGTCTAACATCAGAGCCTCCTTTAAATTGCACTCTCTCTCTCGCTACAACAGAAAGGGCTGCCTGACCAAAGGCTCCACCCAGTGATTCCTTCTGATCAATCAATGGAGCTAATGACAAATAATGATAATAAGACGTGTTGGATGACACATTGACCTCTTGTATTTAAAGAGTCTTGAAAAAAGGATGAATATTCATACAATTCACCAAACATTGCCTGAGCGTTGTTAGCATATGAATGTCTTCAGAGCACTAAGGGGCACAAACGAAACAAAGCCGACACTGTAAAGATGGTCGGCTGCCAGACTCTTTCATCTCAACGGGCCTGGACTGGACACATATAATCATAACCAGCGGATGGCTTGGTCAGCCATACCTCACTTTGATGGCAAACAGAACAGAGATTAAAAGGGCATATTTTCCTCCGCTGACCCTGTCAAGCTGGTAACACAAAAAAAATGCAGTTTGACACCTCAAATCCTTTAACCCAAATGCCAGGCCATGTATTACTCATGGTATCAATCAGTAGCGCAAGCAGACATATATGGGCTATCTATGCTCCCACATGCTCTACAGGCTTACCTTTCATGTCAGATTTGATCACGCCGCTCGCTTCTTGGTCTCGTACAGTCAATATGGCGATACTACTTTCAATGTCAGAAATAACGAGAGCACAGATAAGCATCCAAGCCTTTTGGGCTGTCTGCTCAAACATGCCCTAAGTCTGCACAGACTAGTGTGATTAATTCAGTCAATATTTATCATTTCATTAATCCTTTGACACTGCGCCTACATAAACAATGATGCAAGACATCCGAAACCTGCATGTACTGAAACATGAAACAAAAAAGGACAAGAACAAGACGGAGAAAAAAGGTACTTAAAAAATAATAAAACATACCTCTCCGTTGGGAGGAAAAGCTTAAGTACTTTTGAGATTGAGTGCCTGTCTCTCCGACATCAAACGATTTGCTTCATCCGTTTCATATTCGGTGCTTCAATCTGGGCCTGATCAAGGCTTTGATGATGAAACGCCAAGGACATCCATACCTCGCGTCTGATTTGGGATGCACAAGCGAGCAGCCGACGCAACAATGTAGTTCAGAGTGTTCAAAAACAAAGGCTGCCACCGACGCATGGCAACACCTGGGCTGTCTAGAGACTCACTGTCACGGCTGTTTGTTTTGCTGCCAACTTTCTATCCCTGAGCTGCAACGTGTGTGTGTGTATGTGTGTGTGTGTGTGTGTGTGTGGGATATGGGGGTAGGGGTGGAGTGGGTTGATCGACTGGTCAGGGTTTGGGGAATGGAGGGTGGAAGGGACTGAGGATAGAGGGATGCATATAAGCCTCTTCAGGGTCATCCTGGTGTCAGTAGAAATGGTAAAAATACTCCCCGTGAGGGTAGTCGGGTGATGGCGGTGCGCTGCGCAGTGCTGCCTTTAAACGCCATCACGCGTGGGCAAGCATGAAAAGGTGCGAAGAGGACTGCGCTTTTTAATTGAATAAGTTGTTCTGACGGCAGAGGAAGAAACAAACCCACACAAAGGAGAGCACTCCTGAGGAATACGTTAAGAAACCCACCTGCTCCAAAACACATTTGTGTGTTTCCATCAACCTAGTTCAGTGGTAGCACATTGGCATCTGCAGGTGCATGGTTCCTCCTGTTTGAACAGGTGAGGTATTTAGGAATCACAGTCCATATGCGTCATTATCATAATGAATATGTATTAAATCATTTCCATTTTAGTAAATAATGATATTGTGAGCTTCATGAATGAAAAGAAACTGATAAACAATCAACAGATCCACAGGTCTGCCCCAGCTAATGCGTCCATATCGGAGTCTGTTTAATCGCAAATTATTTTCAGAGTAATGTTTCAAAGGAGTTGCCTTCAAAGACACGGTCAGAGGTTTTATTATTTAAATCGAAACACATCCCTAAATGTTGTCGTATTCTCTTCTGTCCGGTTTCATTTCAGAACATAAAAGCAGAAACAGGAGTCGTGCAGTGACCGATTTTTCATGGGCTGAGAATGCTCCGGAACTCCATCTCAGATGGGGCGAGCGAAACCGTCAGAAGCAGCGCTCTCGATTGATTCGCTGTCGTTAGCGCAGCACCGCAGGGCCGTGGCAAGGTTTCCATTTTAGCCCGCCACATATCTTCAGGTGGACATATCATGCATTTTCCGAGCGTTTCCCTGATATACTGAGTGCTTCAGAGATGTGGAAATGGCCTGAGTCGTAAAGCACCTCGCCCTCCGCTCAGCGCGGTGATTGATTTATGTGGCACGCCTCCGGAGAATTATGAATGGGAGGGGGGGCCGCACCTCGGCCCGCTCCTGACACTAAAATAGTACAAATAATGTTTCATTTGTCATACAGTACCATAAAAAGCTCCAAATTATTGATGGCGGACGTGTATAGATCATTTTTAGAGTTTATAGTTTCGCAGCTGGATGTAATCTCCTGAACTGGGGGCCTAATATGACATGTGTCAAGCTCCCTGTGTTCTGTCATATTAAGATATGGAGTCAGAAGGTTTGGTTTAAGGCACTGGGGGTAGGGATGGGGTGGGTTGGGGTTGTAAAGGTTGTTTATTTTTTTTTGTAATTGGTTTTGGGCAAATTGCCCCTGCTGGCATATTTAAACATTACCGCAACAGTGAGAGTGGGGTTGGCATAGGATATCTTGCTGTGACACAAACATTGGTGTCGCATTGTATACAACTGTTTGACTACCAATTAATTTGTACTTGTATATGCTACGGTGTGTTGAGTTACTGTCCACATCATTGGTTATCATTAAAGGGATGGTAATGCTGACATCTCCTAATAGGATCTCCTGCTGCCTCTCACTGCGTTGTTATAATATGAGTCGGAGTAGCACTACTCTATACAGTACATCAAAGCAAGCGTTGCATGTCCTGTTTGTTGGCTGCACACAGAATGATAGTCCCACTCATGGAGGGTCTCCTGTCCAATCAGAAATGAACACATTGATTAGCTGAGCCTATCTGTTTTACAGTATTATATAACATTTACATTAACATGTACACAAGCTATTCTGCTTCAAGTGCTATTTTTGAGCATACTGTATCTATGTCTCAGAAAGAGAAAACAAAAAAATAGAGAAAAAGAAAACAAAAACAGTCCCATAGGAAAACAATGAAATAGTTGAGAGTTCAAGCAAAACATTATTTTTCACATAGTTACATAATTATATATCTGTAAGTATTATAATACATTATAATTATGTAATTATATGAAAAAGAAATATGATTTTTTTTCTATGGGACTTTATTTTGTTTTCTCTTTCTGAGACAGAGATATGCTCAAAAATAGCACTTGAAGCAGAACAGCTTTTGTAAATGTTATTGAGTGAGATTGCGTTTGGAGTGATACATTGGATAGCATTATTCAGACTACTGTTGTTTGCTGGTTGAATGACTTGATTTCCATTCATTTGGTCATAAATTCATATAATACCATACTCTTTTCTCAACCACATCCATTATATTCCAAGTTTGTTGAGTTTGATCATGTTTATGGGCCAATGGATGTCATGTTCCAACATCTTAACACATAATACATATAGGTTATGTAGCGCCAAATTGTCAGATAAATATGATCGATGGCTGGCACGCGTTTTTATAAGAACTCGTGTTTCGCCATGCCTGAGACGACATGGTTGTTAATCCATCAAATGCATATTTGCTGTCTACTGGCACAGCAAACCACAGGTGTTAGCATTACCTAAATCACTCCCATTGCAATATTGCAGCAGAGCGGCGATGGAGGATCCCGCCGCCGCCCCCAGTTCTCCGTGCTCCCGCACGCCAGGCTCTCGAATCAGCATGCCACAGACACCTGAACAGCTGTTAATAAATTCTGGTCTGGTGAATTAATCAACCTTTGATTCTCGAGAGCTTACATTAGTCTTTGTGAAAGAGAATGCAAATGGTTCCCATTATGCACTACTTGAGGGCTGGCTTTTGTGTGCTGAGAGTTCCGCCGTTGTTAATTATTGCCAGAGTTGGGATGGAGGAGGGTAGAGAGGGGGGTGGGGGAGGAGGAGGAGGAGGAAGAAGAAGAGAGGCTCAATGAGAAGAAAGAAGAGGAAGTGCTTTCTGCTGGATAATGAATGGGACTGTATTGGTAGTCATCGGCGCGTGATTTCAAATGTTAGAAAATGGAGGTCACCAGTCAAGGAGAGATATGGTGTGTTTGGTTGATGAAGTGGGAGGGGACGAGGACAAGCGCTTGACAGCGAAGGCTTCAGCGCGAGCAAGTCTGACAACCTGAGACGTTTCATCTGTGGGACTGAGGCGAGCGGAAGAAAAGTTTTCCTCGTGCATTTTTCCTCACCCTCTCCCAAGTAGACAACACTTTTTTAAAAACATTGCTCATCGGCTTGAGCAGCTTGCCAATGAGGCTGTTCACAAGTTGATCAAACAAATTCGTGACAGATTAACCTTAAAAAAAAAGCCACCGTCAGTCTCATTAGAGTTCCTTCTCATACTCCCACTCTCTCTCTCTCTCTCTCTCTCTCTCTCTCTCTCTCTCTCTCTCTCTCACACACACTTTCTCCCTCTCTCTCTTTTGCCTTCTTTCTGTCTTGATGGAGTACAGGACCTCTGTGATGTGCCAGAGAAGCTGCCATCTTTGACTGTCACAGCCCCAAAGATATAGGCTTTGGCTTGCCTTTAATCAAGTCCACACCCTCCTCTCCCTCCACAAACGTCAAACAGGACGGGGGAGCGACGAGGCGGCACGTTTGAAGGTTTGCATCCCAGCCTCATTAAAACCCAGGCTCCTCTAAAAAGGAGCTTGAGTTTTTCGGGGATGTCTGGAGAAAAGCAGGGGTTCGGAGGGAGATGTGTTAATACAGCTTTACCCTATTAAAACTTGATATGGGCACGGCGCGGGCAAAACAGAGAACGCATTACATGTGACTGATGGTGGGGACCACTGATTAGGGTTACGCTTTCTCTTTGTCATCGTGTTCGGTTCTACGTCAAAAAAGGCTCTTAGCGCTGTCAGACGTAATTGGGTAGTCCTGCAGGCTATAGCGAAAGAGACTTAGACACCTCAGAAATCCCCTTCTAAACTGATGGTAGGAAACTGTGAGAGAGCCTTTGTGTCTACAGTAGTTACTTGTTAGTCTTTGGTTGTCACTGACATGTCTTCATGAGGACTCAATGACAATCCAAAGCATATATATATACTTCAGCATTTCTCCCTCTTTTCTGCAGGGAACATGAGAGCAGGTAGAGATCAAGAACATTAAACTATGGCCCATGTGAAGATCTCTGTCAATTAAATAAGAGATACGTGATTCAATCATTGAAAACACTGGCACTAACCCTTCTTGTCACAAACTCAACACAAAATCAGTTTTGTCAATGAAATGCGATCATCCTAAAAGTGTCCTGTTAGCATCTGGTAATGTGAAACTGATTCAAAAGGACATTGGCCTGTCAGTAAGGTGCTGCCCGATATTGACGTGGAACTGGCCTTTTAATTCCCAGACACAAGTGCAAAGGAGTTTCAGTCTTACAAGCATTTAAATGATAATTAGGTTTTAGCCCTGATTGTTATAAGCATACAATTGCGCGGCCCCAACTTTTTTTTTCCCTTCACCGACAGTTACTCAATGTCACATGAATGTAGCAATAGCCAGGAATTTGTGAGGGGCCTCACAGAAAAGGTTCAAGAGTCAAGTGGTTTGTGTTATCCGACCAAGCTTTCAATCCTTCCCATTTGCATACCTATTCATATGAACTCAAGGACTGCAATAGCTCTGTCCCTTCACCCTGAACACATTTAGGTTTAATCCAAAGATTCTTTTTCAATGGCCTGAATTTCCCTCTTGTTCTGCACCTGCTTTTAGTCCAAGGACATGTGGAACGGAAAAGTTTCAATAGCTGAGAAGGCAGAAGTGATCGTAGGTTGTCCATTATTTCACTCAGAATTACCTCTACGTTTGACAACTCTCTAGTATGTCCAGTTTATATCTTTATGGTGTTAATGTTCTGTTAAATATAGAAGTGTTGCTCAGAGAGACATTTTCTGTCATTCATAAGACCCCTGCATGTCACTCAAACAGTATAGCGCATCAGGAACATTCTTTGAGGCGTCTAACAACTCTAACAAACAGTTTGAATAACATACTTGTTATGTCTCACTTTAGTACTTTCTTCACAAGTAAACATAAACCAATTACAGTACGTTTCATTTCTCCATATCTTATTTAAATACCAATTACAGTGAGTTTCTCCTGCATGTCTTGTAGATACTTACAGTGTATTTAAAGATACTGACATCTTTCTGATGTAGTACGTGAAGTAAATGCAGGGGATTGGCGTCAATTATAATCATTTCAGTCATGAGATTTTGTACTCAATTGCAGGGCTGATATGGAGACATATGGAGAGGAGTGAAAAAAGGCACCTATTATGAAGATTCACTGCATTACAACACAATGCATTTGAATGCAAAGAGTGGATGATACACTTTCATGAAAATCTTCAAACGTTAACAGTTATTGGTAATTAGCTGTCTTGCTTCATGTTATCGGAGCCCAATCCATGTGCATCAATGCACACGTGGTTGTTGCCTCCTAAGTCAGACTTTTCATCCTTAATATGTGTTTGTTGTGACATTAGTTCAAGGTATGGTTCAACTTTTTTCCTTGATTAGATTTTTTGTCCAAATAGATCTGAGCCCCGTCTGTGCTGATGGAGATTAATTGAGCTCCCCTTGAACCCTCAATGGATAATTCACAGCAAGACACAAAAGTGCAGCAGCACCACGGCGAAAGGAGCCCGTCGTTTGCGTAAAGAATGAGATATGCTTCTCCTGCTCCACCCGTCGACATGACCTTTTTGGTGCCTGCTTAAAAAGATTATCTCTTATTAGGAACTCCACAACGATGATTCTTTCATGAGATAGGCTCCTATATAGTCTCAAGGGCGAGAAGCAAGAAAGCAGAAGGGGGGAGGCAAGCAACAGAGGGGAAAAAGAGTTGTTTCTCTTTGTCTACTGCCTCCTGTTATCAGCCTTTTGCATGTTTGTGTTGGTGTGCATGTCTGTGTGAGCATGAGAGAGAGAGAGAGAGAGAGAGAAGAAGAGTGAGAGAGAGGGAGATTATGTACTGTAGGTGTGTGTATGTAGACTCTTGTGTGTATAAGTGTGCATGTTGCTCATGTAATGATATGTACATCTGGCCTATTTTCCTTAATAATGAGTCTCACAAGCCAACACATCGGTCAGTAGAGGGAATACCAATGAAGGAGAAAAGAAAGAAAGGGAGAGAAGAGATTGAAAAGGTAGACAGGAAGTCCCTGGAGGTATGGCGTAATTAATTACCATCTGATAGCTGTCAAAGCCCTTTATTTATTTCATTATCTATTTCACTCTTGCCCCTTCATGAAGGTTATTCCCTGCATTGTTCCCAAAGACAGTTTAGAAAGTAGCGAAACTTTACATGGGTTAGGAATACGTTTCTTCAACGGTCAGTAATTCGCTTGCCGTGCATTTTATACAAATATGAAGGAATTCCACTTGCCATGTCAGGGGCGGGGTACTGTAAGTCAGTGTCCCTTCACTCTCCCGAACTCTCTCCATCGAGAGTGTCACTCTTTTCCCCCTCTCAGCCACCACTGAAAAACCTCAAGGTCACAGTTTTATCAATCGCTTTTCGCCCCGAACATATTTCTTCCTTTAACTGTCTTGACATTTCCATTACAAAATGTGTCTCTTGCCGATGAAATATTCCTCTCTGGAAATTCAATCCCCACAATGATTCTCTCGTAATTTCTCACTGGAGAGATTATACTCTGAAAACACTCCAATGTGCTGTGACAAAAGTTTTTGTAAGTCACAGACAGAATCAACCAAAAACATAATGACAAGCAACAGAAAACAATAGTACTTTTCTACAAATGACAAACCCAGTTTTTTACAGTATCAATAACAGTTGTAAAGTTTCCCAGAAACGGGCTGGATATGACTGCTTCCAGCCTGTCATCAATGGGCCTCGTTCACAAATATCTTCCTAACAATCTCCTCAGATTATTTCTTGAGGTGGTCCTATGGAAACTTTGTTCTTATCATGCCGAATGCCATTTCTTCTTAAGTTGACAGGGTGTGCCAGCGTTCTTAATTAGCATAGGTGAACATAAAAGGGCATGAGACTCCAGGGCCAGAAGCCTACGAATTGAGAGGGAAGCTGAATAAACTAAGTGAAGATTTAATGAAAGTGGATCACTGGACTAGCCTGGACCCGGCTGCCTAGCGTCGCCATTCATTTGCATTTCACTGAGATATAGTCTGGCATCTGACAATGCACTAACATTTCCCCCTGCCATCCAGGGCACCGGGCCCATCAACGACAAGTGACGAAAGTGGCTGTGGTAAACGGTAGTAGCAATGCCGGCAAACATAAAAAAAAAAAAATAATGCCGTCAGAAGAATGTCAATGTACAGCAAACACTGTTTCCTGACTGAGGATGTGGTTTGTTATCAGTTATGACAGCTTCCCCGTTTTCAAAGATCCGTATCTGCCACTATGTCTGTAGTACTATAAGAAGGAGAGGAACAATGCTGAGTGTCTAAGCAGTAAGCCTTTAATCATACATACATACTGTACATACATACATACATACATAAATGGATACACATACATACATACATAGCCTGCCTACATACATACATACATACATACATACATACATACAAACATACATACAGTACATATGTTCACACATTGCATCTTTGGTGCAAATGCAACAAAGGGATTCTTGAAATGCAGTGATAAATTAAGTTGGATTAGCAGGGATAGCCGTACTTCCATAAGAATAATTGAATTATGTATCATCTTACCATTTAGCTATCTCTGTCTCTCTCTCTCTCTCTCTCTCTCTCTCTCTCTCTGTCTGTCTGTCTGTCTCTCATTATACCCAAGCAAATAAGCAAATATGCAATTATAAAAGAAACATAAAGATAGTGTTTTAATGCAATGACAATGCTTGACCACTAATTTAAAAAATAAACAAATGCATTTGAATAAATAAAAAAATAAATACAAATCTGAACATTTCAGGTGTGTTCATTCTTTTTTCCCCCTTTCCTCCTCTACATTTCTGCCCTAATTATCTTTGGGAAGGCTGATGCAGATGAGGATCAGTGGCTGACTGCAGGCAGTGGCCAATCACAGTGATGTTTTTGCACTGATGTGACGTGTGGCTGGCCAGGGGGCAGGCCAGCCCTTGCTTCTCCTGCTCCCAAATTGACAACTGTAAAAGGTGTCACACATATTGCTGTAATGAGGGATTCATGGCTGAGTCCTCAGTGCCCTTCACACAGGACACCAAGTTTGGCCAAGGAGTATTTAAGATCACAGAGCATGGCGGGCGGCGTCTGGCTTCTCTCACAGCAGCCTTCTCGAGCGGGTGCACTCATTTTGGAAAGGCAGGTTCTGACTTCCTTGTCGGCACGTAGCTTCGATAAAAATAATATTAATAAAAAAATAACAACAAAAAGTTAGAATGATGCGCAGTTTGTATAATAGTACAATATTGTACTCCAAAACAAAAACAAAAATATTTAGATTTAACATCTTACATATTTGCTTTTATTTCATATGTTGTATTGCTTTAATATCTATGTTGTATAGGGAGGGAGATCTGATAAGCCCTACTGCTCATGGTGAAGATAGAGTCTCCACAATCTCTTTCTCAGTAAAACACTTCTTCGGACACTGTCTTTCAGCTACATCACTACATGAACTGGAATGTATTGTTCAGTGGTCTGAGATGACTTTGGGTATGTGTTTGTGAAAAATATTTACAGATGACCACTGTAGGGTGGCTGACTTCACACAGCTGGGGGCCCGCTCAGTAGCCCTACGTGGTGTTGGTCAGTGAGGAGATGCGTGTGTGTGTCACAACAAATATCGAGATCATTCCTGACACTATTCACCTCAGTGACTCACACACACAAACACATACATACACACACACTCTCTTTCTCTCTCTTTCTCTCTCTATCTCTCTCGTTCTCTCTCTCTCTCTCTCTCTCTTTCACACACACACACACACACACACACACACACACACACACACATACACACACACACACACACACAGTACATAACAGCTGAGGGTGTATCTTGTTGCAGACAGCAAACAAACCCTAATTGTAAAGCAACCTGACCCACAAACTTCCTTCTCCTCTGTCCTATTAAATGCATGTCAGAGCTCAAGATCAACATCCTTACCAATTCTGCACACTTGGATTGGCAGTCTTCAAAACCAACATGGTAAAATCGCAACATGTCCCGAAATACGATAGCACGCCAGCATGTCCCAAATCATGGTAAAATGTCAACACGTCCGAAAAGATGGTAAAATATGGCCAACGTAAAATATACCCTGTCTGTTCCAACCTACAGTAAGCCAGCTGTATAGGAGCTGTGGAATGTGGAACAAGCTCCGTGTGTATGTACAGCTGGGGCGCCCATCATGCTCTTGGCCTTGTGGGAGGGCCTGAGTACATTTTGTTTCACTCTGCCATATTTCAAACATCTCAGTCCTTCTCTGCAGGGACCTGTGTGAGAAAATTTATGTATCATTTCACTCACCAAGCTCCCAGTTCTCCACTCGGAGGAAGTCAACGCTAGGGAAACCTATGCCATGTGCAAGACACACACACACACACACACACACACACACACACACACACACACACACACACACACACACACGGCAAGACTTTGATGTAGGCTGACAATGTGACTTCTGCTTCTGTTAAATTTAATCATATTACTTAGTTAACCGTGCAAAGACCGTGTCACCCACTCGCACCGCCAATCTGAGTCTGTTTGAAAGCAAGACCCGAAAGAAGCTATTGGGAAATGGGGGAAGAGATTGAAAGCGACGGCGCCAGAGAAAAATAGAGAGAAAGAGAGGGGAAAAAAAGAGAGAGACAGTGGTGACGGTGTATTTAAGAGCCATTTTTAAAAAGGGAGCCAAGCGCTTAGACTTGAGATGATCTGATTTGTCACACCCCACAGGTAGGCTGGAACTCCACACATCTGCAACAGCAGGTATTTTCTATTTGTGCGGCGCGGCTCAAAGGGGCTAAGCTGCTTTTGATTAGGCTCACAATGGGCTGGTACGCGGGCATAATGTTATTAAGATGGGAAGTAGAGTGGAGGGGTGGGGACATCACACATGACGCAATAATGGGAAGGGGCAGCAATTGATCATGTTTAGTATGTCTGCTGCCCACTCGGATGCCCAGAGAAGGAGCGATGCCAACGGAGGGGAGAGCTGGATATGGCCCCCAGTGATATGCTGTCACATCAAGTCCACCCACAGCCTAGACTGCCCCTACAGCCAACAAATGTGTCCATTTCTCTCTCTCTCTCTCTCTCTCTCTCTCTCTCTCTCTCTCTCTCTCTCTCTCTCTCTCTTTCCTTCTTGCTCTCATTTTTTTTACAGGGGACGAATGACTTTTTTTTTCCACGAATGATAGATTGAAGGTCAAAAAATATCTAAATCAAAATGTGACAGGTTGCATATACTGTAGACATTGAGATCAGATGAGCTTTTGGGACTCTGTTATCCCCTTAGGGATGTTGTTATTGCAATATCAGTGATCAGAGATCTTCTCATTAGTTCACACTGTACAAATCCATGGGATCCATCCATAGCAGCATCAAGCTATCAGCCTGACTCATTATTATTCAGAAACAGAATCAGCTTTATTGGCAAGGTTTATGTAAACAAACCAGGAATTTGACTCCGGTTAATCTTTGCTCTCAAAGTACAACACTCAGACAAATAAAACACAAAAATACATAAAATATGGCTATGTACTGTACAACAATAAATACAGCATGTACATTTGCAAATAAATAGATACTAATTGTCCAGAGGGAGAGGGCGGCTGGGAATGTCTGCCTCCTTGTTGTCCCTGTTAAGGTCTCCATGGTCATGGGCACCTCAACAGGCACAAGCAAGATATCCTACGGTTAGTCTACCCACACAAACACAATGGGAACATATTGATATGCAATATCCATCTCATTAGATTTTCTCATGTAGTTAATGACATGGTTCTAACTCCCTGCCAAGAATGCTCTGAGATCTTGCAGTCAATGACTCCATGGAGTTACTGTTAGAGAAATCCCAACACAAATGCCCTATTTTTCTGCAAGCTCAACCGAACACCTTGGCAGCATTGTCTAGCTATTGAACAAGGACTATAGCATGCGGTGAGTCTGGGAGACATGCTCGGCAAACAAACGGCGGCCCCATGTTCTGACACATCTCCATTGGCGAGGGTGTGAAACGTCTCGGCAGGCCCTCCCTCTGTGTTCAGCGTCTCTATTTGCGGCGTTCGCACAGTCCTCCCCTGATGGCAAAGCACGCTACCTCACGCTACGTAGCACATCCCACCCCCACACCAGTCTCTGACAGTCAGCTACACTCTTATTTATTTTAGATCCACTCCAATTTGAACTGATTAATCATCATCTCTCCCATTGTCTGTTTGCTGACTGTCAGGCATGTACCCATGAGTTATTCCCCCTCTCTCTCTCTCTCTCACACACACACACACACACACACACACACACACACACACACACACACACACACATCTTCATAGGCCCAGGCCCACCTCCCGTTTCATTACTTTAAACAGGACCCGTTGATCGACATGGGGAGGCTTTTGCTAAATTACATTTCAATATTAGCTCAGTCTATCTTTTGGTAAATATTCCTAGGCTTCACACAGGCATGTTGATTGATATCTGAAATGTTCAGTTTTTGGAGGGGGGTGGGGGTAGCGAGGAGAGTTGTTAAGAAAGTTGTCAGCAAATAAAGGATATTCTGCATCCTACAGAGCTCTGCGACATCAAATGTCCTACTCCGAGCATCGATAGGTCAGGGGAACGGGAACGTTGCAATTGGCACACGCAGGACAGCAGCAGATATGGACAGTAATGGTTCTGTTGTATCCTTATGCTAGCATTACATTCAGAGCAACACTGCAAATGGCATAAACAGGACAGGAGCAAATATGGACAGTAATGTTTCTTATCCTTATGTTAGCATTCCATTCTTGAAGGAGGAGCTGTTATGTACCACGGGGGGAATTGATAATTACTGTGCAATCTGTTGTTTCTAAAAAGGCAAGTTCACTTTGAAGCCATATGGATGTTCTTAGCGCACACACAGGCTATACAGGGTCTCTGCCTAAAATGTTCATGAATCCATAACAATAAAAAGAAAGTCAGACAGAAATAAATGATTTATGGTTATTACAAAAGGCCAATGTTATAACATGCTTACTAATTAGATAGATAGGTAGCATCTGGCCACACAGAAACAGGGACTGTGTCCAGACATTCAGTATTTATTCATAATATTTGGAAGATTTATCACATTTTATGATTCAGTTGCCTAATCTGGTATTTGATGACACCATTTGCAAAGGGTGAGGACATCTTGGCAAAAAAAAAAAAAACATAATTCTAATATATTATAATTCCTGAGAAAATGCAGGGCTGCATGAAGTAGGGCGTTTTGAGTTGGTGAACAAAGGTGGATTGTCCGTTGTTTTCTAAGCCATGCCGTAAGGTCAACTGCCTGTGTTTGGCCGCAGATCTGGGGAAGGCCGTAACAAAAGAGTGCAGCAGCCTTTGGAAGAAGTTTCAAATAACACTTCCTAGAACCGCAGCCAAACTGACCAGTTGGGGGAGGAGTGCCTTGGTAAGAGAGGTGACCAAACACCCCCATCACCGCATCACTCCACTGAGCTGGGTATTAAAGCAGAGAGGCCAGATGAGCCACTATGGCTTTATGTATCTTTATTTCAAACAATATAGTTAAGCTTCCGGTTAGTAAACATGCTGGCAGCATTTATTCCAAAAAGCTGCTGGAAGCATCCTGTATTGCCCGAACAAGGGGCAACAAGAGTGTTAGCAGACCATTGCTAGTGACTACAATACCTACACACAGCCAAAAACTCTTGGAGCACATCCACCTTTTCCCCACAAATGAAAACTTGTGAAACAGTTTAACTATCATGCAATAACTCACAGTGCACCAAATCAATAATAACCACTACCTTCAAGTCAACACTGAATGAGGTGCTGTCAGAGCAGAAGGAAAACACACAAAAAAACACACACTGACTGCACGTGGAATCAGTCTTTTTTATCCAGTTTCTTAGCCCTTACTGATGTAAACAGACACGGTGTCCTACCATAGGGATCCTTTACATGTTGCCAGATGCCATAATTATATTAATAGGCCTGGTTGAGTGTATACAACCTGGTCCAGAGCCCTCAGCACCTCAGACTGGGCCACTTTCCAACAGGACAATGACCCTTAGCATAAAACCAAGACAACTCTTTATATTATTATTAGTGACTGAGTCAGAGACAACTCAGCCAGTCCAGCCATAGCACTAACTTGAACCCAACCAAACATCCACAGGTGGTCCTCCATGCGTCCCACCTGAGAGCTAGAGCTTGAAAGGATCTGTGAAAAAAGAACATCCCCAAATTCAGACATGCCAACTAAGTTCACATCATACACATGAAGACACAAGGCTGTGTTCACTACCAAAGACAATTCAACTGAACAAAGGATGTCTCCTTTTGGCTTCCATCCTGCTTTTGTTAGTTAGGCCATTTTGGAGATTGAGACTACATTGATGAAATAACAATATATATGTTTAAATTATTTTAGCATATGGCTGCAGCATAACAAAAAGCAAAGAAAAAGTGAAGGGGTCTAAAAGTCCTTTCAATGCACTGTACAGTATTCAAAAGAAGAACTGGAGCGTGACGTGTTTCGGGACAAGATCTCAATTTCGATTTGGCAATGACAATCAAAACTGAATTCCAACTGTTTATAACAATGTATGAGTGGTCAAAGCACCTTTAGTAGACCAAAATATATCTGATCATTTTATTCAAAGACTTGCTTTCAAAAACAAAGACATTTCTTTAGTCACATCAATTTAACAATAAATAAAGACATACATGAGTAACAAATCAAAGACTGTCGATACAAATGATTGCACAATTTGTTTGACTCCCTTTTCTCCTGTTATTGGTCTTCATGTCAGGATCTTATGTTTATTCCAAGTTGAAGCCTTGAAAACACACTCAGAAAAAAACGTAATGCCCACAGTGCTCTAAACAATAGATTTTCCTGTTTTGAGGATTGATTTCCACTTTTCCACGTCAAAATAAACGATCCTCCCCCTCCCCCCTAGGTGTACCTCTAATCATCAGGATAATCCCTTGTTGTGAGCCGGGCTCCCTCTCCTTTCCTTGTTTTTGTCTTCCGCCCGGCCTAATCCTTGGTAGACATTTGTTCTTGGCTGGTGTTACGAACAGATTGGACTCCCGCAAAAGCATGCAACCAGTGACAGCGAGTCAGCCACATGTTTATCCATTACATCCAGCGAGTGGCACTATGATATTAATACTGATGGTCTGATCCCCTTGTCTGATCTCAACAACAT
This sequence comes from Sardina pilchardus, assembly GCF_963854185.1. Taxonomy (NCBI): domain Eukaryota; kingdom Metazoa; phylum Chordata; class Actinopteri; order Clupeiformes; family Clupeidae; genus Sardina; species Sardina pilchardus. The sequence goes on along the minus strand of NC_084995.1, from coordinate 17,076,919 downwards.
TACAATAAGCAGTCGTATATTCTCCTAAATACCAAATCACATTAATGCATACAGGGCGCATGGATACATTTATTTTGTAATGTTTGAATTGGTTCACTTCAGGTCTAAAGCTGATTCCATTCTGATAGTCCTGACAAACAAAACTGTGACGTCATTATGTCCTTAAAGCCATTCTGTGTCCCCATTCGATCGTGAGGCACGCATCATATTCAAGACATCCTTTTTCCTTTTTCCAAATCACATTATTGGCCTTGATCTTTAGGTTGAGCCGACTATTGAGCCCTTGACTTTGGAAGATCCCCACTTTCAGTTTAAACCTCTCAGGAAAGCTTAGCTGGTGAAATAGTGTTTAATCAAGGTCAGTCACAAACACACAATAACAACAGCCGTCACCATTAAGATGTAGCAGTGGTGTCTGATAAATGGACGTAGGCCTTGAAATCATATTCACAAAAATGCACTGACTCAAGGACAAACTTGCCATCAGGAGTGAGTAGGCCTAAATGGCAGTGGAAATGGAACATGCTAGAGAGAAGAGGGAAGAAAAAGATCTCTGTATTGCCATATCTGAGGTCAAGTTAAGTGAGTAAGGTGAACAAAATTTACATTTTGATTTGAACATTCTCAAGTGGTTACTAGGCTGAAGAATCTTAAAGAAAGACTCTAGAAAGTTTGAATATTAGAGAGAGTATTATCACTGAGGAAACATGTATTCTGACATTCAAACACACAAACATAAACAAACAAACAAACAAACATAGAAACAATGTGGTTAGAAAGCACAGCACAATGACACATAATGCTGATGCCTTTTTAGTATGCATGACACACTTGTACTGTATAGTGCCTGTGTATCAGCACTCTGCTTGTATCTCTTTAGACTATATTTTTTTCTTTTTTTTACTTTCTTTGTTTTTCTTTCTTCTAAGTAATGCCTGCTTATCCTGTAAAGGAGTCTTAATCAGGTATTGAGCACGCAGGTTCTCAGACAGACTGCATGTAGGCAGCGCTCCGGTGATGTAGCCCTGCCTACTTTTTTGTTAAAGCATTCTCTCCACAAAATACATTTGGAACTGCTCCCTTGCAATTCTCTTGAGGGATTAGCATAATTTTACATAGATTTCGACTGGCTAAGACACAAATCTGGCCACAAATCCTGCTAAAAGTGGAGTGGTTCTTTTTATCATGTCATGCCTGGTGTTATTTCCTCCTATGTCTTTAGTCAGATGGGCCAGGAAAAATTGAATTTATCCCATAAGATCAACACTGGAAAAATATATGCCTGTATGTCATTGTACTCTGGATAGGAGCACTCCACATTTCCCCATCGATCCGTCAGTGTGCTTTGCATTTCTCCCCTCTTATGGCTCCTATTTCTTTCTAGTGACTGTTGGGGGGACAGTACATTGTATTTCATATTGCTGCAGGCTTAAATTATAGCCCTGCAGGTAGCGAAATGACCACATCTTCCTTTGGCCGACTGGCGAGCGGAGGCTAATGCGGGATGTGTTTGCTGCCAAGAATTTTCTCGCAATTGCATCGGCAGACAAATGTGTCCAAAGTCCTCTGGTAATGATGTCATTTGAAAAGTCGATAAATACGCACGCGGTGTAAGTGCTGAGGTGGACACAGCGGAGGGGGATATATGCGCTATGGCCTGAGCTTGTTCCCCTGTGGTTGAGGGGCTGCCTTGGCCAAAGCGGACGGCAAGATTAGAATGCAGGGCACTTCTCGGAAGAAACCCCATTTTTTTTTGCCTCGCTACAGTGAAAAGTAATTGCTGGCCTTGCAGCGTGGCCTCTGAAGAGCGAGTGCTCCAAGATGGCCGCCCTGCAGGGACTCGCCACACTGTTCTCCCCTGATAGGCGCAGCGCCGCGCCGCGTTGCATGCAGAATGTCACAAGGTCATTCAGTCATTCCTGACATGGGCCTCATGTTTGGGCAGCGAGACCTTTTCTCTTTCGTTTTTTTTGGGGGGGGCCAAGGATGACATTTGCTCACTCGTAATGATCCACACACCTAGCCATTACAAAATGATCAAAAGGCCACGATTTCAATTCAGTGCTATTTTGCTTCAGAGCTGTGATCTTGTAACCAGTTTTCCTTCCCTTGCTGTCACATGTGAATTGTTGCTGCAGCATAACACATTGTTCTTTCATGTCTGCACTTACAACCTCATTAAAATATACAGACTTGTTTTCAACTCCACAACAGTCAAAGAACACAGTGTCTGGTTCCAAGGCATTAACGGCACAGCCATCTATATGGAGGGGGGGTGGGGGTGGGGGGGCACCTAGTCCCTCTTGTATTTGATCATCCACACTGTTGTCATGGCTGTTTAATCTGCTCTTCTAAACCCCATTTTGTCCCTCAGTAGACTTGTGTGCCTCCTCTTGTTTGGGCTCCCGAGTGACACTAATTGAGGAATGGCTGTGGGCTTCCCCCAGGCGACTACATCAAATGCTCCATCTTGATTAGTGGCGGCTAAGTTTGGAATGATATGGCAAGGTTCAGAATTTTTTTTTTCCCCCGCATGCTTTGGTGCACTGTGTGTGTGTGTGTGTGTGTGTGTGTGTCTGTGTGTGTGTGTGAGAGTGTGTGTGTGTGTGTGTGTGTGTGTGTGAGAGAGTGTGTGTGTGCGCGTGTGTGCGCGCGTGCGTGCGTGCGTGTATGTGCGTGTATGTGCGAATGAGAGAGAAAGAAAGAGAGAGAGTGAGAGAGAAAGAGAGATATTATGTCAGAAAGAATGAAAGAATGAAAATAGCCGTGGGCATGGTGGACAGGAAGCCCATGGCTTCATCTAAACGTCTCAGGGACATCATGAACTGACAATGCCACGCAATCAGATGCCACTTTCACAGGGAAGTTACTCCTGCTGAGTAGGAAGTCCAAATGCTCAAGTCGTTATGGATGTTAACCCTCTTTTAACATAAATCAGCAAATAGAGCCAGTAAAATCTCTACAAGGCTTACATCAGCTTACAGTAGATTGTACAGTTTATCCATCTGAAATGCTAATCGAATCCTTTAAAATCAGAGTGGTCTCTTTTTTTCAACTAATTGCACACTGATGTATACTTGTCGTCAAAAAAAGGAAAAAAAAAACAGTGGCTGTGTGTCTCCTGTTCTACCCCTATTATTTGACTGTGACAGAGAGACCCATTCGATACCGACTAGCTGTGGTAATTTGCATAGAAAGACTGATTCCTGCATTGGACTGGGTGTGCTGAGTAGAGCCATAGAAATATGGCTTTGCTTTTGGTTCATTTTTGACCATTTTAGGTCTTGGTGGTCTTAGATATTGATGGGACAGTGTGAGTGACAGGAGGTGAATAGAGGACGGGGGGGGGGGGGGACAGAGGGTTCAACAGAGGGCCCGGGATCGAGCCTGTGTCCTCATGTGTGGTTTGGGAGGCTACTGCACTACTGTATCCCACCATGTTTTATTCATGCAAAAATCAATAAAAGAGTGGAAATATGTCAACAATAAAGCTCACTTGTGAGGTCTAAGCACCCCCCCCCACACACACACACACTCATATGGTTGCTTCTCTAATAAATAAGTAAATAAATAAATAAATAAATAAGAAACTCCCCAAATCACTGGGTTGTTATTGCTTTCAAAGTTTTTGCCTTCAATATTTGTTTCGTCTGTTTGTTTCCTTATGGACTCGTGTTTTGTTGTATGGTTTAGGAGTGCCTAGTGAATATACATGTAAAATTCAGTGTTACTTTTGTGTGCTGACACAGATAGTTCTCAGGGGATCACAATTGTGAAAGTCTCTCTCTCTCTCTCTCTCTCTCTCTCGGTTCTGGTTGCTAAAACGTGTCTGAGTGTTCTCTAGCTCTTTTTCCCTGTCTCTTAAGATCTGGGGCTCCCAGTCCTTCTCTTGGGATGCCCTTGAACTGAAAACACTCATATGTGCCCGGCCTGCCTGCCTCTGCTCCTCACACACGTGATTGAGCGCACCGCAATTAAAAAAGGGCCTGATTAGCACCGTCAGGTGGATTCAGCACGGGCGCAGGCACCACTGATGAGTTCAGTCAGACCTGACTGGGCATCAATGGTTGCTGCAGAGGGGGGGGGGGGGGGGGGGGGGGGGCACTGGCTGCTCTCTGTGTTCAAGAGGAGTTTATCCTCCAAAATCCCTCTGCATGCTCATCTACTGTAGTCAGATCCAGAATGGGCAGCACAGCTCTGGTCCTCTCATCTCCTCAGCGCACCCAGCTTGTCATAACTGCAGGCTGTAACTGCCACTGCATTCATCAGCAGGCTGAGAGAAGTCCGTCTGGTCAGACCACCGCATTCATCCTCGAGTGTGCCGGCTCTACGACCCACAGAGAGAGAGAGAGAGTGAGGAGAGAGGATCAGATGGCATTAGGCTGTCAGTCCAAAAGTGTGAACCCAAGGCCATGGAGGAGCTGCGGTGTTTCGTTGTGTTTTGTGCACTGTTTCAATGCATCAGGTGTCAGTGTGGGGGATTATCCCATCACCGCTCATCCTGAAAGGAACACGGAGTCAATCTACTACCATCACTCTCTACATCCTCTGGAAACACTTTGGCCACAAACCAGCTGAGAGTGTGAATTGTAGTTGTCTATCTGTGTCTTCTCCTATTTTCTACCGGCGATGGTGTTTCTGTTGGTTCAAGGGGTTGCTGTGTGGTCCTCCAAGGTTGCTATGATAACAGTCTTCCATCAGAGAAATGGTCAAATTATTCTTGCATGACTTCTGTCTCTAAGACTCTTCCTGTCTTAACTGCCTGATGTCTCTCTCTCCTTCTCTCTCTCTCTCTCACATACACACACACACACACTCTCTCAGGACAGTCGGGAGTGCTCCTTCTATTCCAGGGATAGCTGCCACCTGTCTGGAAAGCTGTATAGTTAAACTTGCACTAAATATGGCTCTAGTCTTTTGATTTTGCTTGTCCCTCTCTGAACCAGAGACTGGAAACTGATTTAAACTGAGTAAAAACTTTAATTTTTTCATTCTTGTCCCTGTGTCCCCTGGCCTCTCCTCTAAATGGTAACCGGTTAGAATGTTATAGAAGAACGGTTGATAATGTTCCTTTAAAAATGTCATTGCAATTCATTTATGACCGATACAATTCCGATATTGTTGTATGACAATCCTTTTGATCAACTATTAGTTCAAGCCTATTATGCCTGGGAGACACTGATTCATAGAGGCTGACCAAATTCATCCTATAAGGGGTGTGGGGAACAATGTGTGGGCAGGTGACTTTCCAAACCTATGGACTTTTGAATAATATTCAAACAAAGGTTAATCGGAGCGATAAATACCATTATTGAAGGGGAAATATGCTGTTTATTTTAGCTTAATTGAACAGCTGCCATGTCATTGGAATAGTTATATGACTTTTCCTGGGGTGGATGGTGGCCGTCTCGCTTCCCCCTAGCATCTGTGAGTGGAAAAAACAGCCTTACAACTTTGGGCTGGCGGGCCACTGAGCTCAAAGACAGCAAGTCTCACAGTCTCAAATTGCTTTATTGCTCCGGTTTTCAGTGACGTTCATCCAAACATTGTGTCCGTTTGCGATTTTCGATTTTTGATTCTGTTCTTTCAGCCACTTCTAATCCATGCTCTGAATTGCTTGACCTGCAGTGGCCTTGGGTGTTAGTTGTTACTCTTACCAAGGTGTAGAGGTTGAGAAATATAGATTGGTCAGTTAGAATGCCTATAGAACAGGGCAAGGGTATTTCATTTCATGTGCAATGAAATAGTATTTTTTTCTGCTTTCCTTCATTCCTTTCAACTTTTCACAGAGTATTCTATGCAAGCACGTTATCCTCCATTCAACCTTCCCACCAGAGTACTTTACACAATGCAACGCCATATTTTGAAACTTTCTTATTCTGTTGCCATTGCAGACCTTGACAAGTTTCAAACTAGACTATTGTATGTCTGAAACTCAAGCAGTTTTTGTCCTCTGACATACATTCTTGTGTGTGTGTGTGTGTGTGTGTGTGTGTGTGTGTGTGTGTTTGTGTGTGTGCGCGCGCAAGCATGTGTGCGTGTGTGTTTCTGATGTACTGTAGTTACTTGTAACACATGGCTGAACCATTTCCATTAGAAATTGTGAACTAGGTTCATATCTCATTTATAAGTCACAGTTCTGTGAGCATTGACACCTACAGTACTGAGTGCCCTTCAAGATGCTGATGGTTCATTTGTCTTGCGAATGAGACTAGAATTCCAGACTATTCACCGGAGAATACTTTGAGCTCTCACCCAACTTTGGCATTGCTTCAATAAGCACTCATAATGGCAACACTTCTGTGTTTGTGACGCTGTGTGTGGTTGTGAGAGAGAGACAGACCGAGAGAGAGAGAGAACTGAGAGAGAACTGAGAGAGTTTCACTGTGTGTGATAAGTGGGAAAGTGGTTGTGTATGATTGTGGTGCTGACTTTTTAGCAGGCCATGAATCAAAAGCTCAGAGTGATTTTGAATGGGGGGGGGGGGGGGTGGAAAACACATAAGGTAATGGAAATATGCCGAAATGTTTTGCTAGATTGGATTTGCTGTGGGTATGTCTTCATGCCTATAGTCCGCTTCTGTTGAAAACAGTGAAGAACGAAATTGTATGGAAAAATGCCCAGCGTCAGTGAAGACTGAAGGAATGTGATGGCCCAGGACATGCTCTCTTTTACACATGCAGAGGTCCTTTCATGAAATTATTGATCAAAACACAACGGCCCTTTGAGTGAATTTACAAGGCTCTTTTGGCTCAGAATCACTTCTCACCGTATGTCTCTTGCATGAGATACAAGTGTGATTGTGGTAATTGGCTCTGATTCTTGTGAATAAGTAAATAAACAGAGGCTCTGAATCAGGTCCAGTGAAAATGGCTAGCATGCATTATTCACGTTCACTGATACGGCACGCATCTCCTGTGGCTTTGCCCTATTTAGCTCCTTCTCCATTATACATCCAACATCATCATGTCTCAACAGTCTGGGATGTGTAAAGGAAATAATAAAAAGCTTCCTATGACTTTATATTTAAAGAGAGAGAGAGAGAGAGAGAGAGAGAAAAAGGAAAGAAAAAAAATTCAAGGAGAGTGGAACATATCTGAGGGCACTACAAAAGTGGGGGAGCAAGAGGCAACAAAACCGGTGTGAATAAATCACCATTATGCATATTTACAAGTAATCCTGAGTGAACTGCAGCACTGTGTGCAGTGGGTTATGCATGAGCAGTTATCAGGTTGTGCATGCCCTCCTCACCCACTCCTCTCCCGCTCTCCCTCGTCATGACCTTGTCTTCTCTCATCCACTGACACCGGTGACTAGGCTCTTAGCATTGCTGGTTTCTGACCCTGCCGTTCCGTCACGCTCGACTGCACATCCTGAGCCTTGGGTTTCCTCTTTCCGCAGAAATGTCTCTGACATTGAGGCTGTTTATTTTTTTCATTATTATTTATTTATTTTTATTTTTACAGTCTATTGCTCTAGATTGTGTGTTTGTTTGTCAACTTTGTCCATCACGTAGGCCAGCATTGAGGCCAAGTTCATTGTACTGCATCTGGCTGTAAGGCCACTGTTGAGTGAGTAGTACAGGTGAACTCTTGTTTGGCGGTAAAACCATCTCTGTTTGGGGACATCCAGTAGAAAACAAGCCAAGCTCTATTCTTTACGATAATGAAAACTTTTGTTGGGGACCAAAACAACGTTAACCAGAAGAGTTTTGAGTGAGACCGGAATTTGCATTTACAACAAAATAGCATTTAGCATATAGCCCTTAGGGTAATCTCACTACGCCAAAGTAAATAGCATTTAGCATAGCCTTTAGGGTTAATCTCGCTACATCAAAGTAAATAGCAACTTTTAGCCATTGACTAAGTTCAAAATATCATTACACTTCTATGTATGACCTGGAGAGGGTCTTCTATGGTCTTGCCTCTCGCAAAATGGTGGTGACTGGATAACAGATAATGCATCGACTGTACAAACTATTCTTTATATACCCTTTCTTTAATTGTTTCTGCAGGGATGGATTTTAGACCAATTGGAATATTCCTTATCAATATTTCTAAACACTTTTTTTTTTATCATGTCACTATCACTCTGCAATGTGCCCATTTCAAATAGACAGCATCAGCTTTTGCCCAAACAGAAGGGGCATGCTAACCTTGACATTTGCTCAGCAATATTTCACCCAAATCCCTCAAATGAACTGACATTCAGCCCTAGTTACATGTCTAAAAGGGCCTAGCTTTACTCTTTAATATGAAAATAAACCAATGTTTTGTCAGATGCTTAATTACTGCTTGTTAGATGCGCTTGATGTATGATTATTAAATGACATAGCCTTCAGTCATAATTCATCTTCAGAGCTGAAACATTAACATTTCAACTGAACATTCTGCATGTATGCTTAAAACGGGTTTGATTTTGCCGCTAAGACTAATTTTCTACAATAGGCCTACATAGCCTATTAATCCATACAAACATGAATGTTTGATCACACTCTGTTTTATTTATCAAAGACAAGTTATTCCACAAGCCTTTTTTTTTCTTACTCCAGGGCAGTGTGTCTTTTAGTTTTTGTCACAAGACCAAAACATAATGAGAGTCGCAAAACAACAATGTGTTTGCTGGTCCTCCTCATCCTTCCCAGATTACAGCACCGCCGCCGCCGCCATTGCCAGTGGCAGTCAACATCACAGAGCACGGGGCTTCGCTCAGATCCCCCATCTCACGCAACGCAAGAAAACAATCATAACAAACGCAAATCACAAATTACACGAGCGGCTGCTGCGAACGGGCGAATGAGCGCCGGGGACAGAGTGAGTCACACCGCGGGTGCTGCTTCTCACTTGGTCTTGTCCCGCTAATTGCCAGAAGCTTCTTCTTGCCGCCTGGTCCACCTCAGCCGTGGCCTCTTTGTTGATGGTCGGTGGAGGCACTTGTAGGGAGTGGTGAGAGCGTGTTAGGAGGTTTCTGCAGAGGCCCTGGATGAACCCTTTCAGCATGTGCCTGTGTGTCTCTCAGTAGCTCTCTGGGACAATTATTTGTGTACTTATTTGGAGTGCTATCTGTCTATTTGCGGGTGACTGGTATGGTATGAGTATGTGTGTGAGGAGCGATGTGTGTTTGCTTGTGTACACCTGTCAGGTGCAGGATAATCTGTGAATCGCAACATAAACACTGCTGTTTTATAGCACTTCCTGGTGGAACAAATAACGTAGGATCATGTGTCACATAGACAGAAAATGTGAATCGTCATTGATTATCTTGACATTGACATTGGATGGCGTTACGGATGGAAATGTTTCATGCTGTTGAAATTGAAATGGCCTCCCCCCCGCAGGGCATTGGAGAAGGAGGAGAAGGGGGTATTCCACTCATCAGCTCAGAGATTTAATCCAGAGAAACATCTGAATGGTAGCTCATGGCTTATATCTGGCTACTCTCTGTCATTATTTGGGACTGATTTAAAATATCACCTGATCCAACACAACAAGAACCTCTGCATTGCCACTGAGGATTTGCATGTGTTCAGTCGCCTGTGTCCTGAAGAGTGGAATTTGCAATTAAATGAGTAGGCAAGCTTTTTTATTTCGTACCAAAGAATTGCATGTTTTTTTCTCTTTTTCAATCCAAATGATTTTCTTTTATTCATCATTCCCTTGTTGTCACATTCCTGTATTTGCTCCCTGGAAGTCAAATCATGTGAGGAAATAGATTACAAATGAGAAATTATTGTAGAGGAATGAGAAGGGGGAAACATTTGTTAAATTTCTTCGTCTGTCAGGTATTGAACGATTTGTCAAAGGCACACAGGCATGAAGGCTGAATCATTTTGCTAAATGAATTTGGCAATGTTGTGGGCTATCCGGCGCTAACACAACTCTGTTTGAAACTAGCCACCTGAAACAGAGCTTTTCCCAACCAACACTCACATCTTTTTTGAATTCCTGATTGCTTTGGTCGTGAAACTTGTGAGCCATGGACCTACTTCTATACCCAATATTCCATTCCCATATATTTTTTTAAATGCAGTAAAAAAAATCCTTATGTTATGCAATTTCTGTATGATTATCATAGTTTTTGAGAGATTACACAATAGTACCATCAGTATGGTTCGGTAGCACGTCAGAACCTAGAATCTCAGTATTCATCATTCAGTTGAAACACTCATTGAACAGCATTCAAACACTCAGTCTATCAATCATGAAGATCACTGGGCTGCTGGGGCTGCTTGCCTGTGATATCACCAAATATGCTTTCTGAATAAAGAGTGGTCTGCTATGCAAGATTACCACAGTCATACATGACTGGAATTCATAGTCTCTGGAGATATCCTTAACACCTTCAGCATCTCCACGGGGTCCCTCTGGGGATACAGTGAGGCACCAAGGAGACGCGTAAACACAATTTTATGTGCATTTTTTATGGGCCATATAAAAAGATGCAACAGTGAAGATGCCACTTGAAGTGTTGACTGACTGGTTCTATTGAAGCAGCATCAATCACAATAATGAGGGCACATTCTCTTCCCATCCCTCTGCCATCCAATGACTGCTGGCTCAGGCTTATCTGTTTAAGAGGTGAGAGGCCATGTTCCATATTCTTCAAGGATAACAATAACAGACAGTAAAGCTTGCATGGATCTATCTATCTATCTATCTACCTACCTATCTGTCTGTCTGTCTGTCTCTCTATCTATCTATCTATCTGTCTGTCTCTCTCTGTCTATCTATGTGGTGGGCATGTGAGATCTGTCAGTGTGGAGAGGTTGCTTTTTTTTAAATTCTTGCCGTTGTAAAATGAAAACTTCCAAATCCACATTTTTTCGCCTGGAAGGAATATTAGATACAACTACCAATAATGTGGCAATTGATCAAAGTTCCAGATAGATATGCCAATTCAAACAATGTTTGTCAAAAAAATCTATTTCTGCATCTATGTGTGTCTTTTGTCAGTCTGTGGGCATGTATTAGAATTCAAGGGCAAGTTGTGACCTTGTTTCCAATTTAAATGTGTTAACTTACAGTACCACCATCTCGAAAAAAGTGAACTTCCAACCAGTCTTCCAACCACTCAGGATTTATCTGGGACGTTTTCTATGGCCTCAGCTGCACCCGTATGCTTTATGACTTGTCCTTTTTAAATTGTTTTGTTGTTGTTGTTGTTGTTGTTGTTGTGGTTATTCTCTGTTAATAGCACACATGTGTGTGGAAAATTAAGGAAAGCAATTAGATTAACATTCTCTCCGTAATACTTGAATGGTGAGATAAGTTATATTTGTGTGACTAACAAAGATTAGCTGTATGAGATAGAGTTGTATTTTTTATTTTGGGTTTGGTCCCATATGGAAAATCAGATTGCAAGACACAAACCTAATTCCCCATTTTTATTTTGCCCCTGACTAAATCACGCAAAAACAAATTTGGTTGTGAGTGAAAGACACAACAAGAACAGAACCCAGACACAAACAGCCAAACACAGAACATTCACATCAACAGTCAAATCCACATCCACACAAACATCCACAGTTCTCACAACTATCGAAGGTCAGCTAGAACGTAACTGTAATTATGAGTTTAATTAAACAAATGTTAATAGAATGCAGTCGATTATTCCAGAGGGCCATTTGGATTCAATTTAATTTCCATACTCTTTGAACAGTCACAGATGGCTATCTCTTAGCCAAACTGTGGCTGTACAGATTAAGATTTAACATAACCTTTCAAGATCCATGTGCAAATACGGGATACATAAACAGGAAGGTTATCATTTTGAAAATAAACTTTTGGTACCAAGTTCAAAAGACAAGGATATTTCCGCAGTGAACATTTATTTAAATGTTTGCCAATTTAAACAGGTCTCGTCTGTGCTAGAATAGAGGCATAAAAATGAAAAGCTTTGCGAGAGCTGAGTATGCAGATGGCAGTGAGCCTGCCGTTCCTACGCTGCGGTGTTATGAGACAGACATGCAGGCAACATTCAGGTGCTGTCAAAATATATCAAATGGCTGTGCTGAACTCACAGCAAGAACACAATGAATATCTTCTCCAGAGCAAGAGACAGAGATAAAGTGAAAGAGAGAGCGAGAGAGATAGTGTTAGAGTGAGAGAGAGAGAGAGAGAGAGAGAGAGAGAGAGAGAGAGAGAGAGAGAGAGAGAGAGAGAGAGAGAGAGCAGGGAGAGGAGCCTAAATCAGTTTACCTTAGGAGGCAGAAAGATGAAATATCTGTGGGGATATTCAGACAGTCCCACTTGATAAGAGTGGCGCTCATGCAGAAAACGTCTCCCACATTCTCCCTAATACTGAGAAAGCGCCATTTACATGATATATCGCCCCGAGATAATGCTCTCCTGCCAGTCAGCCACCAACGGCCCATCGCTCACGCTGCTTTTTAGCATGGCTGACAGCACACGTAGAAAAACAAAAGTGACTCCAGCTATCAAGCTCCAGACAAAAGCAGGGGGAAATTGTCATGGCAGCCGTCTGAGTTTGGGAGCGACGTGGCAACAGACGAGACACTGATGTAATCACAGAGTCAGGTCATTATTTCACCGAGTGCGAGGTGGGATGTCGGATTACGCCAAACACAAGGGTGATGTGTTGTGCAGCTCCACCCGCCCGCTTCTCCCGGCTCGGTTTCCTCGCCGTGATCAGAGTCTGGAACTGATGTTCACCAGATGAGACGATGGGCCACTCTAAGGGGCCCAACCACCAGCCACCAGTGGCTAAGTGCGATGACGTGAAACGGAAGTGATTGTTTTAGATGTAGAACAACAATGGTTTGCTTTTTTGGAGCTAGACGAAGCAATGCTGCGGCTATGTGAATGTCGGAGAATGGAAGCCAGAGGAAGAAGACAGAATTATCAATCGAAGGCAACACATGGTGTTTGGGAAAAGGGTATAGCAATCCTACAGTATATCATCCTGGGGTACATTTCTGGAAAAGTTAGCAATGACGGTGGTCTAACCACCATGGTACGATGCAACTTGTGCTCAAACAACTAGGGGAAATGGGGTAAGATGAGCCAATTATTTACATTCTTCATCATTCGAATGTGTCAAAGAGCATTACTCTATATGTGGGGTAAGTTGGGCCAAAACAAAGATTTCAGGCAAAACATATTTTATTTCCTTTAAACAATAATTTCATTTCAAACTAAAGTCATCTGCTTTAGGCACTGTACACAAAACTTTAACTGTATCATTGATCAATGTCACAATCCCCAGAGTCTGTGAAGAGCAAGACACAAGCCTATATAATATAATAGCAAAACGCAAGTCAACACTCGAGTTAACCTGAATAGCGAAAATGAGAGAGTAGCCTAGCCTAGGCCTATTTCTCCTTTTTCTCTTGATATATTTTAATGAGTATTAAAACAACAACAGCATAGCGCAATCACAGAGTCATGAGAAACAGAACCACTTTGTGATTTTTGGTTAGGCTCCTGTCCTATCCTTTGACAATGACGACATCACTAACCGGAACTACCAAGGAACGACACAAGTGCAGCTGCTCAGGGGCAGTAATTCCAACCACCAGCCTTTTTGCGTTTGAGAATTCAAACTATCCTTTCTAGAAACACCAAATGCAAGAACCACGGTTCTAACTACAAAGGTTGCGATGAAAGTTAGCCAACTACGCATAGTCCAGAAGTCTATCCCTATTAGTATACAACAACTGGAAAGAGTCCTCCATAGAGCCATGCATTGGGAATCACAGCAAAGTGTTTGTCCTTTTGTACATCTAATGTGAATGTGACTGTGACTGCAAATGTGCCACAGACAGTGTTTGGAGTGGACCTGGTGCCTTCCGTAGGCTAAAATCTGTGTACAATGTGCTGAACAGACCCGAGTAGCCCAGCCTAGCCTTGAAACTGGGGAACAGTGCAGGTCCATGTTGTCCTGCTTGCATGTGTGAATGTGAGTATGCCACTGGCAGAGCATGGGGCAGTGCGGAGGCTGTGCCAGTCACTCAGCAGGAGGCTGGGCATGCAAGCCTGGCCAGAGCGTAGCCTTGCCCATGTATGTGTCATACATTGTGTGTGTGCGTTTGTTTGTTGGATATATTGTGTGCTTGTATGTGGGCGTGTGTGTGTGTGTGTGTGTGTGTGTGTGTGTTTTGAGTGTGTTGTTGTGTGTGCTTGTATGTGTGTGTGTGTGTGTGTGTGTGTGTGTATGTGTGTGTGTGTGTGTGTGTGTGTGTGTGTGTGTGTGTGTGTGTGTGTGCGTGTGTGTGTGTGTATCTGTGTTTTCACACATGCCGGGCAAACTAATTTTAGTGGTGACCAAACTGAGTTGTGACCTGCACCCCAGAAAGCCAGGCTGAGCAGGTGTGAGGAAGCCTTGAAGGGTGATCTGATCTCATCAAAAGAAGTTGTCAAGATGGCCCCCCTCCAGCAGTGGCACTGTGAGAACATGGCTGACAGCGACCTCTGCACACAAAGCAGAGGTCAAAGCGCCAGCCCTCGCTGGCCCCTGCGTTGCGCTTTACGGCGCTCTGTCTCCAGGAACACAACTGCTGTTTGAAACTGCTAACCTCAAGGAAAGGAAGTGCTGTCCGTCCATCAAATTATCTCCAAATGACCTTTGCTGATATCACACCTCAAACTGTAATGTGTGTTCTTCTTCTTGCACATTTACAGTAGCTTTTTTGCACTGATTATAATATTTGTTTAATAAAATAAATAATGCTGTGCCTGTTTTTATTATTTTTTATTAAATTTGACATCCCCTCTTTTAATCAAATGGTGTACTTTTAGACTGGATTTAGAATGTATCGATTGCTGGTTAACATTCTGTTGAAAGCTCACTATTCCATTTGCAAAAGGGCATTTCCCTGCCTTTAGTAGCTGTTCATGCAATTATCTCTAATTCTACTTGTGTGTAGTTAATTTTCATCAACAGAAACTGGCACTGGGAGAGAGACCAGCTGTCTATTCAGTCTATTCAGATTGAACTGCTTGAGGTGCTATGCAGTTCATTTTCAAGTTATTAGCAAAGACTGGCAAGATTATTACGAGCATATGGCCAAGCTTTCAGTGGAGTCAGCAAATCACTGTAAAACAAAGCAATAGTAAAGTGAGAATGTAAACACATTGTAGTACTATAATATTCTCAGAAATATGTATTCAATTAAAGTGCATTTAATTTGTGGGGATAATCTATTCAATAAATCAGTAAAATGGAATAACGAACCAACTTTAGTATAACAAATTAGTTTAACATTAGCAAAACAAGTAATATAAAGTGCTTTAAATGTTTTAAATGCTTTAAATTAAATGATTTAACATTGCCAGATATGTTTACTGTATGAAACACACACATATCTAATGTATTGCCTTTGTGATGCATAACTGGGGTTGATGTTGGAGGTCTGCTTTTTCGAGGGCTTTCCTGTGTGCTGCAGTTTTGTGGAGGTCTCGTGGAAATGTTCCTTGTAGGTGTCAGAACATTGTATACTAGCTCCGTGAGTGCACTCTATGGTCATGTTGCTGTTCTTTTGATGTTGTTGTTGTTGTTTTTCTGGGTACCTCTGTCTTATTAAAGCCATCCTTGCATGAAGGAAATAAATAAGATAAGTCAAAAGTTCAGACAAGTAGAATCTGAGTGAATATGCTCTCTCCTCTGCTCACAGAGAAAAGGGAAAACAGCAGTCAGCTGTCTGAAGGCCCTTAATGTGCAATTAAGTTTTCATATTATTCATTTTCTTCTAACATTGTTTCTTAAAGTATACAGGTGTGATGCCTATGCTATTCTCTGTGTGTCTGATGATGTGTCATATATTCAATTAAGTCTGTGTGACACCTCGGTCCCCTCTCCTCGTTATCTGGGTGTTGTGACATTAAGCACGGTCTAATGAGCTATGATGACAGTGCCTTTTGTCTGTTAAGCTGGTTGTAGTTGAGCAGGGTGTGTGTAGGTGCATGGAAATGGAGATGGAGAAATCTGAAAAGGGAACACCTTTGCAAACCAGTTAATATGTTTGAATGGCACAATGCCGTTCCAGTAGCATGTACGTCTTCATTTGGTAAAGTAAAATGTTACCACTTGGTTGCCAAGCCTGATTCAAAACAAGCACAGATCTCCTGCCATTGTACATACACATATTTAGAAAGATAGATAGACAGATAGATAGATAGATAGATAGATAGATAGATAGATAAATACTGCACTGATTCCGAAGGGGAATTTCAAGGAATATTCCACCTATTCATGATTGTCATGATGGTGCTTCCATTGTAATTGAAAGGTTCCTTTCAAGGTTCCTGCTACACATATCAGGTCTCTGGAAGTCTACTATAAAGATGCACGTATCAAACAAATGACTGAGCAATTACTGATAGTGTATATGATCTAGGTGTCTTTGTGTTCATCTCCTGATGGAGAACTGTTGCAGGAGCTCATTGAAATGAGAACTAGCTGACCCTCAGGAAGGTCTTGGATTAGAAATCCATACTTCATCTGACTTGAGAGTATTGCATCTTGTTTCCTTTAGCGTGGGGGTGCACTGGCTGTGCTGTAAAAGGCTCTCACTCCGCGCTCGTGATGAGGTTGTGATCCCTCCATTGGTGTTGTGGAGGCGAGTATGGCGGATGACCTTTTTTGGGTGAAATCTCATCAGTTTTTTTTTTCAGGGTCACAGAGAGGACACGTGGAAGAAAAGAAAACTTTGTGACACAATTATGTGTTGACCTCCAAGCCAAAGTTTTACACAAGAGTGCTTTTTTCGAGACCAACGTAAGGTTTGGTAATCTCGCCTGCAAAATATCATTGTCTCTCTCTCTCTCTCTCTCTCTCTCTCTCTCTCTCTCTCTCTCTCTCTCTCTCTTCCAACATTCTCTGAATGTGAAACACTTCTCACCTGCTCCAAATCAGGTGGATGTAGAGAAGAGAGGCGGTGAAGGAGAACAGAATAAATGAAACGCACTTGTGGACTTCGAATGGAAAAAACACAAACTACATTAAATCAGTTATGGAGGCCTCGCATAAATATTTATCACACCATTCATAATCAACACCTGGAGGCTTTACATCGTCGAGTACAAGGTGACAAAAATCTGAGCGTTTCATCTACAATGTGTGAACACGCTCCGAGACTGCAGCCAAGAGCCCGTGCGGGCTTGGCCCGGTGTCGGCTCCGCGGCGGCTCCGCGGCGGCGCATTCCATCTCGCCCCTGCCTCGGGCCCGTCTCCCAGGGATAGGGGAGGGGAAGGCAGAGGTCACGTTACCCTGGCGATGTTTCATGCCCCACCTGGTGCGCTTGATACTGTCAGCAGCGATTTGGCAGAGTGCTGCGGGACGCGGCGCGGGGTGTCAGGCCGATTGAGCGGGGCGGCGGTGAGGGGCCGGCCCTGTGCTGAGTCGGCCGCGGCCTCCGCGCGCTTGACTCTGAGAGGAGTTGGCTGGGGGGACCACGCAAAAGTCAGGCTCGCGCAGCGGAGGAAGGATCCCGTTGTCGCTCGGGGGTGAGGGGGGGGGGGGGGGGGGGGCGACGAGAGCAAAAGAAAAACACACGGGCGAAAAAATAAGGGTACGGGACGGGATCCGTTGTGATGTAACGCTTTCGGTGTGGGGACGCATGTGGTGAGGGCTCGTTTGACTAATGAAATGTGTATGTACGTGCATGTGTGTGTGTGTGCGTGTATACGTGTGTGTGAGTGTGTGTGTGTGTGCGTGTGTGTGTGTGTGTGTGTGTGTGTGTGTGTGTATGCGTGTGTGTGAGTGTGTGTGTGTGTGTGTGTGTGTGCGTGTATGCGTGTGTGTGTGTGTGTGTGTGTGTGCGTGTATGCGTGTGTGTGTGTGTGTGTGTGTGTGTGTGTGTGTGTGCGTGTATGCGTGTGTGTGTGTGCGTGTGTGTGTGTGTGCGTGCGTGCATGTCAGTATGTTTTGTTCCCTTTGTGTGGTGTTGAAACCATTCTACAGTGACTTCGACCAGAAGGGCTCAGTGAGGAGGCATCATTAAAAGCTCCTCAGCATCAGCACAGACACACACTCTGTGATTGCTTGGTGCCATTGAGTTGCCCATACAGTACTTAGTCTGAGTGGGCGGCATGCTCAGCTTTGGGGGTGGAGCAAAATCTTGTCTGAAATCTAAAGTCCGTGGCCGTCACAGTCGGCTGAGCAACAACTTAGTGCCAGCCGAGTGTGTCCCGATCTACAGCATCTCTGTGGCTATGGCTTCTTTAGCCAGGAGCTTCTGTTTATCTCTCCCTCTCTGTCAATGACAATCTGGAATGAAGGAAATGTTGAGGGTACTTATTGAGACCACTATAAACTTGCTCTCCCACTTGTTTGCTTACTGTATGTTGCGATGGCGGTTTGGCTGGGAGTTATTGCTCCACCATCCTTCAGGGCTTGCCGCAGTGTGGACACATATCACCGCTGTGGGGTGTCACTCCGAGGCCCTGCCTGGACAGATAAGGCACAGGTTGTATATTTTGACCAGGTATAACCAAACAGACTGGTGTGAAGTTAAGCTGTTTGCCCCTTGTGTCTCTGTGATGCTCTCAAGAGGAATTTGCTCAGGGGTTCATAATAATAAAATTGCTACAGTGGAATTTACCACTGTTTCCTGTGAGACTTTTTGCTATGATTTCACATAGTGATTAATCAACCTCACCACCAAAAAAAGATGTTCTTTTTTTTCTGTAATTACTTGTTTGGATCAGTGGGCATCTACATACTGTATAAGGTGCATACAGTCACTGCATTTCAAAGCCTTTTGAAAAAAAAGCACACAAAAAAACAACTACAACCTTTGTGAAAACAGACACTCATTAAATATCTACATGAAAACATTTATGTTTGTGTCTCAAATAAATGAGAAATAAAGCAGGCTTTGTTTCTGTTTAGATTTTTTTATATTATTATTATTATTTGCAATATTTATTAAGAGAGGAAAACATTTCCTAGAGATCACTTAAGCCTTTGAATCTCTCTTGGTATGTTGAAGGAAATTTAATCCTGGGGAAAGTGATTAGAGGCGAATCAAAGCAAGGCCAATCTTTAAAAGCCCCAGAGGAATTTCCTTTAGAGTGAGAGGGGGAAAAAACACAAATGGTGACTTTCATGTTTTATGCACTTTGTAAACATCTATTAACCAAAATAATTTTCAGTTCAGAGAGAGAGAGAGAGAGAGAGAGAGAGAGAGAGAGAGAGAGAGAGAGAGAGAGAGAGAGAGAGAGAGAGAACAAAATCAGAACAGAGCAGGTTTATAAGTAGCATTTGTAAGCTAATGTGAGTGTAGACACAACTGAATACATTCAGGGACTACAATTTACTGCTTTTATTTTCACGAGATAAAAGTGTCCCTGCTCACGAGGGCATATTTGGTAAGCACCTTAAAACACAGCTGTGAGAAAACAGGTGTGAGGAAAAAAAAGCCTCAACCTAATTTTTTAAAGAACAAAGACTTCCTCTTCCTATTAATGCGTTGTAAATAGCACATGAGTGATCACTGCGCCGCCGCCGTTCAGACGGTGTGTGCCTTTAAGCGCACAGAGGTGTGTGTGCTGTGCATATGCGTCGCCGTGGGTGACATTAGCCCCGGTGTGAGCTGGAGCGTGAGCGAGTTGGTCATCATGTCATGGAGGTGAGTGTGGATGAGCCGGGCGGAGCCCACCTGGGTAAAAGATGCCCCTGGCCTACAAACAATTAAGGTAAGAGAACATTGCGTCCCAATAACCCTCTCTGCCACTCTCGCCACACACCTCCCGTCTTGCTCCTAAAAACATTTCAATCACTCAGCACATATCTCAGTCATATAACCGATAGACTTAATTGGCTCGTAGCAGCAACAACCAGCGGCAATACTCCCCCCCCCCCCCCCCCCCCCTCCATCCACACACACACACACACATTCTGCCCGAAAAAAGGAAGTATTTTAATTGAATCAACAAGAAGCATGGTGTTATTAACTAATGTAATTCAAAAAAAGTATTACAACAAGACATTATTTATTTATTTAATGTTAATGGCAAATACGTATATACAAACACTAGAGTGGATGCCAAGTCCAGCTGGTTGTCCTGCCAAGCTAATTACTTCTCCTTGTTTTGGGGCCAAAGCGCTGACTGTCATAAAACAGCCAAGGGCTACATGATCATTACGCTGAGAAAAAAATGACATTAATTTAATTTGGAGGGTATGGCACATGCACTCAGTCTATCATATTTTCCCAATGAAATTAGTGTTTTATTTTGTTTTGTTTTGAAGAGGGGGTTGTTGATTCACTCGAGGAAATATACAGATGTCTGTCAACCAAAATGGTCCATCCCAGCTTGTACAGTATTTGTGTGCAAAACAGTGTTGTGTTGTGAACTGATGGTGAACCCTAAATCAAGCTAATTTCTCACTGTTTCATCAGCCTGAGGTAGCAGCACTACCTACAGTAACTAAATATTGACAGCACTACGTACGATGTACGTTCTCCACCAAGTGCTCTGTTTCTCTTTAAGAAACACCATTTCTTTTATATATATATATTTATCTTATTAGTAAATGAATAAATGTAATGTATACACACACACACACACAGAGTACAGAGTACAGATTCACCAAAACACAGTACACAACTTCACAGACACAGACACACAAACACACACATTTATGTTCTTATTGGACATACAATCGCACATTCCAATCATTTTTAAAACGTAAGGACACTTGGCCATCTCTGTTTTACCTATCAACTGTATTAAATCAAATGGAACACATTAAAAGTTGCACACAAGACAGACAATAGCTTTTATGATTGCCTTCGCCGGGTCTGGTAGCACTGCAGAAAGGGCTATAAAAGCCATTTGAATCACCTCATTTCATACCCTTCTGTCCTGCCACAGAGTCTGGCATGGAGAGAGAGAGAGAGAGAGAGAGAGAGAGAGAGAGAGAGAGAGAGAGAGAGAGAGAGAGAGAGAGAGAGAGAGAGAGAGAGAGAGAGAGAGAGAGAGAGAGAGAGCAGGGTAGTGGGGGGAGGACTTGGAGAGATGTGCCATTTTCACCTTTGCCATGTGCTCAGATAAGGCTCAGCTGTTCTCACGTTTGGCTCAACTCCTTCCTGAAGATTTAAGGGTGGAGATGAAAATGACAGAACGAGGATAGTGGTGGAGGAGGAGGAAGAGGAGGAGGAGGAGGAGGAGAGGACAGAGGACTGCAGACGACAGCAAGCGGGCGAGCGAGTGAGTGAGAAAAGGAGAGATAGAATAGGAAGAGAACAAGATATGCGTGCTGAAGAAAGGAGTGGAGTAAGTGGATTGGGCTGAAAATGGTGTGATGAACAGAGAGAGGCGAGGGAAGTACGGGAAAGAGATAAACAGTTAGGGAGAGAGAGAGAAAGCAATTCAGCATGTGGAGTGATCACAAAGAAAGGAAGGAAAGGAAAGAAAGAGGGAGAAAGAGAGAGAAGAGGGAGAGAGAGCCCTCAGTTAATGGAAACTGGCTTGCTGAATGATTTGTTCATTTTCATTTTTTTTCCTTCAGTTTATGGCACTATTCCGCTCTCATTACCAACATGTTGGGATTATTAATATTTAATTGATGTTAATGTTAATGGAATCCCATAGCGATAGTCTATGATTTCATGAGTGTGTGAATATATTTGTTTTTGTACTTTTTTAATTGCATGTAATTGCACTGCAATTACTCAAACACTAGAAGTCATAATGCCAGCATCATTCAAAGTATAATGTGTTTCTAATGATATTTGTCCTTCTCGTTACATTCAGTAGGCCTACATTCTGCAAAGGAACACATTTCCAGGTTAAGTGAAAAGGCGATAAGGCTCCAAAGTAAAAGAAAGAAAGTAGCTGCACATTTGTACACTACCCCCCACCATCACCCCCTTAATAATTGTGATAGTTTAAAATGATTAGTTCCTCCCTCAAGTACATCCCCCTTTTTCTTATACTTAAAATAAAACATGATTCTCCACTGAACTACTTTAAATAAGTATATGACCCAGGTCTTTTGAGTTTCATTTGAAAGAACATGACAACTAATTTCATGCTAGGCCGTGTATTAAGGGCACCCGACCAAGCAATTCCTGCTTGTCTAAGATCTCGGTGTCCTTGTCTTGACCTTTGTAGCCGCCTGGCATCGAAACTATTAAATCACTAAACTGGGTTTTCTGTTCAGCGGTTCCCTGGATAAAACAGAGTATGTTAAAGGTGTAAAAAGCCACCATCTCGTCCTTAAGGATCCTTCAACCAATGTCACCGAAATGTGTTAGCAGCAGCCATGCATGTACAGCCCAGCAAATGAGTGTCCAATGGGAAAGGCAACTCTCCAAGGCACTTTTCACCAGCACAAAATGGTGCTGTTTCCTGCTCTCGACATATCGCTGATTCACACCGTGGAGAGATGACAATTAGAGGACTCCATACCACTGTCATTCAACATGATCCTTCCAGGCTGTCATTTCAAATGTTTTGAACTCTGCTGCTGTTCTCAACATAATGTGTTACTGGACAATTTAGCTGCCTGATGTGAGTAATCACTGCTGATTACTTCCTACAGAGTCTTAAAACATTAAATTATATAACTTTAAAGCAATAAACACAAACTCATGCTATGACGTTAAACATTTAAATATGGTGCTGACATTATAAGAACCCGTTAGGCTTCTCCCTATATTTTAATCTCTAGATCTCTATCACAACATCATTATTCATCATGACAGGGATTTACCTATGACTATGACATCCCAATGCTTTGATCTGAACAGTTGGTCTTACACATTTCGAGCATTGCTTAGAAGCCACTTCCCAGCTTATGTCATTACCAGCTATTTCTCTCCCTGGATGCTCATGAATTCTCCTATACTGACAGACTGAATATAGTCAATTCTTCACAATCTTAGAAACCTACATTTATTGATTGGAAATCAACAGAATATGGCTAAAATGGTCCTTAAAAAGTCCCTGCTGCAGCCACCTATCAGTTTTCAACAGTTAACATTCTTCTCTGAAAGGAGAAAAATACACAATTATTTTTCACATGCAGCTTTTGGAAGACAAGCACTCAATCAGTGTTACGATTCAAAAGGCTCCATGGGCACTCGTCTTTGTCTTCAAAACCCCATGGGACATCTACAAACATATAAATGAGGGAACAGAAATAGGCTTCTTTTGTTGCGTCACTGTCGTCTCTACCTGCACCTCCAAGACCATTCACGGTTATTTTTACCTTATACGACTCATTGTGGACAATGCTGTCACACTAGATGCTATGCTATAAACTACTGTATGTGTACTGTGTGTGTGTGTGTGTGTGTGTGTGTGTGTGTGTGTGTGTGTGTGTGTGTGTGTGTTAGATTGGCATTTGTGTGGACTTTGACATGAAAAGGAGGTTAGCGCTGTACAGCTCCACTATATTGCTGCTTTCAACACAAAGAGAAAACTAAAACAGGGACAATAGATCAAATAAGAAAAAGCTCTTTATCAAATTAAAACACAAATCCCTAGGAATACTAAGCCTTCAATGGAGCAGCCAGCCACACTCATCTGTCTGAATGCAACCAAAAACAATACTACCAATAGTGCAAGCAGTCAACTGTCACTTTCCCCCCAAAACATAAATAAATATATAACACAGCTCATCAAGTGATTGTCTCCTAACACGTTGCCTGGGTGCCCAAAAACAACACAAAAAAAAGAAACACAATTGTTCTGGAAAATCCGCCTATAATCCTCAATTATGTCCAGTAATATTGTTTACCCTCCAGCTGTCCCAGTCAGGCAGTCAGTGGTGAGATACAGACAACTCTTCCTCTCTGGATGAGCAGTGGAACCTCCAGATGCTGTGACGCTAATCTAACTGCTGTATGGTGGCTGGGGAGCAAGGCAGAGTCAGGGAGAGAGAAAACAACAGAGTAGGAGAGAGAGAGAGAGAGAGAGAGAGAGAGAGAGAGAATGAGGGATAGAGAGAAAGCGGAGGAGAGAACGATGCCAGCACAGTGGCTAAATGTGTGCCAAGGTGTTTGTCAATGGTTCAGGAAGCCGCTCAGCTTCACATTGCTCGCTTCCCGGCTCTTGGAAATGGACCCAACACCTGTGCCGCTTTCTCTTCCCCCCGCGCCCCCTCGCACGTGTGGCAGTTTCAAGTTCCAGCAAAGCATCAATATTTCATGTGTCGAGCCAGACGCCTCTCCAGCCCTCAAGTGTGTCTAATGATGAGTGGTATTTTGCATTAAGCATTGAGACACACAACACAAAAAAATCAGCCTTTTTTTTCTGAGGAGGCTATTATACGTGCTAAAAGACCAAAACTACTTTCATTTTCCAGCCGAACCTCACTTTGTAAATGAAGCGGCTGTGTTGTGGTTATGAATTCTTTATGATCCCCCACCACCACCACCACCACCAAACACCACACACATCCCCTTTTCTGTTGTCATCACTGTGAAGGCAAAGGCTGGATGTGTTTTATATGCTAGAACAGCGTTAAACCAGCATTTTGATGGGAGTCGTGTAAATTACAAACCTTTAGGGAGATCATTTGCTTTTCCTTTGTTCAGCTCAGAGTTGTGTTTGTATTTGAAATGGCTAAATTATTCACATGCTAGGGCAATGGCAGGAAGTTGTTTAGAACATGTGTGTGTATGTATGCATGTGCATTGCTGTCTTTGATAAATTGTAACTTATAAGGACTACAAAGGCCTGTTAAGATAAAAAGCACAAAAGCAGCAACAATAACAACACTGTTAATTTATTTCTTTTCAGAAAATATTATATAGTGACTTGTATGCTAGCACGTAGGATATACGACCAAAGAGGGCCATTCATGGAACCTCCATTCAACCTTGTAATGTATCAGTAATGGATACTAATCAAGACATGGCGGTGTGCCAGTGTAATTAGACTGTTGGGATGACTGAAAGTAAATACCATAACAGCCTCTGCCCAAAACAGAGAGAATATATAATATTGTATCCAACAAGCCAGACTTCTACTCCTCTCACTGTGTATTATGGATTAAAGTTTTGAAATGGAACATGTTCCAGCAGTCAGCAACACTCAATGACATAACTTAAACTCATTAAATTGGAAAAAATATAGGGCTTAGCTGGTACAGAGAATCTTCTTCAGACTAAGCATCACAAAAGTTATCTATTGCCATTTTGATTCATGAAAACCCAATATAGCTAATCAAAATTGTTGATGAAGCCACTAAAAATGAAGTGATATCATATATCAGGCAATCGTTGGTCAGTTGCCATGACACTTGCTGTGAGTCTTTGCCACTTTGATGTTTTCATAGCAATATTGGCCAGGTAGGCTGATTGGCCCCCACATGGTTGTGTCCATCTATATTTTGCATTATGTTCAACACAACACAGTGCCATTCTTGATGTCAGGTTCCTACGTCACAGCCCTCCGCCATATTGAAATGGGGGATAGAAAATCGTCTCCGCCATAGGAACCCATTCAATTTAGCGTGAAAAGGTATTAGTCAAACTTTTAATTAACATGTCGTTTTTATACTTTGAGTCAATATCTGGAGAGACTAAGGCCTTATACACAAATCAAACGTGACCGGGTTATACGAGATGCCCGTACGAGGTACGTGAAGACCTGTGGATCTTCACTAAAAATTAATGGGTTCCTAAGGCGCCGCATCGCGGAGATGCATTGTTTTCCCCCATTTCAATATGACTGTGGCCATGAACCTGAACCTGTATATATAAGGCCTTAGTCTCTCCAAATTACATGTTAATTAAAAGTTTGACTAATACCTTTTGACGCTAAATTGAATGGGTTCCTATGGCGGAGACGATTTTCTTCATCTCCCCCAGAGTTAGACAAGATGATAAGAAGAGTTCAGATGCAAAACCCTCCATCTGACCACTTTTCTTTTGAGAGCATTTTTTCTTTATCAGGTTCCTATACATTTTCGCCTACAAATCAATATTTCTGACCAGGAAGAGAGAGGTATTTAGTGGATTTTGAAGCAAAAAATTGTTTGATTTTGATCATTGATCATTTTTGACAGAGGTGATGTTTAGAGGGTTTTGCATCTAAACTCTCTCTGGTCACTGTTAGCCTAGCTTAGCATTGAGGTGGTCAGAAACATGCTGTGACATCATTTTCTTAAAAATGAGACGTAGCAGTTTTCTAAGCATATAGCCTGCCCTACAGTATGTACTTTGACCACCTCAATGAACTATGCTAAGTTAGGCTAACAGTGGATGCATCAGAGTCCCTGCACACAAAGAGATGAGAAGGACATGCACTCCTTGATATGGTATACTGTAATAAAATGCTGCATTGAGCCTAACTTGGAGAGGGGGTGAGAGGTTTTCCCAGACCACAACATCTTCAGAAAGCAATGCTCCCGATTGTCCAGCTGACATCAAACATATAGCTAACATCAAACAGCCACTAACCAGAATTCTGGGGTAGTCTCACTGTATTCTGATGTGTTCATATGTTACTCCTGTGTGTAGTGTACCAGGGAGAGGTCCATGCCATTGTACTGTATACAACCTTGTGGTGACCAAAAGCTGACCAGATGTGGACACGAGTCAGGAATGCTTAGGCCTATGTCACAAGCACGTAGGATTTGCAATGTTCCTCTGCAACATCTCCGAGGTCTTAGCCATAACATGAGCTGAATGAGATCTCGTCTTGTTGTTCTGGAGCAGGGTCAATATTTTTCCATCTGGTCATAGCCAGTTTTGTCTATAGTTATAGTGGTACCTGCCACGTTGGCATTATTTACATTGGTATGTTTAAGAATAAAAGGCTTTGTCTCAGGTTCTAACTCGGAGACGCATCGAGGAAGCAAATTGTGGAGCATCTTCTGTCAGGACGCACAGCAGCCCGCTTCTAATAACTTTTAGACTCTGCCGTTTTACTGGTTTTACTGTTCAAGACCGCCTGTGTTCTGTTTGATTGATTCTGATCCAACTGTCGAGGCTTATTGAGAGACCATCTTCATACAGACATTACAACTAAAAAAACAACGCAACATTTTCTTGGGGAAACCAGAGAATCCAGCACTATAAAGTAAGCTGAATGTCCATTGGCAAGCCATTTATCATCTGACACATACATGTGACACAGAGACCAGCTTGTGAGTTAACCATTTGGGATTAGCTATCACAAACGGGACAAACCATACTAGTCTGTGGGTTCTGTGGAACATCGGGAAATTAGTGTCACCCACCTGCCAAGCAGAAACAAGAGCACTATCTGCATCTGTCACCGTCCCTCTCAACTCTGAGGTCTCTCCGCCGTTGTGAAGCTTCACCGATGCTAACGCAGCTTCTTACCCTTGTCTGGACTTGGATGTTCTTTAGATATTGTAGCGTCGGTGGATGTAAATGTCCATGTTGTATGAGTGTCTCCCATAATGCAATGCTAGCGAGTGTTATGATGTGTAATGCCGGTTATTGTAGCTGTATTTACGGTTATCATGTTGTGTATTAGGCCTACAGCGTGCTTGTCTCAGGCTGCACTTCATGTGTTTATCCCCCTGTGAATGTGTGTGGTGAACCCTTATTGTGTGTTACATGAGCGGCTGTGACTATCCATGTGTTGCCCTATGTAAGTTGCATGAGTCTGGCGGTTTATTCCAATAAATGTCCGGCCTGGCCGATAGTGATCTTGACTACGGGTGTGATCGCTACATTGGTGTCAGAAGTGGGATGAGCCCCACCTGGGGCGAAAAGATCCATGCATCCAGGTGAGGAACGAAGAGGGACCGAAGGACCGAATCAACTTGGCGGCGAAATTCAACGAATATTCTAGAAGTCCTTTTAAGGACTAGCGGGCTTGCTGAATGGTCTACAGCGGGCGATGGAAGATCGACCTCCCCGGTAAGAGTCCAGCACGGATGTCCAGCAGCGTGTATGCTACCCCGCCGACGAGAGAGGACAACAGTGGCGGAGAGGTCTGCGGCCAGCGAGAAGTTTCCGGCTCGACGCTGATGTCGATGCTGCCGTCGCTTGAAGACATCACCCCCGGAGAGCGCGAATGCTTGCGGGGCCTCCAAGACGTATGCAGCGGCCGGATTACTTCTGCCAGCTACGGAAGAACCTCCAGAGCGTCAGCTGCCGGTGAAGAGTTCGGGGGCATGTGGGGCTCCAGCCGGTGGCTAAGAGGATAGCGTTGATTTGTGGAGCCGTGAGAGTTACCATTTTTGTGGACTGTTCGAGATTGTATGTGCGCACGTTCCGGTTGAAAATTTTGCGCAATGTTTTTCGCTGTGTGTGTGTCAAGTATGCTGGGATCCGGGTCGGGGTCATCATTCCCCGCCACAGTGGGGCATCGTTGTGCATAGAGACAGCCAACAAGAGCTAGGCCTACGAGAAAGGCAGCGCGAGGAGGGATCTCGACGTGGACTACTGACCGCCTGGAGCTCGGCACACTGGGGGCAGGTGGCAACGGCCACACGCTGTCACAGTAGCCAGAAGGGGCTACCGAACGTCCAGGGGTTCCAGCGTGTCCGGGGGTCCGGCTGCGGTGGGACTGGTTATTTGTTGGTTCAAGTGGCGCAGCTGCACTGCGGGGAACGGAGAGCCCAAGCGACACCACGACCCGCGACTGGGACTGACACCGACGCTGCTGCAAGCGGCGAGCTGAGCTGATCATTGCCGGGGACGGCAATGGCTCGGAAGGGGGCTATGTAGCGTCGGTGGATGTAAATGTCCATGTTGTATGAGTGTCTCCCATAATGCAATGCTAGCGAGTGTTATGATGTGTAATGCCGGTTATTGTAGCTGTATTTACGGTTATCATGTTGTGTATTAGGCCTACAGCGTGCTTGTCTCAGGCTGCACTTCATGTGTTTATCCCCCTGTGAATGTGTGTGGTGAACCCTTATTGTGTGTTACATGAGCGGCTGTGACTATCCATGTGTTGCCCTATGTAAGTTGCATGAGTCTGGCGGTTTATTCCAATAAATGTCCGGCCTGGCCGATAGTGATCTTGACTACGGGTGTGATCGCTACAATATGTTCAGTGGAGGGGCCACTGGGGGCCCATTAAAGACACTGCTCATCCAGTTCTAACAGGGCACACAGATCTACAGTAGGCTACCAGCTGCTATGTGGTCATTATATGTCAAAAGCAAGCAATCCATTTATGTCACACCATATAGGCACCACAGCCCCTTCTAGTCTGTCTGTGCAGGGACCATTCATGTAATTGCTTGTTTGACAGCATGACGCATTTTTTTCTGTCAACTATTAAAGCCTATTAACCACAAAGAAGCAGTTGTTGGTAGCCAAAGGTCCTGAGAGTGTATCAGCGATGCGTCTTTATATTCAACATATGATGTGTGCATATTCAATGCACATTTCTATAGGACTACCATCAATCAACGGCCGCCCTACCAAATTCCTGTGCTACTCAAGGTTTGTAAGACTCTACACATAATTCACCAACTACCTTCAATTATGTTCTCAGTCAGTGGTTATAGAGCTGCTGTTCATGAAAAGTGTTCACCTTATTCTGCCACGCCCATTTTAGGAATGTATTTCCTTCCGCCTCGTGCTCAATCTTCTGGTCGACTAGTTCCGGTTAATTATCTTCATCGGGATAACGCGACAGAAGAGGATGGAGAGGCTAACGAAAAATGTCATCAGGAGGTCAGATTGCAATATTCGCCACCCAAGGCTATTCACCTCTACGGAGTGGGTTAATGATATACGGCAATGGCCTCCCACATTGTATGGAGGAGACATATTTTAGAGACAACTGGCTATTCTCAGCACATTATGTCAATACTTAATTGTCATAATATGTTCTTCTAAAGTTTTTCTTTATTTTTACCCAAATCCCAGTGCATTATCTGATTATTTACTGCTAAAACCAAAAGTGTGGGGCATAGTACAGAAACGTCTTAACTCACAAATCGTATCTTATCTGTTTAATGGTACCAGAAAGTCATTATAACAGCTGCTCCTAAGTCAGTGTTTTCCTAACTTCAGATAGGAAAGGTGTATTACAGAAATGTCTGAAGTCACCAAAATAAACATTCCTAACTTTAGGATGACCCATAGCACATGATGACTGTCATCCTGATAGAACTCTGCTATCTCAGTGTATCACAATGGATGTACTGCTCAACGGGAAATTTGGACTCATAGGAGGCAAAGATGGCATTCCCATGTTGGTGCGTGGAATAAGGTGAATATTTCTACAAATTTGTTATTCAATACTTGGACTGGAATTGGCTCAATGTGCATAGCTATTTGGCACAGTTCATATACATTATAAATATTCATCACAGCATACCACTGTCATCGCTGGAAGTATTTGTATAAATCAGCCTGAAATTGGCTTATTTGTGGCACATCTTGCATGAATGAAAGCACTAACTGAAGTGAAGCTCTCAGTAAGGACATCTTTTACAATTACACACTCAAGAAAGGAGAGGCACAACTCCGGATTGACAAGCAACTGTGCACAACATACTAAGAAACTGACAAAACCCTCCACCCATTCTCTCAGGGGAAAATTGCAACGATCAAAATCTTGTTAGTTCTTCGGTTGTTGGTTTGACAGATGACAACTTTTCATTAAGTAATTACAGGCTGATACAGGAAGCTAAGCAGTTGTGGGGGACGTTTCCTACACCTTTCAGCATTTCAGTTATTGTTTTGACTTCAGACGTTCAGACATTCTTTACTGACAGCTCAATAGGGCAGAGTGAAATCCTCAGACGTGTCTTGAATTTTCAATTTGTTCCTAAAAGACAACGTAAACAGACAGACATGATATTTATCTAGCCATTTTTTGGTGAAAAGCACATTTATTTCTCCCACTGTGTATGATGGTAAAACTGAAGTGGGTCTTATCTTTACACATGCTGGGGCAATTTTAGCATACAGATGCCTGGAGAGGAATGGGGAAACTTTTGGAAAACAGTTAAAAAGATGACTTGAATGATCAGTTGAGGGGTTATGATAAGATATGTATTTATAAGAGAAATATAACTGGACTGGAAGAGAATGTCAATTGTAAAAACAAGAGACTTTTACCTATTTAAGCAATGAAGCCTCAGTCTCTGTACTTCCCTTGAATACAATCAAATGATTCAGAAAGATAAATTCCTTCAGATAACTTAGGTCTTATTATTAGTATTATTAGTATCTATTTTGAGGTGCACAGAGAGAAGGAATTAAAGTATAAATATTGAAAATTCAAATCCAAGAGTGGAGATTTTAAAACAAAACAAAAGAGCGTCTGGATAGTAGACACACAATGGATGGCAAGCAGAAGAGAGGAGCAGAGTGGCGCTTGCCTGGTCTCAGCATCCCTCTCCTCTCGTACTGAGAGGAGACAGGGGGAGGGACTCAACACTTGCTCTCACAGACAGTGCCCTCTCCCCCCTCTCATTTCCTCTCAAATGTTGCAGATGACCGCAGGGGGGAAGACACTACAGGCGCTGTTTGGGATCGTCCCAGTGCCCTTGACTGGAGAAGTACCACTGCCTCAGGTGTTGTGTGTGTGTGTTTTCGTGTGTGTGCGTCTGTGTGTGTGTGTGTGTGTGTGTGTTTGGCCCCTCAGGTGCTGTGTATCTATGTTTCAGTGAGAGTGTGGCATCTTCTGGCCCCAGATCAAAGGGCTCTAATTGTGCTAGTGCAGATATTTCGCTCTCCCGTATGTGTTACATCCAAGCGTAGGTGAAAGGCCTGTGTGTATCTATATTTGAGCATCACATCACTTCAAAGGTTCCATTCAGATGTTGAAAGAGTGTAAAGGAAATGGCTCTGAACACAAGAAAATAAAAGATGACCTCTACAGCTGTGCAGCTCACATCTTATTTGTTCACTGAAGTAGCACTTAAAATACTAACTGTGCAGCATTTACCATTCTAGTTGCCTATACACTTCACTCCAATTGCCCACAGAAGAAAGATGTACATACTATACACATCACTATGCCTTTCATAACTGCTTTCAAAACATTGTTAACAAACTAACAACTAACAAACATAATAAGTAAAATAGATGCTTGATAATTATGCCACACCACAGGAAAGCTTCATGTGCAGTATATAGCAGGTCAAGCAGTACCTATTCCCTGCTCTACTTCCTGAGATAGTACAATGGTACATCAAACCAATATTGCCTGCGAGGGTGGCTCATGTGTTCAGCATGGGGAAAGTAAGGTATAATATAAGCACTGCAGTTGTTTATACAGTAACATGGATGTTTAGCATATTATTGAGTAAAGCAAGTTAATAACCCCATGTTATAGATATTGATTTTAAGATGTAGATATAAATGAAATATAGATTGTTCAGAATCAAGGAAATAGGTGCTATTCTATGCATGTGCATGAAAAAAAAAGATCTCATCTGACTGTCACAGCCCTCCTCTATATAACCATTTCACTTATTTCCACCGCCGTCAACAGTTTTATTCCAAGCCAGGAGGGTCACTGTCAAAATCAGAGTAGACATCAGAACAAATAGCTCTCTTCCAATTCTTAGTTTTATACGCATATTTCCTTTGATGTAGACAGGATGATTTTCTCTTTGAAGACCAGTAAATTGTCCTTGTGATAATGATAAAATGCAGGGTATAGCCACCTCGTTTGTGTATTGTTGTGGCTTACCAGCTAAAAGAGGCCATTAACAACAAGAAAAGCATAGGTCAAGGGCTGACCATGTATAGACTGTATATAATATTTGATCTCTGGATAAGTGCTTCAGTCGGTGATGTACATGTAGAGTGCCCATTTGTATTCCAAAGTACTGGTGAATGGCTTTACCTTCATTTAAAGAGCCAATCCTGTCAGCAGAAAACTATATGTACAGTATGTTGTGTAATGTGAAAAGATGTATTATGCTGCAGTAAAAATGAGTGAGACCACCAAAACCCCTCTAAATGCAGGTGGCCCTGGCCCCTGAAAACACATACTAGACTTTTTTTTTTTTTTTTTTTTAAATGCCGGCTTCTGTGGAATCAAATGGATATCTACAATGGAGAGTTTTAGAACTGAGGTATGTCCACAGACATTGGCTATCGTCACAAAGCCAGCTGTAGTTTGTGTTCTTGTGTGTACAGAAATTTTGGGGGAAAAAGCATATGGATATCATCAACCAACAATGTGTGATACTGAAACTAAACAATACCGACTTCCAATATGGGGTTGTGATTCTGTTGGGAGCCGTTTGACTTGTGCAAATCTATCATCTGAAACTACTGTTCATGTGCTTCTTGACAGATGTTTAGAGGCACTGGTTTTTCCCCATTCGGTTCTTTTATTGGTTTCTTTTGAGAGTTGTTTGTACTTGCTGGTTGTTGACATTGCTCTAGCTCACCTTAGTTGTAAGGTGACAGATCCATTGTGAGAAAAATAGAATGTACGAAATAAGTGTTACTGCTTGTCGAGAAACTGTGGCAACACTGTGGGCAGAGGTTCAGCAATGGGAAGAGTGTGTGTGTGTGTGCGTGTGTGTGTGTGTGTGTGTGTGTGTGTGATGAGCAGGGTAAACAGCTCTGATCTCACATCTTCCCCTGTGACTTGTAGTGATCTGGTAGCTGTCATGTGAGTGTGTGTATGCATATGGGACGGGTCTCAGGGTCAAGAAGGCAGCACTTACCCTTCTCTTTCAAAGGCATGAAGAGTTCATGTGGAAGAAGTGTGTGTGTGTGTGTGTGTGTGTGTGTGTGTGTGTGTGTGTGTTTTGTGTGTGAGAACGTATGTATGTGTGAGTGCGTGTGTATGTGTGTGTGTGTGTGCGTGTGTGTGTGTGTGTGTGTGTGTGTGTGTTTCAGCGTCACTTTTAATTTTGACCGATTCTGACGTGACACCAGTGGTTTTCCAGTCTGAGGCCAGGGTTCCTCTCTGACAGCAGATGTTTTCCTCACACCTTGCCATCCCATATAAACCATGATGGCTCCAATCCTGGGGCACAATCCCACCCACCCACTCACACACATATGCTCAAGGACAAATCAATGTGAAACAAAACAGAAACAGAAGCGTTTGCATTGACATCATGCTTTAACTTCAGCATTAAATGCATGAGATCACAAATTTGACCAAACATTTATGCGTGTATTATTGATGGCGAGATATATCGATGCACAGAGATTATGCGCGTGAGTAAAAGAGGGTGAGTGAGGGAATTTGCGTGAGAGAAAGGAGAGGAGGAGAAAGAGACCTGTGGTGTTTATTCAACACCACAGAACCTCATCAAAATGAAAAAAAGAAAGAAAGAAAAAAAAGAAGGAAAAAAAATCCGTCTTAATCAGAGAAAGCATTAACCACTGCTAATCCCTCGTCTATTTCGGTGAATCTTCTCTTAGCGAACCAGATGGCTGCGTCACCTCTGTCCACTAGGTGGCATCGAGCCCAGAAATACCCCTTGGCCTTCTCCAGAGGAGACGTGACATGGCCAGTCCATAAGACTTCAGTTACACATGGATTGTGAACCGGTGGAAATACTACCTCTTCACAACACAGAGAGTATTGGAGGATTTAAAGTGTTTATGTGCTCACACTATGTGTGTGTGTGTGTGTGTGTGTGTGTGTGTGTGTGTGTGTGTGTGTGTGTGTGTGTGTGTGTGTGTGTGTGTGTGTGTGTGTGTGTGTGTGTGTGTGTGTGCATGTGTGTGTTGTGGGTGTATATGTGTGGGTGTGTATGTGTATGTGTGTGTGTGTGTGTGTGTGTGTGTGTGTGTGTGTGTGTGTGTGTGTGTGTGTGTGTGTGTTGTGCGCGTGTTTGTGTGTTCGTTTGTACAGTATACTGTATGTGTGTGTAGTTTAGCATCTCCCAATATGGTTGTGTCTGAATTTCATTGC
The DNA here is from genome assembly GCF_963854185.1 of Sardina pilchardus. NCBI lineage: Eukaryota > Metazoa > Chordata > Actinopteri > Clupeiformes > Clupeidae > Sardina > Sardina pilchardus. Next base: position 17,042,161 of record NC_084995.1, on the reverse strand, counting down.
ATACACCTGGGACTTGAGGGTGTAGAGGGTGTAATTCTGTTGGTAATTGCGTGTGTGCAAAGGCTCACGTGTGTGTGTGTGTGTGTGTGTGTGTGTGTGTGTGTGTGTGTGTGTGTGTGTGTGTGAGTATGTGTGTAGCAAAGAGAGAGAGAGAGAGAGAGAGAGAGAGAGAGAGAGAGAGAGAGAGAGAGAGAGAGAGAGAGAGAGAGAGAGAGAGAGAGACACACACACACTCACACACACACACACACACACACTGTGCTACCAGAGTTGAGCAGCATGAGACCCACTGCACATTGCCAAGAGTAGTCTCAGCCATCTGGACTATTCCTGTGCAACCTGAATTCTCGCCAACAAAACAACAAAAAGCAAAACAATAAATAAATAAAAGCGTTAGTGCTGTCAGGCAGCACAGGTCTTCAAGAAGACCAGGCACACTTACTCAAATAAAACCTTTCATCTCACTGTCTCATTTAAGCGAGGACGGCAGCTCCCGTTGGTTTTGACGACTGCTGCTGTTTCCACTCCTGCCTCTCTCACTCTCAATTTCACTCTTTTCACACTAGCATGCTTCCAACCAATTTTACCTCTTACCTCAGTCTTTCACATTTATCTCCGCCCCTCTCTATCTCTCTCTCTGTCACACACACACAGACACACACAGAGACACACAGAGACACACAGACACACACACACACAGATACTGTAGATACTATAATTGGGCGTATGTTTCCGAGTTATGTTTTGCAAGATTGAGTGCTGCATTTCAATTAAATTGGACTAATACATTGCACTTAGTGGAAGGGGTCCACAAAACTTCATGTTCATAGTTGACTCGTGACCTTATTTTCAGCATCTGTGCTAACTTGCATTTTTACCTTTACGGGGCAAAACACTGACGGTGAGACCTTGGAGGCTACTTGCTGCAAGACTCTGGATCTAATGAATAGTGACAGGGATAAAATGGTCTGCTTTGTACACACATTCTGTCACCAATCACTTGGGTTCTAGAGCTATTCATTATCCGTAACGTCTTTCTTTCAACACACACACACACACACACACACTGAGAGAGAGAGAGATGGCAGAGTGTAGTACTTGTGTAAATAGAGCTCTCATCATTATACGCCTTGTCAAAGTGGATCATACGAGAGCTAATTAAGTGTGCAATCATGCTTTAAGCACATGGTTCAAAAGAGTTGATAATGAGATGTGATAGGGAGTCTGTTTAAAAAAGCAGTATGGTCGACCAGTGGTCATACACACACACACGCACACACACACACACACACACACACACACACACACACACACACACACACACACACACTCCCTTACAGAGAGAGTGGGGGGTGGAGTGGATTCGTTAGTTAAAAAAAGGAGATAAAACAACAACAGTCAAGAGGTTTTAGGAGGTTGAACTATTAAGAGTGTTATTCATTTGTCCTTGCTGAAGAATCTTTCATCATCTCATTAGCTTGCCCATGCTTGAATGGTTTTACATGTGCTGGCCCAATTGGTTCCAAGTTGAAAGTTGCATCCTTGCGCCAAAATAAGGGGCAGTGGGTCAATGTTGAATTAAAAAAAAATGGTTTGCCAAAGATTATTCATAAGTGTCTACAAAGAAATCTAAAAAATAGCCAGTCTCTCATGTAATTTTTATTAAATATGAAATCATGCTACTTAATTCCAAATACAGCGCCCTTGACATTCATTGGACTTGAATAAAAACAGTTATAAGAATACTCTTTTGGTGAATTATCTAGATTATCAAATGTCTTAGAAGTGAAAGTATGACCTCAGAAAATGGATATTAAAAATGGTACTCGTCTGAAAATGCCTATATGTACAATTAAAGCAATAGTAAAGACGTTTCAATCTTGAAGTGTGACAAACTTGATTGGAGAAGGACCTACTGTATGTGTATATGTGTGTCTTGCCCCCAGGCCAAACACATTGAGGAGCTGCAAAGCATCCAAAAGGATCGCAAAAAATAAATAAATAAAATGTATCTTGGGGTCACCACATCTTCAAAATTATCTTCAGACGTGACCTCCTCTGTTTTTATTCCAAAGACCCTGGGAGACCTCATCAGAGTGCTCATCTGTATTGTGAACTCCATGACATTTAACCAAAAACTATACTGTATGTCTCTGCCAAGACATTAAATTATACTATACTGTATGTCTCTGCCAAGACACTAAGAATAGGTCATGATTGGATCATCCAGCAGGTTGATGATCTAAAACACATAACATTAAGACAAAACTTGTTTACTGAGCACAAAATTAAGCCTCTGCCATGGTCATCATCTCTGTTCCATGATCGTATCTCCATAGAAAACCAGTGGGCAAAGCTAAGAATAGAATAAACAAAAGAGGACCTAGGAATCTGGACAATCTGGAGAGATTCTGAAAAGATCAATGGCCTCAAATGGGATGTCATATATACAGTATGAGAATATATAATGCTGTTTTCAAAGAGAGTGTAGAAATATTAGAAATAGGGGTTATAATGGTGCGTTTTTGACATGGGAGAGGAATTTCTTCTTCAAGATTGGATTTGTCCCTATTGTTTTCTTTGACATTCAGAATAAATAAATAGCAACTTCCAAATCTGTTTAAAACTATACTGGTTATTGGATACTGTATGGGTTCAGGTCAGGATAAGATGGCTGGAACTAACTGCACTCTTTGGCTAGAAATACTATACCATCGGACGTGCAGGCCACACCATTTCAAACATCTCAGGGTCAATGAGTGTACAAGCAGTTCTAATACATCATATAAGCCTGCCAAACAAAATCTAAATGCAGATAAGTAAACTGCCTGACATGATTATTGAGAGCCATGAGTAAAGCTTTGTGTTGAGGTGTTTTTCCCTGATGGTTTCTCATAAGGAAAGATCCATATTTGCTGATTTGGCTGGGTGTTAACCTGCTGTTACAGCCAGGCTTCTTCCTGGCATGAGACAGTCAATGATCCAGTGTCATGAAAAATTAATCTGGTATTACATTGTGGTCACTGAAAGCCTAGGCTGTCTCTTATCATGTTTCATATCCCAGATATCATCTTTCATATCCTCAAACAACACGGGCAAAAACAAGAATCCATAAGGTCTCCATTTGGTTTTTTTTGGTTTTGTTTTTAGTGTTTTTTGTTGTTAGTGTTTTTAAGATGCAGCCAATTCTGAGCTCATATATTCCTCCTCTGAAAATGTGGCAAACATAATGATCAAAGAAGATGATCAGCATCTGATTAATGTAATTATGAATTTCATCATATTGTGATGTGATAAAGTAATCTGGTATACAGTTCAAACTCACATATCCTGTCAGCACAATATCTTCTTATGAACTACATAGAATGTTTGACATCTTAATGACTGAATGAATAGTTATCATAAGAAAAAAAGAAAAGAAAATACCATATCACTGCTGTTCAGAATTAATTGGCAGGATCATTTGTTTATTAGGTAGCTTAAATGTCCCTCCCTCCAGACAGTAAATATATTATTATTTATTCTTAAAATACTGAGCTGAAATGAGTGAGGGTACACTGCTGAGACCTACATTAAAAGGACTAACAACACGGTGACCCATATTTGCTCAGTAGATTGCAAGACCGCTTTAATGTGGATTCATTAGGGAACAATCTTTCCAACTTCGGAAGCTAAAGTGGAGTTGAAATCCCAATGGATACTTTTATCGAGCACTTTTGATGATTTAAATTTTGCTTTGATATAATTTATTTATGCCTCAGCCCGGTTAATGATACACGTCTGGCAAAAAAAAGAAAACTCAAACCAACCAGTGGTGACTTTTCCAGGAAACGCAGTGTGAGTTACTGCCGGTACCTCTGTATAAATCCATTCTTAAGATTTGTTGTCTGGTACCACTTGTGGGTCTTGATAGAATCCTGCAATGCATTTGCATTCGCTGGCTTAGCCACAGTGTGTAGTTCTTAAACGCTTGACAGCCGGTCATAAATCTGGGTTTAGTATTTCACATCAAGATTTCATTTTCATTGTCCACTGCCAATACTGCTCTTTGCATGCCGGGATAATGTGTGAGGCACATTTGTCATGTGTGCCATGCACTCATTTAACTTCTGCAGAACTTTTCAAACAAATCTAGTGAGTGAACAAGTTGTGGCCCCTCTTGTCAAATGTATCTTGGCTAAAGCAAATCGTGTCAACAGAATAAGTAACTATGAGAATAACATTGAGCTCATTTGTAAAAATGGGAGACATCTTAAAAGGGTCCGTGGAGTGCTAATTATGAAAAGTTTTACAGGATGTTTTTTTTTAACCACAGATCATACTGTCAGGAGTTGAAATTACACCACTTGTGTAATCCAAGAGGGTTTTGGGCCTTTATGATCAGCTTGATGTAGATCTGCTCTTCACTGAGTTCAATTCTTCCCACAGTCATAGATAATAATAGCAATAACGATAGGCACATTTTAATGATACAAAAAGTGTGACATGACCAGTTAAATGAACTGCACGCCCACCCACATACATACAGTACATGCACATACATGCATGCACATATGCACACACACATACACATAAACGAGGCATTGTTAAGCATATAAAACGACATGTGTGTGCCTTCTGACTGTCAAGGGATGTGTCATCGAGTTTGTAATAATAGGATATTTATAATGAGATCAATTTTAAGACAATACAAATATTCACTTCTGCTTCACCTGAGGCATGAGAAATCACTCAAAAATGAATGGTAGATCAATGGAAATGTCACTGTACTGTGCAGAATTGTCTTTTTAATTACAGATACTACCATAATTATTAGCTATGGCATTGATTGACTTGGGAATGCCTCCAGCAGAATAATACATGTTGCTGATGGAGTGCTGTTAGACTGTAGGGAGGCTATTAGGCTGTGCACACACTCATCTGCAGAATACCACACAGTTTCAAATAGCTTAGAGTAGCATGTTCACCTGCAGACAGACAGACCTGTCTACAGATAGGACACATCTATCTATTAATGCAAGGAACGTCTGTCTGTGTGTCACTCTGTCTGTCTGTCTGTCCGTTCCACGCATAACTCTCAAACCACTCATCCGACTGACCTACAATTTGACACAGGTCTTTCTACAGTAATTTCCCGCATATAAGCCGCATTGTGTATAAGCCGCAGGACAGTGTTCTATGCAAGTTAAAAGAAACAAAACTATATTAACACCATAATAACTGATCCCCTGTATTCACCTCATAGCTGAAGAAATTTTGCAAAATCAATGTGTTAATAGCACTGGCAGGTCCATGGTCATGCGGTTAGCTTTAAAATTTCCCAACATCAGCAAAAACGCACGAGTATGTAAAGTGTCTAATATTGCCATTTAGCTGCAACTCAAATGCCTTTCCCCTTCACTTTTTTACTTTGCAAAGTCAGTAAAAAAGCTCTACTAACTGCACAGGCATGATTCTACATCATCGCCAATCTAACATGATCTACCTGCATCAACGTAACTGAGCAACAAGTTTCTTGGAAAACATTGTTTATGGGCACTGCACTAAGTTTTGTGGACTGATTTTTGCAATCAATACAACTTTAGTACGGACTACGGATCCTGCGAGGTGTCACTACAAGATATTAGTATTGTGAGCTTGTTTAACTACATAGTGTTCTTATTTGACTAAATTATGGTCTCATTTTATTAGATTGTGCACTCATTCGACAACAAATAAAATTACAGCACAATTTACCCATACGCAGAAAAACATGTATATTTTCATAACATATTTAGAAAATATATGTAAATAGGCAATATATATAGGTAGTAAAATGGGCACACAATTTAGTAAATTGCGCACATTTATATATGTTGTGTGCACAATTTACTGAAATGTGACCATTCAAAGCAAAATCAGTCGCTTTGCGCACAACGTTATTTTGAAAAAATCCACAATAAACAAACTTCCGGGTTAAAATGTTGAATTTCACGTTTTCGAATAATTCGAAAAACATACGTCGGAAAAACATACGTCTTGACTGTTAAACCCGGCGAAGATTCAACACATTTGCAGTCATTCCAGTTGTCCACGCGCTGCTTAAAAGGTGATTTCTCCTCTTCTGGCATATCATGGCAGGAGAACCATGCCAACTTTGGATGCGGTTAGCTTAGTGATAGTTTGTGTAATACCCTCGATATACATATCGTTGGAAAGCTTAGTTTATGGCCGTTCACGTGAGCACAATAACTTAATTTTGTAAATGTTACCGAAACGACTGATTTCGCTTCGCAGGGTCACAAATGTGTGCACGATTTAGTAAAATGAGCGCCGACATACACAAAAAAATATCTCACAATGACCCCTCCAGAGTTCCATACTTTAGTGTCCAAAATTACAAAGTTACCCCATCCTCTTGGACTCTACAAATGTCTAGTGCTGTGCACAGCATGTCACTTAGCCAATACACTGCTTCAGGGCTGTAAGCTCTTATTAAAATGATGTAAACCGACTAGCCTCAAAACCTGGGGATTAGAAGAAAAGACATCATGGCCACTGAAACCCATCTATCTATGCATTATTAATCAGGCTATCCTTTTAATCTCCTCTTCTACCGAAACCTTAAGTCGTGTTTGTATTGCATTTTTACTGCACACGCAGAATAATTCATGTGTACTTGATGACATGATGATCTGTTCCCTTACTGTATAAAAAACTGTTTGCATTCACTTTAGAGGGCAGTGACGCTCTTCACGTAAAGCCCCTAAGTAAATCACAAACAGTAAGCAATCATATTGCTGCTTTAGTGGTTTAATACAGTATTATGTACTCAACAGACCCCAGATACACTGGATTCTCTCAAATCCAGCAAAGATTGGCTTGTCATCTAAGATAGACATATGTCCTTCTACAATATGTCTAACTTTTGTCTAACACTATTTCATACAGATGGCCAGATAACTACTTTGCTGCTCATTTACCATTGTTTACTGAAAGAGGTCAAATACTATTCAGAAAAACTGCATTGTTTGTGTGCTCTATTGCACTGTAAGTCATCTGGGCGCCACATAGACATAGAGATGATAAGCCTCTCTATTTTACACTACACTAGCAGCTACCTATTTGCAACTGAGCAGTTGCTTATCTCTAAATAACACATCTTTGTATGCTGTATGTTATGAGACAGTTGCGCCGGCACACGATTAAGTACCTCTCTCTCTCTCTCTCTCTCTCTCTCTCTCTCTCTCTCTCTCTCTGCAGATCCAGGCTGTGTTTGTGTGGTATAGCTGAGCCCTGGTCCCACTCTGCCTCCCCAGTGCAGCGCCAGCCGTTTTGATGTGAGGAGTGTGGGGGCTGCTCTGCTCAGAAAACACAGGAGAGCACAGTACTTCTGGCCCCTCTGGCACTTCTGCTCCCTTGATTTACAAACTTATCTGTAAGGCTCCCAGTAAGGCACACGCACGCGCGCACACACACACACACACACACACACACACACACACACACACTTATCACCGCCATTGATAACACCTGTGAGTGGGGGGAAACAACCCATGTCAACGTGGCATATCAAAAACCAGGTCTAAATTTACAGCAAGTCCTTGCAAGCAGGTGGAGAGAATTGCTGCGGATCCGCGTGGGTATTTTCCCAGAAGCTTGTGGTATGCGTGAGCTGGAACATGTTTCTAACTCCGAGTGCTCAGATAATGTGTTATCAACATCAAAGGAGGGCTCTCTGTGCCTTATCTGGAGCTTGCAGGCAACTAATTACTCATTCAATTGTTTCAGACCATGCCATTCTCTGTAGCGAGTTGTTATTTTAATTTTCTCCCAGTGTCTTACTCCAAAAAAGAGAAAAATGGCCTACTATGTGTCTGCCCACGGAGGTAGGTAGAAATCGTGTTTTGTGGTGAACACCGTGTTTTTTCATGAAAATTAAATCTTGCACTTTTAATGCACTTTTATTTTATGCTTTTGATTTTGCCATTTGCATTGCACCTCATATGGTGAAAGCTCAAAATACTAGTGAGATTATGAGTTTGCAAAATTATAGCAAACATACATATGTATACATGTAGCCTACATACAGTATACTGTACACACATAGGCTACATATACAGTACAGTACATGCATACATGAATGCATACAAAATCAAATTTTGTAGATCTATAAAGCATCATTAACAGACTGTCGCTTATTCAAGAAAATATTTTTTTTTAGATACATTTATGTGGGTGTCACAGAACCAAATATTCTTAACATTAGTAAATTAGCTAAAGTAACATTAGGCCACCACTGAAGTGGAAGCTAAAATACAATCTGGACCTGAGAGTCTATTGCACCTAGACTATGGGGGATAAACCTGCATGACTGTTATGACCACGACTGAATGTAATATTTTCCTAATATCATCATTCACATTTGTTTTAACCCAATGGGAAATTTGGTCATACGTTTTCTTTTTAATTTTGTTTGTTTACAATGAATGTGAATTCATAATATTTATAATGCAAATGGAAGATATTAAAATAATGTTAATAACCTGTAAGAATATGGTAGCCTACTTACCTGTTGATAAGAATCCAATCAGCATCTGCGGTGAGAGGTCAGGTGGAAGGTTGCGTCGTAAGAACATGGAGGTGATGGAGGAGGAAGAGAGACAGGAGTGTAGCTGAATCAAGCTGGTAGTAGTAGCCTATAGTGAGAAAAGTTTGGTGGAACATTAGCTTCAGTTGTGTTTATGTGAATGGGCATAGAGACCAGGCAGACAGGTGTCTTTTAGGCTACATCCATTTTAGCGGTAGCCTATGCTCAAATTAACACAGAATTCCCGCCAGTGGGACTAGTCAGGCCGACATTGCTCCACTGAACTCGTGACAGACTTTGCTGAAGAGTAGCCTAACCTACTCGGCCACTCACCATTGCGGTCTTTGTGAGTACCCTCGCGTGCCATATTTGAAACATCTTCAGCAAGACATCGGATCAGCCATTCCTCCAGCCCCAAGCTGCGTGGTCAAGGAAGAGACGGTCGTCGTCATTTTCGTGAGTTTCTTTTTGATGACCTAATCTTATTTCTGACTTCCACGAACCCAGGTCACACTAGGCTACGGGCCTGACTCGAACTCCTAATTCCTGGTTGTCTTAGGTTTTAGGGGATTTATTCGTTTTTAAACAAAATGGTTGAGTTAAATGGGCCAGGCCATTAACCTAGGCTACTGAAGGCTTGAGTGTTGTATTTGTTAAATAAAAGTGCTATCAGTGAGAATTTGGTCCACAACCTTTGGGTCCAATCACAAACGATCTTATCCAAAAGACGCACCCGATCATTGGTCTGATTGGTTGAATGACTTTCCAGCTGTGGGGGCAAAGCGTAGCATATGCAGCTAAATCTCTATTTTCACACCATTAAAAAGGTTCCAAGTAACTCCACACTGCATTGGTAGACTTGGGTCCTGGCATTTAAAACATCCTCTCACCTGCAGCCGGCCCATTCAAAAAGCCCATTAAACTTAATTTGCATTTGAAAGAGACGCTCACTAAGTGACACATTTAAGTCCCTTTCCCACATGAGCGAGACATCCGGATGTCAAACGGATATCAAACGGGTGGCTGTATGTGGGAACGCAAAACTCGGGTATTTTCTTACCCGGAACTCACCCTAGTAGCCTGACGACGTCATACTCAATTCTTATCAGAATATGAGTCTGAAACTGCTCCATTCAGCTGCGATTATGGGGCGTGATTCAACCGATACAGTGCGGGGGGGATAGCTCTGCACTCATTGGATAGACCAAACCAAACAGAACAAGTTATTGGCTGTCAGTATCTGCGAAATCTAAGACAGAAATATGTAGCAGGGTAGGCTATGGAAAACATCCTCCTTCGTTTTTAAAAATAATTCCTTCAAACTGTATGCAATGAACAGCTGGGGAAGTGTGTCGTTAACCCAACGAGCAAACAGACATTTTTAAACAAACGGGAACAACATCACCCAAACATGCTGTTTTAACTGGGTGAAAGTGAAACTGAAGTTTTCCCACATATCCTCGTTGGTCTAAGTGTTCAGAAATAGTTGTGCGAATCCGTGATAAAACCTCCGTTTCAATAGCTAAGATAAACGAAAGGCCAAACTGCATGAACAAATTATGCATTCATAGCCATAGCGTTTCTGTTGCAATCAAAATCAACCTAAGCGAACATGGTCTCACAGCCAACTCGTTGAACGAGGACGCATGCAGCCGTGAACGTCACTGCTGTTCATATGTCAATCATCACGTAAAGCCCGCCCTGTGAAATGTGATTGGTCCGGGCCGAAGTGTATCTCGAATAGTAGCAGCTGAACGGAGCAGTGCCAGACCGAAGTTCCCTGCAGAAAAACAATGGAGGCGGGGCTAAACTTCGGTCTGGCATCCAGGCTACCCTACTAGCCCCCTAGTACTACTTCTAGATGTTACCCGGGTGCGCTTAGGTGGGAACGCAGCCGGCACAGTTCTGGGTAGAGATGGGGGGCATACCGATGACGTGTAGAAATGCGCCCTTGCAGCCTGCTTGCAGTGCGAGGCAGAAAGTACAAATTGCCATGGTAACGATAAACATTGCCCTACGAGTACGAACACAGACGAGAACACCGGAGTACAGAAAACAGTGACATTTTGATGTGTACGTACAATAAAAATTTAAACTGCAATCACGTTGATATGTTTGTTGCGGGACAGGCAGGATTATCCTTGCAAACGTGAATAGCTTGAAGTGTTGTCGATTAGCTTGCAACTAGATGTTTATTACAGTGGTTAGCAATTAACAGCTAATAGTTAACGTCGCTGTTATTTAGCATTGTTGCTTTTTGTAGGAGTTGGGAAGGAGCCTCAGACCTCTGTGTGCTGTTTATATATTTTCCAGGTGTGTCATTATTTTCTATTAATTTGTTGTGTTGGATATTTATACCAGAGAGGGTTGAAGTAGAGCTTTGTTTATACTGTGGTCCTGGCATTAGCTATTTTTTCCTCTATGCTAGCTCCCGCTGACTAGCGAGCTAACTACTTCTGTTGTTTCATGATGTTTTGGATCTGATGTAAGTTCGCATCATCCAGGCAACACAGCACAACAACGCATTTATTTAGCGTCATCTCCCTCCCCCTGCAAGTGCTGACATTGCCCCACCCCTCGCGGCTCCTACTCGGGTCTAGTGTGAACACAATTACCCGTATCTCACTCGGACATAAAGCTCATGTGGGAACCGTCCGTGTCGTGCCTCTACCCGGGTAAATATCTCCGGGTAACTTCTAGAAGTTATGTGGGAAAGGGACTTTAGTCTGACTTTTCTCCAATTTATAGCAAAACTATAGCCTGGCTAACGCCTACCACTTCTCAAAGGAGACGTGGTCTGGCAACCAGTTCATTTTCTCGTATTTGAAAAAATGCTTAGATCCAGATCCGTTCATTGGGCGCCACGGATGTCAATTAAAGAGACCCTATGCAACATTGTCATAGTCATGAAAATCGCTTAGAAATCGTTGTTTTGCTTGACTGACCAGTTTTATCGAAAACAGTAATATTTCCTCCCGCCCCCAGTGTCCCTATCCGCTATTGCAGCCTTGCAGTTTGTCCGGGGAGTGATCACTCCTTGTTTACATCTGGAAGTCTGAGACGTGTGAGGAAGGAGAAGAACCACGCTTGCAATTTATATATATATATGTGCCACGTTTGCATAGATGTTTTTAGTTAGATGAAAAACTTAAAAGGTGAAGGTGTAGCAGATTGCCTTCTAGTGGCTGAAAGGCCCCTGTGCCTCAGAGTGTTCATGTTATGTTATTCATAATTTGAATGCTATCTTTGCCACTGACAGTTAAAACAGTTAAAATGCAATAAGGAACCCAGCGCTTGTGAACAAAACTACTAGGATGCAGGAAATCCCTTGAGAGACAGCAGCAACACATACAGCCTGTTGAGAAATACTGGGACTATTTTGTGTTCTACATTCAACACATTATTTTCTAACCAATTATAGCTACCCAATCATGATGATTATAGACATTTCACCTTCAAAATAGGATTTTGGATGAAATACCAAGTAAATTAGAATAATCAGCATTCCTTTTAGTCTACCAACCAATTCTCTAATTAAATTAAATATTATTTTTTCAGAGGAAACTTAGATTGATTCAATCCCCTCTCGTTCTCATGAATGTGATTCTTGTGGTTACATTTGTAGAAGTTAAGATGTTTTGTTCTGTGAAGTCCAATGGTTCAGATAGAGACTGAGCAGATTGCTGATGACACTGTTGATGCATATTCCCTCATGCTGCCTTGGTTTATCAAGTCAGATTGTGTGGTCTAAGTGTTTGCCCTCATAATAAGTCAGTCCTCGTCTATCACATAAACAGTGAAGATTTCAATAATAACAAATTGGTTACACTTTACTTGAAGGTATCTACATAAGAGGGACATGACACCGTCTTAAACGTGTTATAAACATTATAAACAAGTCAGACATAATGCTTCTGTCATTAAGTGTCATTCAGTTTTTTTTTTCATGACAATTTTCATGTGTCATGACAGTGTCATGTGTTCATGACCGTGTCAAGTCACTCTAATGTAGATACCGTCAAGTAAAGTGTTGCTGAAATATTGGAAACAGGCTTGTAAAACACCTGTAGGCACGAATGAGCAAAAGCATTTGCAAAAATATTCAACAAAACAAGTAATTACTGTTATGCTGTGTAGAAGTAACCATGTTGTGGAGGTTCAATAACGAGTTCTGAGAATGTTAATTCTGATGTGAGAAATGTGCTGTAGCTTACCAAAGTCAATCGGCCCTGTAACAGACGTAGAGAATAACCATTCAGTAAATTCTCTGGCTTGTGTGCAAGGTAATGCAGTACAGACAAAGAATCAGGCCACGTGTTTCAGCCAGCACTGAAGGCATGACGTTTCATTATATTTATCATCTACCTCTCTAGCCCCTTTTCCTGTATTCAAATGGGAAATATGGCGTCAATTATGCATGCAGTGTCTTAGTGAAATATGTAAAATCAGAGAGGATCCCAATGCCGTAACTGAGACTAATCATTGGATGTAATGCCAGACACTGCCATGATTATCATAGCTACTGCATATTTCCTGGAAACACTTTGTTGGCACTGGTTCTTGGCATGACCAAACTGAAAATTATTTACATGGGGTTGAAATTAGTCTTGCCTTCCACAGAACCAAAGCACAAGTTTTGTCTTGTGATTGTTTACATGACACTTGCACAGGGCATTGAATGTGTGAAATACATTGTCCAGTCTCTGGCCATAAGGTGTGTTTGTGTGTGCATGTGTGTGTGCGCGCGCGTTTGTGTGTGTGCATGTGCGTGCATGTTCGGGTGGATGGTAAATATGATACTTTGATGGTGTGGTGTCAAGAATGGAACTGTCACCAGCTACAACACACCCCAGTGCCAAGTTATACCCAGAGATCACAAACGAAGGGCATTTACAAGCACAAACAGAAAACTGGTTCAATTCGGAATTTATATCTAATGAACCACCCCGCATTTCCACCAGATCTTTGAACAGAACCAACAATGTGTTATCAACAGAGGGCATTAACTAACGTGTAGAATGACGCACCCTTTCTGGTCTTGAGGACTTGTAAATGCACTGCCTGAATTTCATTTTAAGGTGCATTGGAAAAACGTCATGGCCAATTTTCCGTGGGGTTCTGGTTAAAAATGGTACCAATTCACATAGGTAGGGTTGTCCTCAGTCTCTCATGGGTGTGATTTGGATGTAACACAACATGAGGATGCTGCCTTACCATTACACCCATGAAGAGAGTCTGCATAGATATTATGTCCAGTTTGCCTGGAATTATTGCTTGACATTTTCCGTGTCCAATGTCGATTGTGAGCTACACAATCAAACCATGCAAATGCCACAGATGCCAGCTGTTTTTGTGCCACATGTAACCAATAAACTTGAGCCTAAGAGAGTAAAGAGAGCCGAGAGTAAAGCAAATAAAATGGGAAGCCAAGCATGGTAGCAACCAACAACCATAAAAAGCTTTAAGAGAATCCCTTTAATGTTCTCACAGGTTGAATAGGTGAAACAGGGCTTCTGAACAGTGCCCTACGAAGAGTACTGCAGTGTCATTTATATCAGTCACATTGAGTATTCATATATCCAATGCCACCCTTTGCCTTACTGTTCATTGAAATGTGTCCGGTATGTGTTTTGTCCTTCCATTGTGCTTCAACATGAGGACTTTTTCTCAAGTACAGTTATCCCTTTTCAGTTAGCTGAGCATTGAATGTGACTTGAAAAAAGGCATCACACCACAGCCATCCTTTCCTTCTCTTTAGATGTTTCAGCAAGCTTTTATCAAACATTTGTGCAGGTAGCTTACCAGTGGCGTAGCCAGAATTTTTCAACAGCATGGGCTTATGTGAAGTACATCTGCACTGGGATAGGCCACTATTTTTTAACCTTCAAATGCTTGCCAGACATCCATAAACATCCCTTTAAAGTATCTTTAGCAGTCTAATGTGACATCTAACAACTTAATAATAATACTAAAAAACACATAGCCTAATCATGACTGCAGACAGACAGGCAGACAGACAGACAAATGCCAGTCCCCGATGAAAACGTAACCTCCTTGGCGGAGGTAAAAATGCAATTTACAGTTAGCCTGACCAGCCAGACCCGCATCAAGATGTAGGGAGTGGGAACTCACCGTAGGCAGGGCTCAAGCAGAGGGGTGGGATAAATAGTTGGATTTCAAATTCCCTCTCCACGCAATAGGATAACGCTTAACAAATCATCTTCTTGTTTTCAAGCAGCAGGATGTGTAACCGTCGCAACTTCTGGTCGCATGTCAGTCACCATTATGTTAAGCCCGCCCACCGACTCTATACACGATGTGATTGGTCTGGTGATTCTGCCAAAGCCCAGCTCCCAAGCTCTACGGAGAGTTGCTAGACTGACCCACCCGGGCAGCAAATTGGATTTGCTGCGGCTAAGGCCATCTAGATTTGTAGGCTAATTTACAGCAATAAGATTCTGCTAATTCCGATAGGCAATGTGGCCAATAGTCTGGGACAGTAGAAGCATTTTCTGAGAGGAGGTGTGGATGCTAATAGCAGTAATCCGGAGGCTAAACACCCATTTCGTTTTCGAGGGACAGAAATGCCAAGACAGAAAGCGGTTCCCATCTTCTGTCTGACTCATGTGACATGAACATTGCCTAGGCCTGGGTTAGCAAAACCATAACCTTTGGAGAACAGAGAAGCAGATCATTCCCCTCATTCATTTGTTTGCACAACAGCCCATATGCACAGGCCTACACTCCAGCGAGAGTGAAAGAGATTATAAAGTGGTGCCGTCACCATAGGCTATTTGATACGATATTTACCTCTGTTACAAGAAGTTGTGACTTGAGCCCATTAAACGTTTAACTTACAACAGCCTAATTTTGAGTAGCCTAGGTGAGGCCCATGTCTGTATCACTTGGCTATAATGCATGATGGGCCTCCACTATAATATTTGTTTTGTAAAGAAATGTAAAGGACTTACTTTAGGATGATGAAAACTAGGCCCTAAATTCAAATTTAAAACCAGAAAATCACATCTGCATCCAGACGATGATACAGATCACTCCCAAAATGTAATTGTGTCTTCCTTGGGTCATTTCAGACCTTCCCTGAGAATTTTGTCAAAATCCATCCATACGTTTTTGAGTTATCTTGCGGACAGACAGACAAACAAACAAACCAACAAACAAACCCCCAATGAAAGCATAACCTCCTTGGCAGAGGTAATAAACTTTTGAAGCCTGCCTCAATAAAGCATTTTTGCAAGGGGAATATTGTGTTATAGGCTAGGCAGCTGAACTAGTGTCAATTCAAAGATCTCTTATTTACATTTTGTTTCTATTACACTAGCCAGTATCTCTGCTGTTTTCATGGACGGCAAGATTCCGCTTTATTCATTGGTGTAAGTAACGTTGCCATACGGCTCTTCATAATACTAATAGAACACACTTGACTTGACTTCTACAGTAAAATAAGTTCATGTAATTACCGCTGCAAACATAATTACCATCGTCAATGGCAATGGGTACTTCAGATGTACGTCGTAGTTTGTACATTGTAGTTTGGTCACTTCTTGCAATGGAACTTCATTCAAAAGTGAAAGCAGACCATTGATCAGCAATGTAAAACAGAATGTTTGATTCAAGTTCAGCATGTGTGAATCGTTTGTTTCTCAGCAAAAGCGAACAAAATTCCTTTCATGTGGAGTTTTTTTGTTTTGTTTTGGCAAGTAGCTGTAATGTATCAGTATGGAATGCTGGTCATTATCTGTCAAATACTGTATGTCCCGTCAGGACGAAGTAAGGCCCTTCTGGCGTATAGGAGTCCGGGTCATCCTGTCGAGACGGGACCAGCAATCTTCTTGTCAAAGAGGACCTAACTTTGCAGATAATAGACAGAGAGAGCATATGCTCTTGGAACAGAACACAGTTGCATGTCCAGTGTAGCCATAGGTCTTGAGAGTATAGCGTATGCTTTGTTTGGTCTAGACTAGAAGCGCATGTCTCGTTAGCTATAACAGTGGCTGCCTCCAGCATGTCGTTATAGGTGTCTGGGCACCGTATCACTGTTGCATTTTTTTGCCATTTCATTTAATCGGAGTTGGATTTGCTGGTCAATTTTAATAGCAAAATTCCATTCCTTGAATTTCAAGGTAATGCTTTGCACCTCTGATTGGCTGGGCCAGCTGTCAATCTGAGCGGCACTGGCCCACCCAGGCCCTAATATGGCTACGCTCCTGTAGCTTTCAAACACCGGTCAACAAGTTCAATTATTCCCTTCAATGACAAGCAGCAAATTTACCTCAGCAAAATCAAGCTTTGGACTGATAGACACCACCCGGATAGCCGGATCACTGACAATAAGGCCTATCATCTGCTACCCCATCATTACCTGTGGCTGCAAGCTTCACCGCATCACTATACACCATCACAGTCAATGCCCCCTTCACCGTCCGAAGCTGCAGTAACCGTCCTCATCATGCCTACTGTAACTGCTGCCATTGTCGTTACCTGTGGCTGCAAGACATCTACACGACACCAGAAACACAGCCATTGCCCCCTTTTACATTCCAACACTGCAGTAACAACATATAGCCCTACACCGCTTCCCATTTGTTTACCAGTGCACAAATTAGCTCTTCCCATAGGCACACCGTACTGTATCCTCTGTAAAAGCCTCATCAATTTCCAGACGATAATAAATGAGGTAATCCCATCTCTCCCTCCCCTCCTGCTTCCCCTTGCCAGAGCTCACTGTGGCATCAGCCTCTCTGGGGCAGCGTGCTAATCTAAAAGGATGGCTTGGCTACCATTGTGAAATTAGCCCTCAATGCATTTAGGAAGAGGGAATAATGACTTGCACATCTTCAGGTTTAAAGTACGGCATTGTGCTGCTCCCATTTTCTTTCCCACCCCCCACCAAAGGGCCTTTGGAGTGAAGTAAGTTATGGTAAATACAACAAAAAGAAGGGATGATGAGCATAGCTCTGAAGATGCAGTCGTTGGGAGATTTATTTATTTATTTTCAATTCTGAATTTTCTTATTCTTGGAAAGCATAAGTAAAAGCCAATGTTGTATTGTGGACACATTTAGACTAAGCATATTCATCAGAGCAGCAAGGGCACACTTTTAGAAGCCCCTCTTTGTATAGCTGACTTTCTATCGTGTTTGTTCTGCCACAGAAGTCCATTACTCATGGCATAACAACCTGTTTGGCACTGCAATGATGCTCATACTTGGAGTCTGCCTCTGCACACATACTTCCTCTTTCTTTGTTGCCCTGTCTTTGTTCTTGCGTTTTTTTCTGTCTGAGCAAAAGGGACTGAATCAAGGAGTGTGTGTAGAGATTCAGAAGGGAGGGGGGTATGGGGTGGGGTGTGGGGGGGGGGGGGGTAGAGAATCTCTACAATCTATTCAAAATGGTATGTGTCTCAGTCTGAGAAACACCTTATTCTAAGTGTGGCCAGGTCCCCTGAGATTTGCACAGTCACAGCATGCCTGCCTTTGTAAACATAAACATTCCACATGCTTTGCATTAAAATGAGTAGCGCCAAACCCAAGGCCTCGTCCATTCCATCTCTGCTTCTCTGAATGAACCACACAGCTGCAGGAGGACAGGGTGTTGGAGGATTCTTTCCTTTGTGAAGTGAGCTGTGGATGCAGTCTGTCCAAATGAAGCAGAGCTCCAATTAAAGATAACAAATGGAATTTAGATTTCTGTAGGATTCGAGGTGTGGCAAGACCAGTCTGAAGATGACTGTGACAAGACACACTATGGCAAGCAAACAAAAAAGTGAATATTTTGTAAATACCAGCAATATAGGAATGGGCCAAAGAATGGGATTATAAGGTTTTCGCCACCGACCATATGTTTGTGATCACTGAAATAGAGCACATAGTATCGTATTCTGAATATGAGTGTCGCCTACATTTTTGAGCTAACCTTAAATTTGTGATAGAGGAAGACTTTGAAAAGAAGAAGCTAAAGTATGCAGAACATGTAGCAGATGAGACTGGGGAGCACACACAAAACCAATGGAGACATGTGTAAGAGGCGTGGTAACAAAATTAAAGCCACAACACTTCAGTTTTGAGGGTGATGACTGAAAAGAGCTGTAAAGGAGTTGTCTGAGGCTGCTTAAAAGCCAAGCCAATGGTTATGGCTGAGGTGCTCACAGACATGAGGGATGTTGTTGCTGTGCTTCTGAAGTGGGACTTATTGTCCCAACTAGAGATGCACCGATCGATCGGCCGCCGGTCGGAATCGGCCGATTTTCACGTGATCGGCCACGACCGGCGACCGGCCGGTCAGTCTGAGACATGCCGATTTTATGCCGGTCAAATGCACTCGCACGTACTTGTAACAACATCACACTCACACAGCTGAGTTTGCAAAGTTTGATGAAGCTAGGCCAACAGTCAGGGCTGGATATACTGAGTTTTTCTATGCAGTGAACGCTGTGCTTTGCCATATTGCGTGGAATTTACTATACTAAGCTGTCACTTCAGGTTACAGCGCTCATCAAAGCCCGTCCTTGCCGCTAATTGCGTGCCCACAGCTGAACCACAAGCGCTATCAATAAGCAGCGTCAGCGATAGCCTTTACTCAACTTAAGGCGAGACACGGCAGGAATAAACATAGTTTTGCTTCGGTTTGCCAACGTATCATGTATTCTTTCACACTACTACAACAACTAAGTCCGATTTACACATTTAGAGGTTTATTTCATTACCTTTTGTCTGATCACGCCTGTATATTTCTTCTAAATTCGCCAAAAGTTAGCATTCTAACGTGTCATAAACTACCGCGACCGTGATACAAAACATATCATGCCTGGTGTCGTTGGAAAGCTGTGTTTCTCCTGCATGACGTTATGCCATCCAAATATGGACACTTCCTTAATATCCGCAAGCAATCGCGAAAGTTCAAAGAAGAGTGTGGACTGAGAATGTATGTCATTTGCTGTGTTTCAAGGCTTCTCAAAATTAGTTTTTTTGTTGTTGTCATTTTCCAACATCTCAGCCTATGTATCACTAACTTCAGTTATCAGTATTCTGAAGATATTTACAGTTGGATATTGCATATGGATGTGAGAAGAAAAGAAATAGTGTTCCTAGTGCATAGGCCTATCTACATGTGTGAAATTAATGTCCCACACTGGGATTAGATAGATAGATAGATAGATAGATAGGCTACTTTATTGATCCCCCAGGGGAAATTCAAGACTGCAGCTGAAGAAGACTTGAAGAAGAATCTGTCTATTCACATTTTTCTACCAGCCATTGATAAGTTGATTACATTTCTAACATGTTGTATTAAAGAAAATATAGGCTAGAAAATAACTCTTTGTTTGTGCTGTAAAGTGGTTAGAAGAAATTAAATCGGAATCGGCTAAAATCGGTATCGGCCGGTCAAACTCGATGAAAAATCGGAAATCGGAATCGGCCAAAAAATTGCAATCGGTGCATCTCTAGTCCCAACCCATCATGAGTGTGGAGAACTGTCGGTTCGGGACCACTGTTGTGCCTTCTGGAGGTGTGCTGGGCCTAATTCGATGAAACCCAGATGAGAAAAGTGTCTGCTTGGAAGCCCCAGTGATATACTAAAGCTGCGCTGTCGGTGATGCTGGTGCCCATGGAGGCTGCTTCATTGACAAAGTTGTTATTCTTTTGGTGAGACATGAGGGACAGCCTTTGCAGATTCCATGTGCAACATGGACGTGTTTGTGACGTGTTTGTGACTGCCACAAGCCATTGTTGTGTATTGTTGCTGTATCTGATGTCAGGCTAACGTGTTGTGAATGCAGCACTAAAAGCAGGCCAGGTATATTTATGTTTAAAATGTGATGTCACTGTAATGGAAGGAATTCTATTTGGCTCCCAACTTAATGACCTTAGGAATGTAGGGTATGTGTCTTAGGCCTGACAGCCATGAAGGATGGGCTATCCTGAAAAAATCTGTCATTACTTCATATTTAGTGTTTATTTTGAGACATTTTTAAATATTTTAAACAAACAAAACATACTCCCCTGAAATTAAGAATGCTTACTGCAACAATAAAGTAACAAACTAATAATTTTAGTATCAATAATAACCCATAAATGTTAAAGACTGGCACTTAAAAATGGTTTGATTATATCTTAATGCTTAAGCTATGCATACAGCATATCTCCATACTAATATATATCATTCTTTAATTCAGTAGATTCAAGGAAAAAACCCTTTGACCTCAGCTTTACTATTAAGTGCTGTAGTTAATGCATTGTTAATGTCAACTGCTGCATTTAATTAAAGTTATTTAATGTAACTTTAATGCCAAGTGCTACGGCACCACATGCAACATTCATTACGTTCTTGGATAGTTAATCTGGAATATCTGGTCAGTGTTCAGTGACAGCTGCAGACGCACTCATGGACTGGAGTTCTTTTTAAGTACACTCCTCTGAGGTGTTGCCCTATCCTACATCTGTTCCGATACATTTGACTTTTCCCTGGAAGATCAAGCTCTTCTCAGGCCGTGCTGATGGCAACCTGTCAGATCCATCTCCAAAGCAGAGCCATATCAAGTGGAGCTAATGCATTTTTAAAGTGGGCCACTCTGTTCCCTATCATGGGGAATGTCTTCCAGGCCAAACTCAGTCAAGTTACTGGAATAACGACAGAAATGAAGGGCAGGATGGAGTCGGCAGAGGGCTAATTACAAATCCGCTATTTGGGAGGGTGGGGATGGGGGAAGGAAACCATTAACTCAACCGTAATATTTTCAATTTAACTCTAGGATAGAGAAATGTATAAGAAACATCCTGGAGTTACCATGGCGATGTAGGTAGGTCTGTTTTTTGGGGTGAAGAGATGGAGATAGAATGGGGGGTAGGGATGGGGGGGATAGAGTGGGGGGTAGAGATGGGGGGATGTCCATGGTGGTCTTGTCTAAGTGTGCGGCTGGGCAGTGAGTCATGTGCTTTTAATATTCCAGCTGACTCTCTGGAGACTTCAGTGCATTTAAACTCCCTGATGCATATTAGCATTATCTGTCTCCAGGGTGTCATTAGATGGATAGGGAGGCTGCTCTCTGTACCTCTCGGAGACTGTAATAGAGTTATAATTATGACTCGGGCAAACACGCTCCTCTGAGATAAACAAGTAATCACAGACCACACCTGGAGACAGACTTCCATATCAAGCGTAGCTTATTATACAAACTAAGCTGTCCATGTACCGGGTGACATCAACTCAGACACAAAATAATGTGAACAGTCTCCCTATGTAGCAAGGTTGGTCTGCAGAAATGAGTGCTGTTGTTAAACCAGAACTTTTCACGCAACGTTTGGCAAACTGCATGATGCTTGTTTGTAACCACACATTTGACTTGAGCGGAATTAGACCTTAACTGCACCATGGGCAAGACCTTAACTGCACCATGGGCAAGATCTTAATGGCAAATCATTGAGTCAGCGTAATGCCTCCACGTGCCACACGATTTCTATACAGTAGTTCATGCTTAGAACTTTGGGCTACACTTTACTTGAAGGTATCTACATGACATGGCACTGTCATGAACTTGTCATTAACATTGTAAGCAAGTCATACATGTTTATGACCCAAGGCTTCTGTCATTAAGTGTCATTTTTGTCATGACAAGTTAGGGTTAAGGTTAGAGTTCATGTGTCATGACAGTGTCATGTCACTTTTATGTAGATACCTAAAGTGGGATGATGAGCAAATAAGCAATTTAAATAGCTAATAAATAAATAAGTAATGTAATAAACTGACTTTATAATTATTGGTCTACTTCATCAAATCTTACAATTGATATGAAGATGTTTTGCCAATGACAAAAACCTTCTACATTTATATGTATACAAATGGGCAGTTCCTTTTTTATTATTGCTGTGGAGTTTTCCAATCTGAATCTCAAACATCCAAAACTGTAAATCATAAGATATCCAAAAGCCTTCACAAACAACCTTGCATAGTTGGGGGTTATCTGGTCCAAGCGGTGAGAACTGGCTTCATCCCTGAGTCTTTTACCTTGAATCTTTGATGGATTTGACGGTGAACATGGTCTATACAGCTCCAAAACCCCCATCCTGGTAGCTCCAAATATGCTGGGGAAGCAGTCCTCTCTCCCGGCACCTAACATAAACATCCCCAGCAAGATCATTCATTCTCTTTTTGGGGGGGATGGGGTTGGGTGGAGGTGCCTCTTTCCAGGGAAACTGCCTGACATGCACAGTGTGTATTTATGTGTTGTAATGTTTTAAGTGGTTCCTCCGTGAGATGACTGCAGCAGATGGTGAAGCAAGTCCCTTGGTATTAGTAACAGCGTCTCTCTCCAGAGATAAAGCAACAGTTTTATGGCAACTCCTGCATACCTCGCCAGGATGAATCACATTGCCACGCAGCATTTTATCTCTTTTCAAGACCCAGACCGTATTCGTCAGCAGCGCTCCTGATAAATGTTCACAGATCAGACAGTCTGTTCCTCTTGTTTGTTTGTTTGTTTGTTTGTGTGATTTGTATGTTTTGTTTCACAATAGTATTACATTATATTGTATTGTATGTTCTTCAGGCAATGAAGACCATACAAAATAATCTAATACTTTTGTAAACAATAAAACGTTCTTGTGAAGTATTCACAGTGACTCACTCTCAGTGCTCACTCTGTACTGTTGCTAAGGGATATGGCTATGGGAAGCATGCATATTTCATCTCTCATTCATGACATCATATACAGTACATGAATATACATGAACAAATTTCTTGATAATATGGCTACATACATTAAAGTGAAAATCAGCCTGTTGTATTCTATAATGTAATGAGGGTGAAACATCCTGATGGGTACAAACAGCTTTTGCTTGTTCCCTAATTAAATCTTTCATTGCAACAAATTTAGTTTGAAAATTGCCCGATCGTTTTCAGCAACACTCTTACTGAATGGCCATTAGTGCTGCCCTCATGGATAATGATTACTTTTAAAGAGTAAGATTAAACACATATACTCATGTTGTAATAATAATAACCCATTTGAAACATCATTAGATTTGTTGCATAGCCGCTGTGGTAAATCTTCATTGTGAGTTGTTGTAAGGTTCAATTAATTTCCGTTGTTCATGTGCTATCCACAGCCTACGTGACCTGCTCAAGCTGATTCCTTTGTAGGTCCTGCATGTGCTCTGCGCAAGCAGTGATATGTGAGCTGAAGGCCTCGGCTGTCACTCACATGCTTGATTGACAGGTCATCACTGTTCACACCCATTATTGAATGGACAGCACAGAAGCAGGACTATATAGCTGCAGTCTCCAGTCAAGCATAGAGTACTCTTTTTCTTCCAACAGTACGGTCGAAGCTACATGCTAAAATATGCACTCCACGCTTTCAAGACCATTTCAGTCCGGTTATCTTTTGGCTCCTGGTGAAAGATGCCTACCTGACAGGCAGTGATTGATTTTCTGCAGGCTTTCGTCCGCCAGTCTATGAATGCGGGCATTGTTATTTTAAGCAAGTGATATGATAAATAATGTCTCTCAACAGTAATGGAAGGTTTCAGTGCTTTTGTTGAATTATTAATATTTACGGCCGAGACTATTCTTCTTACCTCAACGGCGCACTCTTAATGCGGCCGACAGATGATTGATGCATGACCTCTACGGCGTTAGTCAGGCATTACTGTCACTCGCTGCTGGCCTAATGCTGAGCTGCAGCGCTCCTTCTAATGCCCTGATTAATGGCGGAGTTTGCATGGAAGGGCATCAGAAGAGACGAATTGGATGTTTCATCACTCGTGTGCAGTCTGCATATGTTTCTTAAAAGCACATTGTTAGTGGTTAATTTGTTTATCTGCATTGTTTATTTTGTGGTTTGTTTATGACATGTACTTTGCAGAGTGGGGGAGCATCAGAAAGATTCAGGATATTGCATGGTGCCACACTACATTGAGCAGTGAATAAAACATTTGAAATTCAAGATGAAAGAGATGAATAAACTCCTATTATGCAAATGGCTGCTTAAAGATGTGTTTCAATCGTTTTTGCTTGGTGGCATAGTCTTAATTGTACCGGCTGTTAACCTTTAGTTATGAGATTGTCTGTTTCTCATTTCTAGTTTTTCTAGTCTATTTTTTTTTCTGTCCGCGGAGCTGAAAAACGGCATAGCATATCCAGAACCTGATGTTCGCAAACTGTAGCTGAGAGATTTCCCTGACCTTTTTTTACATGACGAAACAACCTTCCCACTCAAGTGCAGCCATTGACAGAGGAAAACTGACATATCTTAAACCTCCCTTAATTTTATGCTGTCTGTCTGTCTGTCACCCACATAAAAGCAGAATGTTTTCTGTGCATGCTCTTCTGTAATGTAGCTGTGTGTGTGTGTGTGTGTGTGTGTGTGTCTGTGTGTGTGTCTGTGTGTGTGTCTGTGAGTGTCTTATGAGGTGAAAGCCAGTAATTTCTCCTCTCTCTAACTACAAAAGTCGGTGAAGTGAGTTGTCAACATGCATACGCCAGAGCTTACCAGAGTGTATGGTGGGACTTGAACGCTGTTCTGTAAAGAGTGCTTCACTGAGAGGCAAGACACAGACAGAAAAGCAAGGAGGATGGAGGGAGGCCATTCCTCTCTGTTATTTATGCCCTTCCCCCTGCAGTCTGCACATTACAGGGAGACCCTTTGGAGACTGACAGCATCTGCACATGGTGTCTGGGTCTGCCAAGTGAAACAACACAAGGGCAGAGGAAAAGAAACAGTGAGAGAGACAGCAAGAGAGGGGAGGGGGGGTGAGAGGAAGAGAGAGGGGGAGAAGGGGTGAGAAGGAGGAAGAGCAAGAGAAGGAGGGGGAGAGGGAATAAGAAGGAGGGAGAGGGAAAACAGTGAGAGAGAAAGAGAGGGAGAAAGAAACCGAGGGAAAGAAAAAGAGAGAGAGAAGTTTCCGAAGTGCCCAAAAAAATCCAGCTGTCTCAGCAAGCGAGGCAGTCTCATTGCTCGGTTGCCGACAGCACTGATGCAAAGCAGATATAAAAGCTCCAAGACGCGTAATAAGCCTCATGTTACAGCCGTCACCAAACCTGACAAGTGATGTAACCGCAGGGGGAAATCATGAAATGTTGACGAAATTTGTGTAACATTTAGTTTGAAGATTCATTGTCAGGGATTTGTTTTTTGAGGGACAATGAAGTGATTCGTTCTCTCTCTGTTGTGTGATCATGACATGAGCTGTGTACTCTGTACTGTAGTCAGATATTTCATGAGCTGAAAGTGAACGAGGTTAAAAAGTGGCAATACAACTTCAAAGTCTCTCTCGTTCCCCGTGTGATGCAATATGTTGCAATTGGGGCCCTGGAGGCATAGGCCATTGAGCAGCAGGTACTGAGTGTGGGTTTTATTTTCATAAACCCCCCATGTATGGAAATTATAACTCTGAATTTGGTGAAAATATTTAAATTTGTCCATGGTATAATGTAAGGCGGTGCGGAAAAAATGGGTGAAAGTGTTGTGCCAAAAGAGTTGGTTACACTCGCTGAGAAGTGGGTAAGGGATGATGCATGCCACTGCAATCTCCACTACTGCTTTGTATGCATCGCACAGAACAATGGTGCTGAATTTTCATCAAGGGCTACTTGATAAGTTCTTAGAATTTGAATTTCAGAAACCGTCCTCCGAAATGTATATTCCCCCCCCTGACAATACAAATTAAATCCATCAGTTATTAGATTCCAGGAATTAATTCAGAACATGAGAAGCTCATATCTCTGGCAACACTGCTTGCCTTTGAGATTAGAAATCTATGGAAAGTTTCTGGAAGTGATTAATTTGGTCATGCTTCAAGGCATACTGAAGAGATATTTATAAAAAAAACAAGAACTGTTTATCTCTCTCTCTCTCTCTCTCTCTCTCTCTCTCTCTCGCTCTCTCTCCCTCTTCCTCCCTCCCTATGCCCCCCCCCCCGCACACACACCAATCATGATTGCATTAATCAACATCAGCTGATTAGAAAAACAAAACAATAAATGACATTCCACACAGACACCAAGTGAAGTGTAAAGGAGAGTAGTATGTTTAGCTTAAAACATCATCACAGTAACCACACACTAATCAGAATAACAGCAAAGGCTCAAACTGTACCAATCATCCTAAAATCTATTCTGGAATATAATATTTGTCTGTATATTTATTTTTTTACTTTATTTTTTGTCAAGGTGAATGCTTAGAACAAAACAATAAGCATGAAGTTAGCATCCTTACTTTGGCTCCTGAGCATGAAGAATAAACATGATGAAAACGAACAAGAGCTAATCACATGTAAACAAAGGAACATACAGTGTCCTTGCAAACATAGT
This sequence comes from Sardina pilchardus, assembly GCF_963854185.1. Classification (NCBI taxonomy): domain Eukaryota; kingdom Metazoa; phylum Chordata; class Actinopteri; order Clupeiformes; family Clupeidae; genus Sardina; species Sardina pilchardus. Next base: position 17,015,266 of record NC_084995.1, on the reverse strand, counting down.
TCTGAAGGAACATAATCCTCCTCTCTTTTTTTTCATGTGCAATGCGGTGTGGTCTCTATAATTCCTAATTGTGTAACAGGGAAATGAAAGGCACCGCATGCGATAACTACGCTTTCATTGAATTCAAAGCCATTCGTTTTTCCGTGCGTGGACTGCTATTTGCTCATTTTGTTGTGTTTCTTCTCCATCTCGTGAACACTTTAAAAGATGGATTGTAAAGCCTGGGGGCTCAATGGGTCATTCAGCCAAAATGTTATGAGCACTAACTTGAACTTATGTTTGTAATGCCAGCGGCGGCGCACAGCCCTGACCATGGACACCTGGCTGGTAAATTTGTCACAATAAACCACAGACGGATGGCAGTGAATCTGGAGAGAAATGTCAGCCATGCACAGTGAAACAAACACACACAACATAATAGATGTTTTGCATACAAGGAATTCATTTTGACTCTGGATGGCATATACAGCACAAATGAAATCACCTTCCCAACGGAGAACAAGAGAGATACAATGTGATAGAAGCATGTGCAGCTTGGACCTGATTATTTTTAATTATTTATTTAAAATTATTATTATTATTATTATTTTTTTTTTTTTTTTTTGGGGGGGGGGGCTTGTTTGCCTTTGTTTTGATAGGATAGTGAGAGACTGATCGGAAGTGAGTAGGAGAGATAGATGTGGTTGGATCAGGAAATGACCTGGGTTGGTCTTTAGAACTTTACGAAATTCATGGTCAGTGTTAGCCTGGGTGTTCCCATCCTGCCTTGCGTGGTGATTTCATTCACGCTGCTAAGGCAGTCTGGAAACTAACACGCCTGATGTTGGCGACCAATCACAGAACATGGGAGAAAGCAAGACCATGATGAGCTATGCACAGATGCATTTGATGGACATCCGTGGCGCCCAATGAACGGATCTGGGATTTTTTTCAAATACGAGAAAATGAACGTCTGGTTGCCAGACCAGGGTTTCCCGCAGCGCTTTCCTGCTAAGGCGGCCGCCTTAACAAAACAGGGCTGCCGCCTTAACTAGCGTCTTCAAAAAATAAGTAAATAAATAAATAATCGCTGTGTTGCTGATATTTGTCATGTTCTCTCCCTGACGCTACAAACCGTGCACGCTAGCTAGTCTCCTTTCGCTGTAGAACGCATTGAAAAAAGAAAGAAAAAAAAACTTTGAGTGGGCATATGCGCACAGGTGACGCGCTCATACAGCATGCATGGGTTATGTTTGATATCAGGTGCCACTGCTACGCACATCTCAGAATGACTACACAAATAAACCTAGCTAGATTTGACGACTCTCACAGGAATAGTTCTCCGTTGAAGCTACCAAATTTATGGGATGAGTGGCTACACTTTTGAGCGCTTTATCTTTTTTCATCACTCGTCTACTATGAATGCATACAGCCCACTGCATCTCGTAATTTGTTGTGACAAACACTTGTGCCGTCTAGCCAACAGCTAACAACAACTTGTGACGGCTTTTCATTCACGTGTTGTAAAATACTGAAATTGTCTGAAGTTTACACAGGCTAGTTGAAACTGTACTGTAGCCTCGTCTCGCATGCCAGTTTCCTTCATCCCGAACTCGGCGGGACGCACGTTTCGGTTTTGTTGAAATAATTCCTGAATGTTTTTATTCAGAGAGCTGAACATGCAACTATAGCCTATTTGACAGATGACAGATTTGGTTGCTAGTGACACAATATTAGCGTCCAATGTGGTACGATCTCGTTGCTAATTACATTTAATTAAAACGCATTAAAAACGTCCCGGCTCTCCTTGGGCTATAATAAGCAACAAGCACGCACAATAGGCTATACAGATTCAATCGAAGAATTGCAGCTTTAGTCTAGTAAATCACAATTCATTAAGTTCACCATACAGTCGCAATGTCACATTTTCACAGTTTCATCTTTGATTGTATATTTCATGGTAAATTCTAAAATATCCAACATTAAAAATATTCTTGGTTTCAATAAATGAATATAATATTGACTGGCTTTAAAATATATCCTATGGTGCTATGCTGAGCAGTGAAGGTTTTGACAGATACAATCTTGCAAAAGGCCCTGTATTGGAGTTGTAAACTTACACTTTTAAGGTATATCGTCTTGTTGGATCAGTCAAAAAATTGTGTTAATGATGTTTAATTGGTTGTTGATACAATTAAATCACACTTTGAATGTGAAATCCAGGTATATTGTTGTCATTAATGTCAAAATTCAACATTTTAAACGTTAATGAAATGCTGGCATAGCCTGCTAAATTTTTACTTCAGGTGACTGTCTTAAAGTAAATCAGAAAATAAGTTATTTAGACATAACAAGTGTTTGCTAGACTGTTCCTATAGCCAACAATCCCCATTTCCCTTTGGGAATTGAACTGTTATATGATACTTGGGTGATGTAAATTATGAAAATATCTTTCTTTGGTTGGTCTCGATGCGGCCTTGACTCCTTAAAGACTCGGTCTCGACTCACACTTGCCTCCTAAAACACTTGGTCGTTGTGACTCGGTCTCGACCGCAGTTAAACCAATGGTCTCGACTCGTCCCCATTGCTACGTGTACTCCCCCCCCCCCCCCCCCATGGCGGCGATGCGGTAGGGACGCTACGGCGACGCCCCCTTCCCCTGGACAGACACCACCTTAACTAACAAATTTTCTGGGGGAAACCCTGCAGACCATGTCTCATTTGAGAAGTGGTAGGTGCTAGCCAGGCTAGGTCAGTGTCACAATGATTTGGACATATGAGGCGACTGAAATATCTTGAAGTTGGTCATATACTGTCGGTACTTGTT
>NC_084995.1:16972460-17007460 GCF_963854185.1 Sardina pilchardus | reverse complement strand
TGCGTCCGGTCAGGGCTGTTCCAGGAGTGAAAAGCGGAGGCCGTAAACACGCTGAGTGATGTGTTGACTGCAGCTGGCCTCGGCTGTCCGTCAAGGCCCTGCGACACACTTAATGAGAGATCCAGTACAATGTGCACTCAGACTGAGAGACTAAAACGCATTAAACCCACATTAAAGAAGATTACGCCAAGCAATCAGGCCTTCGTTACCACAGTAACCCCACCCAACCCCGCTGTTATTAAGTTGGTGATGGCCAACCAAGCCAAAGATTTTCTAATGGGGATAAGCTAAATGACGTTTTTTTTTTTTATTATCATTTTATCCCTCCATCCCTCCATCTCTCTCCCTCCCTCTCTTTTTTACTTTTAAATGTTCCCATAATACGGGATGATATCCCTTTGCTGATCTAGGTAATCCTCATACCGCACATATATTTATAGCCTAGTGACTTATTTACACAAAGGGGAAATGTGACTTCCCTTATCTGGAAAACCAACATCGTGTCGCAGACACATCTTTTGTCCTCTGAAGTGCATAACGCTGAATTTGATAACTGAGGGTGGCATAGGAATAAATAACAATAAAACGGTTATTGTTGCAATTATGTTGTTTGGTGCCATCTCAAACAACTACATCCACAACAAAGGATGGTTTCCTGTCTTACACACACCGGTCAGATGGATAGCCCTTAGCAGGCCTTAACTCTCTCTCTCTCTCTCTCTCTCTCTCTCTCTCTCTCTCTCTATCTCTCTCTCTCTCTCTCTCTCTCTCTCGCTCGCTCTTTTTCTTCCTTTCAGTCAAGAAAGTACAAAGACAGGCATATTACTTTTGTCTCAGTGGAACGTGGCAGAAATACCAACTCAATAGTTTGTTTACTCTCCACCCCTCCCCTCCCTGCCTCCCCGTTTGGTGTTATCCTTTAAATGAAGTTGCTGTACCGTAGAAGGCATTTGGAGATTGAACCCTGGGATATTGATATTCATCCAGGGGCTTGTGCGCAACCCCTAGCCGTGTCCTGAGGGAGCTGCCATCTCCTCAGCATATGTGTAGTTCCATCGCCATCTGTTAGATGTTTCTTTATTTATTTCTCCCATTACACTCACACTCACCTCTGGAGGAAGAGCGCTCAGATACCTTTATGCATTTTTCCTGCTTTCCATTCATCTCTTTTGTGTATTTTTTTTCCTGGGGGCGGGGGCAGGGGCAGGGGAGGGGGGCAGTAGGTGTCTATAGGGCTGAGTGTGTAGGGGGACACAGAGGTCAGGTGAGTGAGGTTCAAAACCTGTGCTAGCTGGTGGTGTTAAGGGACAAGCAAGAAGGTCATCAGTGTGGAGTGTGTGTGTGTGTGTATGTGTGTGTATGTGTGTGTGTATGTGTGTGTGTGTGTGTGTGTGTGTGTGTGTGTGTGTGTGTGTGTGTGTGTGTGAGAAAACATATACACACACTCAAGGAAACACACCTGATTAACTGTTTGTGGCCGCCAAGAGACAGTTTGTACCTGTGGCCATCTGGATGTGCTAAAATGGCGTACAAAAACAATCAGTGAATGCCTTCTCAAAAGGTTTGCTCACGTTTGGAGCTGAGCTCTTCATCTAAAGGGCAGCGGGCAAGCTGCCAGTCCCCAGTCTTTACAGAGCAATTAGTACATACATGGGAATTAGTATACTAAACCAAATCGGGTAGATGCTCGAACACTTCTCTCAAGGAATTAATTATTTGAACGTGCATTTTCTAAACTGAAAAACAAAAATGCACATAGTAATGACCAGAGCCATATTATATGGCTCTGGTAATGACCAATGACGGATAAAAACACTTGAAAGTCACTTGAAAGTTTGCACTTTAAAAAAAATAAAAATTAGAAGCAACATCTGTGAAGAACCCATCATATTGTTCTGTACTTCAAAATGTCTCTCAGTTTTAATAGCATCTCGCAGTGTGATTTTTGTAGGTGGTGGAAGTAAGCATCTAAGGATACCATATGTAGTGAAATTCAAATAGCATTTAATTGTTATTGTCTCTGATTGTGCTTATTTTTAGATGCACCTCTACCTCTTCCATGAAGTAGTTAGTGCTCTCTCTCTCTCTCTCTCTCTCTCTCTCTCTCTCTCTCTCTCTCTCTCTCTCTCTCTCTCTCTGCTCTCATGAGATAATGCAGTTCCTCTAATGTGTGATCACTGGGTCAGACCTAGTGTTTCTGGATTAATTGCAAATGGAGTCTCTCTCTCTCTCTCTCTCTCTCTCTCTCTCTCTCTGTCTGTGTGTATGGGGGTGGGGTGAAATAAAATAAAATAGGTCTCCGGCTTGTTGGCCTTAAAGGCCCCATTATAATTAAACATCTGGCCTAACCGTGGTCTCTCCCGAGCACAGGTCATGCCTGCAGATTACCATAGATATGGGAGTGGAGAGTGTACGTAGGGGTGGGGGTGGTGGTGGTGGGGGGGTGGGGATATGCCGGCTTAGGCCGAGAAAGGGGGACCCAACTCCTAATCCAGATGACAAGCAGATGTTCACTGTGTACATCATCTAATTCTCACGCCATCAGGAACACTCCTGTCCTGTATCACACCATGTATTTACCACATAAGCGCTGGAAATACCTTCTGTGTTTGATTTGCTTAAAAGTATTATCAGGAGCTGTTAATCGACAGCCAGTGAGATTGCGTGGGTGCGGGGCAGGGCTGCTTGACAGGGACCAGATCAGCTGCATTTGTGCGTGGTGTTAGTGTGAGGGGTTGAGTGTAGCCCATTATTTGCTATTAGAATACTCCAGCTGATGCACTTGTCACTAGAATACAGACAAAGGAGTTGCGGGTGGTATGGGTATGAAATATGTGTGGGCTATGTGTGGACTGTTGGCATTTAGAAATACAATTTCAAGGTTCTTGTGATTCAATACCACTAAAATCTAATTATGCTTAGTTTTAAACCTCGTACGTAGTGTAGAAAATGTTCATTTATTTTCCCCATACAACAACAAAGCAAGGTAAAGTACAACATCAACAGCTGAAAATAAGTATTTATTTTATGCAAATCCCCTTAAATATTGAGACTGGGGAATAATTTAAAAATCTGAACTTCTTGTGAGCTATATACGTAGATAAAGGTCTGGAATGGCCTATCCTGTCAGTGTAGCCTGATGTAAGCCTTACCCCGTGGAGTTTAGTGTAATGTTATGAAACAACATTACACCATCATATTTGTTAGTTTATGTTGCATGCCCTTCTGGTTATATTGTGGTCTGTGCAGTACATTTAAACTGTGTAGGCCTACTGTAACTGTGATAGGTAATACTGATTTGGTAATGTTGGCAGGCATCCCAACCTGCAAAAAAAAAAAAAAGAGGAAGACATGGCAATAATACAGGCTATAGCCCAATGCACTTCTAATCATGTAAGAATATGTAGATTACTTTATGGGCTGCATATAGCCTACTATTAATGTAAACGGCTTTTATTCTTATTCCATTGCAACTTTAAACAGGTCTAAGGAGTTTGTTGTTTTCATGTAGCATGGCAACTAGCCGGCCTGAATAATATGCACTTGAAAAGAAACCTATAGAGCTCCCCAGTCCCGCCCACAGCCTTGTCCGGAAGTAAAAATCCAATACAATTTCTCCATTGACAATTGGAGAATAAGCCATAACATCGTAACCGTCCATGGTAGACTTAAAACCAGCTACGATGTGACTAAGCGATTATACCTGCTCATATAGATGTCAAAAGTTAATGGGGGCATCAACCTTGTTTTGAGAAAACAATGCTTTATTCACGATTTAACGAGAGAGTACTACACTACCCGATACCCTAACGTGTAAAACTGGTGAAAGCAGAGCCTTTGATTGGTAGAGATCGCCGTTGCCATGGCAATGCCAAACAAACTGTACTCAGCTTTTCCCGCGCCTATCGTCCAGCTTCGTCTCGCTGGAACTTCAAAACTTAAAATGGCTGCAGGGCTGATCAGGACTGATGTGTGGTCTTCCGAAAAATAACGGTTTTCTCATCTTGAAGGTTGAATTTACTCAATGGAAACGGTAGGAAGTAATCATCTTCTTTTCTCAGATTAATATGGAACCATGTTAAACTATCTTTAGGCTGCAAATGTTGGAAATGTGTGTACGTTTGCAAAGCATCCTGGGATTTGAGTTCTCTATCTCGGAATTTAAGATATGTACACAGTCTTGTACCTTTCGCTTTTTTTACATTTTCTGTTCATTTTTTCACTCGAAATTATAAGTTATATGCTTATGAGTCACATCGTAGCTGGTTAGCCTAAGGCATGGTCTAAAACTCTTTATATCCGAATTTTTCCAGAAGTCAATGGGAGAAATGAATGAGAATTTTACTTCCGGACAAGCACCTCTCTCGGAGGAGGGGCGGGACTGGGGAGCTCTATTGATACGGTTCGGGAGAAGAGATATAATCCCGCCCACACTGGAAATTGATTGGTTGACTTACCGAGACATGCCAATCAGGATGCTTCATGAGACACACACGCACACTATCACACACATGGAGGTATTATAAGAACTGGAGAAAGTGAACAAGTCCCGCCCCCATTCATTTCAATGGGAATGCTAGGCTAGCGAAATGTGCCAAAATTGAACGATTTTTTCAGGCTTCAACATGGCGTTTCAAGGGGCTTGTTTCCGGTGCCGTTTTACTTAGCCAATTAAGTGCCAGGTTACCGATTGACGTAAGGTACAGAAGGAGAGCTCGTGCCCACACTATGCTCGTGCATGAGCTGAGAGTGGAACAGCCACCAATCAGCATGAGTAAAACGTAGTTCAGCCAGGAAGACTCGGGAAGGCAGTGTAAGAATAAGACAGTGATTTAATTCGTATAGGATTAACAACATGACAGTTGGCAATACGGAAAGTCTTTGGCGTAGGCCCGTCCTCGGTCCAGGTCTTGAAACGATCGGACCCTGCAGATCCTGCCGAAATGAGACGGCAGGGGCGGAGCCTACCCCCTGGACAGCAGGACAGGGACCAAACTGGTGGTGGTTGGGGAGGGAGGAGGGTCGTCAAAAGTCGGTATCTGAAAGCAGCAGACAGGTACGTGACCAAGTTTATTATAAAGACAGGTGTAGTAGCCTATTGGCTATAGGTAACGAATGGGCGTTACATGGCTATTGAGTCTTCCCAGCAGAACTACGCTGGCGCTTGCATTTCAGCCAGGAAGACTCGGGAAGGCAGTGTAAGAATAAGACAGTGATTTAATTCGTATAGGATTAACAACATGACAGTTGGCAATACGGAAAGTCTTTGGCGTAGGCCCGTCCTCGGTCCAGGTCTTGAAACGATCGGACCCTGCAGATCCTGCCGAAATGAGACGGCAGGGGCGGAGCCTACCCCCAAAAATAAGTGGAGGAGTGAGACGGCAGAGCAGAGCCTACCCCCAAAAGAAGAAAGTTGAAAGTACCTACCAATATCCGCTGGATCGTTCTCCGCTGTAATAAAGCATAGCATATTGTAAAAGCAAAGTATAGAATGGCCTGAAGAAACTTGGGTCTAGGAAGTAGAATAGCGCCGCGCGGCAGCTACTTGAGATACGTGCCAGAGGGATGTATGGACCATAATCCTGAAGTGTAGCGAGCGGCGGTGCGAAGTTCTAGGGCTAGAGTGACAGGGTGAATACAACTTAATTTGATGAGCGGAGATGGCATAGTGATTGATGGAGACGAGTGATAACAGAGTTATTAGCAATGAAGTTGATGAGTACGATAATAAGTGCGTGCACTTACAGAATTAAACAGAACGTAAAGATTAATGATTGATAGTGGCTATGATGATGATGATGATGGTAGAATGATGATGATGATGATGATGGTGCTGATGATGGTGATGATGATGGTGATGATGATGATAATGATAATGATGGGAACGATAATGATGATAACGATGATCATGACTATGGTGATGATGGTGATGATGATTAGGACGATAATGATAATAACGATGATTATGACTATGGTGATGATGGTGATGATGATGATAATAATGATGATGATGATGATGAGGACGATAATGATAATAACGATGATTATGACTATGATGATGATGATAATAATGATAATGATGGCGACAGCGACTGATGATGGTGATGATGATGATGTTAATGTTAAGATAGTGAGGATGATTAAGGTCATGAAGATGAAGATGATAATGTGTTGATTATGGTAACGGAAGAAAGGACGGAGTGAATAGGTAAAGACTAAGCCGAAGTATAAAGAAGACATAAATTGAGTGCGAGTTAAAGTAGCATGGGCTATAAAAGCCTGTGAGAGTTAACCACCACCAGACATTTGCAAACATACCTTAGACGATTCTTGAGAGTGCCAACTGAGCATCTGGAATGAGACGATCCTCGGGTCTTATATAGGACTCGAAAGCAGATGAGGACCATCGTCCGAGCAACTTGATGGATGATATCGGTAAACCTAATTCTGCCGCGGAGGTAGCGGCGCCAATGCGAAAGGAGTGCCCAGTGTAGTGAGAAGGTGATAGCCCGCAACTCCTTGCCACTGTTGATAAGTGGGTTCTGAACCAATGCTTAGACATGGGCTGCCCAGTGTGAAGAATAAAGAGTGGTGAATTATCTGAAGAATGTGGACGTAATTGTAAGTAGCTGATCATAGAAGAATAAGGGCAGAAAGGGGTAAGCACTTTACAGATTTTAATAGAGGTACCTGTGCCTGAAGAATCCGTTTTAGAATGCTTTAGAAAAATAGTGTAAAAGTGAAGAGAAAAACAGATATCAGAGAGTGCGAGGTCTCGAGAAGGACTAAAAGTCTGAGTGTCAGAACAGAATTCACCTGCACGCATGAAACCATAAAAAGCCATGAGAAAGACAGCTTCAAGAAGAGTATTAACATAGTGTGAAAATAGCCCCTGACGTAGTTTAGACACCAAAGTGCGAAGAATAGAGGGAGTAATAGGAAATCGTTGATCCGGGGAGGATTTAGTAGTATTCGCTATACCTTTGAGTAACAACCGTATAGAAGGTACTGAGAACAAGCTCAGAAAATTAGGGTCATTAAGCCTAGCGTGGAATTGGATGCCCGCTAACATCCTCCTAATCGTGGATATCCTGTTTTTCCGAGTTTCAAATGTATGGACGATGAAAGCGCATATGCTTGATACGAGAATCGGGAAGATGGGCAAATGCAGAGAAAGGCAAAATAGTGTGAAGCAGGTCCATGCGGACTTATAGACCTTTAAAGTGCTTGGAGCTATTCCCTTAAAGGGATATTCCGCCATTTTTGGAAATACGCTCATTTTCCACCTCCCCTCGAGCAAAACAATCGATATTTACCTTGTTCCCGTTCATCCAGCCATTCTGTGAGTCTGGCGATACAACTTTTAGCTTCAGCCTAGCATAGATCACTGAATCGGATTAGACCATTAGCTTCTCGCCTGCTAGCTTCATGTTTAAAAGTGACTAAGATTTCTGATAATTTTCCCATTTAAAACGCGTCTCCCCTCAAGTTAGAAAGTGCAATAAGACCAACTGAAAATGAAACCTGGCGTTTTTCTAGGCTGATTTGACATGGAACTACACTCTCATCTGGCGTAATAATCAAGGCAACTTGCAAACGTACCATAGGCGCAGTGATATCGTACGCAGCATCTGAAAATAGTCCCCATAGACATCAAGCAGTAGTAGTGCCAGTAGCTGCAAGTTGCCTTGATTATTACGCCAGATGAGAATGTAGTTCCATGTCAAATCAGCCTAGAAAAACGGCAGGGTTCATTTTCAGTTGGTCTTATTGCACTTTCTAACTTGAGAGGACACACGTTTTAAATGGGAAAATTACCAGAAATATTAGTCACTTTTAAACATGAAGCTAGCAGGCGAGAAGCTAATGGTCTAATCCGATTCAATGATCTATGCTAGGCTGAAGCTAAAAGTTGTATCGCCAGACTCACAGAATGGCTGGATGAACGGGAACAAGGTAAATATCGATTGTTTTGCTCGAGGGAAGGTGGAAAATGAGCGTATTTCCAAAAATGGCGGAATATCCCTTTAACCATGAAGTATCTCGCTCTATCTAAGAGTGGGGCCAAGGAAGAGTTCAATCCAGGATTAGGGCCGAGAATGGTGGGCATGCTATCGGCTCCGGGTCGGCAGCGGGGCAGCACCGTCTGAACTCCTGAAAGTGGAAACGAGAGAGAGCATCAGCGATCACGTTTTGGTAACCGGGGATATGTTCGGCGCTGATGATGAAATTATGCATGACCGACTGCCATATTAACCGTCTAAGTAAGGACATGATCTGCGTGCATTGAGATCTTCCTTTATTAAGGATGCTGACGACGGCTTCATTGTCGCAATATATATGAATGCGTTTGCGAGACCAAGAGGCGCCCCATAATACGCTGGCTACGACGATTGGGAGCATCTCATGCAGTGCTGAGGAAGCAGACCCGAGGGCGAAATCGGTGAAAGCAGGAGACCACTTCTCCGCGAACCATTGCCCTTGATAGAATCCCCCGAAGCCGACAGAGGGAGCTGCGTCTGTGTACAGTGACAATGATTCGGATGATTCGAGCGCATCATTATAGAAAAATGAGACGCCGTTCCAATTGTTCAGGAGATGAGACCAGAATCTTAAATCGGATCTGCATCCTTCGTCGAGACGAATCGGGTCGCTTAATTTACAGACTGAATGCGCTGTTTTTAGAAGACGAGAAATGAAAGAGCGGCCTTGTGGGATAATTCTCATGGCGAAATTGAGATGGCCTAGGAGCGAAAGGAGTTCACGTTTTGTAACGACGGCGGAAGACCGAAATGATTCTGCAATTGATCTGATCCGGTCTAATTTCTCGGTTGGGAGAGAGGCTTGCATTTTCACAGAATCCAGCTGGATTCCGAGGAAAACGAGAGACGTACATGGGCCTTCTGTTTTCTCGATGGAGAGGGGTACGCCTACGTCGTGGAACACTTGTTTGAGCGAGTCGAGCACCGATGTCTTGGGAGACGGGAGGTCGATTAACAGAAAATCATCCAGAAGGTGTAACACGAAGGGCAGTCTACGAACATTTAGCAGAATCCAGCATAATGCTTCTGACAAGCAGTTAAATATGTAGGGACTGCTTCTACAGCCGAATGTCAATCTGACGGCGAAGTAAAATTTTGACTCCCATTTGACGCCGAAGAGATGCCAGTCTGCGGGGTGGATGGGCATGACTTTAAATGCATCTGTGATGTCTGCTTTTGCTAACCACGCTCCATGGCCTGCTATTTTGATCAGGGGCCGGTTTCCCGATAACGTTCACTCTTAGCGAGCTACGAAGACTCCAAAGGTATAACTTACCAAAGTTGTTTACCTTTCTAGTCGTGGTTCCCGAACTATCACTTAAGAGTCTTCTTACGAAAAGCTCCTTACGTCCGACGTATAAGGCACTGTCCACCATGAAGGTGCTGAATTAGGTGACATCGATTGCTCAGAAATCGATTTTTTATTTCACGCGGAGGCTTGACAGACTTATGAAAGCGTTCTTTGCACCAAAACCATTGCTTATAATAGCCTATTGCCCCCACAACATTCATGCAACTTCAACGTGGATGAACTTATTAGCGCACAATGATAAAAAACGTAGTCTAGAAATGAAATGATCTACGTAGGTAAGTAGGTTATGTTTTCATCTGGGTTTGTTTGTTGGTGTGTTAGTTTGTTTCCCGCATGGATAAAAAGAATCGAACGCTTCATGTTTGAAAGCAGAGGTCTGCGCTCTCTGAGTGCTTTTCTAGTTTGTTTGTTTGTTTGTTTGTCCGTTAGTTTGCAAGATAGGCTAACTCTAAAAGTTAAAGATGGATTTCGATTAAATTTCCAGGGAAGATCTGAAATGACCCAAGGAAGAAACTATTTAATTTTGTGAGTGATTCGTATCACCGTCTGGATGCAGGAGGCGTAGGCTACATGTGTTTGCTTGGGGGAGGTTTGTGCTTTTCTAGTTGAAATAGGCTATGTAGACTTTTTTTAATCACAGCTGATTGACCAACATCCTCATTCAGTATTGTGTGCCTTTGGTTAACATTAAACATGACAGCAAGCCCGCACATTAGGCCTAAACATTGTAGGACGGTGGGGGGAAGCAAAGAATAAAGCGTTTTTAACTATTTTCAAATGCGTGCACGTTTCATATTTGCATGAAAACATTTCCAGAAACTATTTTCTAAATTAGCATACTTACATAAAATCATTGGCGAACCAAAATAGTGATTTTGTATCATATGAGTTGAATGCGTAACGGAAATTGCTGTAGGGTACAGTGGCGGCGACTAGCGTCGCGAGTCGAAACATTGCTAAGGTGCAGCTAAGAGAGGTCTGAGAGTGCTCCAGACCACTCTTACCAACGAACGACGTGCGAAAGACATTCGTAGCAAAGAAGGTTTCGGGAAATGCGTGAAGTACTTAGGGTAGAGCTTAAGATAGAGGTTACGAACTACGTAGCGTTAAGAAGGCTTCGGGAAACCGGCCCCAGATGGATAGCGTTATCGACGGATGCGTAGTATAGTGAGAATGGTTGCAAGGGGATGCACTCATTGACACTGGCTACGGACTCAGAGTGGGGAGAGGACATATCAAAAATGAGACGCTTCTTGCCGGAGTACTTGCGGGTCGCTACTCCTAGGGAGTTGATCCTGAAGGGAGAGAAAGGAGGAGAATTAAATGAGCCGATGAGATAGTTTTTATTAACCTCTTTAGCAAATAGATCAGAAACAACAGCGGGTTCGAGGAGAGCAGACTGAAGATTTTTAGCCACGAAAGATTTACGGAGCGAGGAAGTAGTTCCCACCCGAAATCCCTGGGAAAGGCCCGTGATCAAATAGTTAGCGAAAGATGGGTCTGGGTGAGAAGACAGGAGGTGTGAAAGAACTGGCACGTTAATGGGAGTGAGTGGATGTCTGCTTAGAATTTCTTTAGAGGAGCCCTTCCTCTCATGGGAGGCCTCATTCGTCTGGGGCAGACGGATTTCGGGTGGGGTTCCTTGCAGAAACTACAGACGTGCAGAAAATGACAGTCATGATAAGAACACACGGATTCGTTAAAGTTGTTACACAGAGTCCCCCCGCTAAAATGTATGAGGGGGCGACCTTGCCTATCCCTGCCACTGCTTACTTTATCTGGAGCGGGACCAGAGCTCGGTGGCTTTCGGTCATGGGTCTTAGGGCAAAAAGCGGCGGTGTGGCTATGTGCGCTGCATATGACACAAGTGATAGTGCGCTGCCCCCCGAAATGACGCACTAAGAGTTCGAAGTCTGTTACAGCCCAATTCAGCCTGCTATTATGCAGACTTAGAAAGGTGGCGGACTTCGCGGAAAAGGATAGGTGATATTCGTAGAAGAGAGTCCCGCCGTAACGCTGACTGAAGTCAGCCATCATGGCTAGGTAGGTGTCCAGCTCCTCTCTTCTTTCGGGATAGACGCCGCAAAGGATGTCCCTGAACACGCCGAAAGCGATGGTGAAGTCGCCAAAGGACAGATTGCGTTGCAGTCTAGGGTCGGAGGATTTTAACAGGACAGAGACATCTCCGCACTCCACTAATTGGCGATCGCGGGCTGGAGACGGCAGGAGTAAAGAAGCCAAATTTATGTCTTTACCTTGAATGATGTTTGATCTTAATGCGGAGGAGACGGCCGCCGCAGCGGGGGAAATGAACATCCTACCGAGATCGATGGCTGGAGTGGCTGTAGCCAGGCTGAACTGATGGCCGCCGGTAGCAGCGGAGGTGTCGGAGGGCGTAGCCGCCGTGGATGAGCCGAGGGGGGGAGGAGACGTGGTGAAGGGAGTAGACCGAGTTTGAACAGAGTGATCCGTTGGGAAATGCTGGGAAGCAAACGCCGAAGACGTCGAAGGGCCAGAAATGGTGTTTTCGAAAACCGTCATCCTGTTCTCCATGCTTTTGACTGAATGCGTCAGAGCTTGTATAGCTTGGAGAAGTTGGTCGGACGCTGGCTCGCAGGGTGCCCCGGCCTGGGACGCAGAAGCGCTTGGTCCAGCTGCGTCCTTGTTGTTCTTCTTCGCTGGACGAGGCGTGGATAACTTGACCGTGCGCTTCTTTGTAGCCTTTGCGAACTGAGGCTGGGCTTCGGAGACGGCTGGATCCGGTTCGGCTGGGTGATGCTCCGGAGACGGGTCTCCTAGTATTTGGGAGGCCATGAGAAGGAGGTCTTCCCTTGGGGTCCCGCTCTGGAGAGGGATCCCACGACCCTCCAGCAAACCGATGATGTGCTCGGAGCTTCGGCCGGCCCAGGGCGAATCTCTCGCCATGACTCGGGTGCTCCGGCGCTTCGGGGAAGGAGATGGAGGGACGAAATCTTCGATGTCGGAATCCGAAAATTGCAACGAGGCGATTTCTTTAAGCGACATAGCTACTACTGACTGGGAGACGAGTGTCGTAAAGTATACGTCAAAAGTCGGTATCTGAAAGCAGCAGACAGGTACGTGACCAAGTTTATTATAAAGACAGGTGTAGTAGCCTATTGGCTATAGGTAACGAATGGGCGTTACATGGCTATTGAGTCTTCCCAGCAGAACTACGCTGGCATGTAAAACGGCACCGGACATGATGTATTTCTGGAAAATGGCGACGAGGAAGTGCTTTGCTAATCGGCGAAGCTAATCAGTCAAATCCTGACCCCCTGATCACAACAGTCTCTCGCTCTGCCTCTCTGTCGTGTGCACGCTACACAGATGCTGTGCGCAGTTCTGAGCACAGTCTGTGTCGTGTGTGCGCGATCTTGCCCGCTCGCTCTAGATTCCGGGAGATTTTAAGTAATTTGCGGGCATCAGTGAGTCGTTATTAATATGCGGGAGACTCCCTGAACTTCCGGGAGACTTGGGATGTCTGTGTTGGAGATTACAGCCTCATGTGGCTACAAGTGTCAGTTGCAGTTCCTGCTCTAGAACCATATCCATCCCAACAGGCTATTAGTGGGATGCTGTGGAACGTCACTGTAGGAGCCTACTAGTACGAGTAGGAACTGCAGCTATAGCAACTACAACGACCCTCAGTTCCATGTGCGAACACACAAAAGCATTTAGGATCTGCATGTCCGTTGAAAAGACCTAATGTCCACTGTTTACCCTCAGCTTTGGTCTTTTGTGAGGGTCTTGAATGTGTCTTTGTGAAGGATTTGGTCGTCAAGATTTCGAAATCACATCTGACTGCATTGTTCAAAGTAATTCAATTATGTTATATGTGTTGCAATTAGGGCTTTGACTCCGAACTTCGTTATTCGAATATAATTCGAATTTTTGAAAAATATATGATATTCGAACGAATTTTAGGCAGCTCTTAATATTCGAACCTGTTATGAGCATTATTTTTTTGTACATGTGTTTGCATGCAAACGTTGTTTTCAGATTCAGCAGCTTTCTCACATCTGGTAAAGTCGTGAATCACGAGCTCATTAGCAAGGCTATTAGGCTAACTCATCTGGGCTCCTGTAGGTGATGTTAGCGAGTGGTTTGACTAGCCTATTCAGTTTCCCCACGTGTGTGTAAGTTTCAAGGTAAGCTAATAGTAACTTCCTCATTGAGTCTTGGAGTTGGAAGACATTGGTATTGAGATGGTCAATCAACTTGAATGCAAGAGTTTTAATCTGTGCAGCATGCTAATCATGCTAACCGGATAATTTAGCTTGTTGTCTTCTATGCGTCATTGCTTTCACGATTGTGAATGTTTAAGATGCTTGTCGAGGGACGGGTGTCCACTAGAGAAAGCGGGCCATGGAGGATGAGTTTAGGCTACTTAGGCTATAGCCTACTGTTTGGTAAAGTTGTATGCATAGTGCCTCCACCTGAACGGCGTTATGTCGGTGCAATCAAGCTTCCAGGGATCTTGTTTTCATGGAGACAGACGCGGTCTGCACGGAGTGGAGGGGCTGTGCACGTGTGTGTGTGTGTGTGTTTGTGAGAGAGAGAGAGAGAGAGAGAGAGACACAGACGCATGAGTGACAGAGAGACGGAGGGAGAGCAGGAAAAGGAAATTCAGCTTAATGAATGCTGCGTGTTTTTCCAATAGCATAAAAATAATGGTCAAAATATTATTAACAAATATTCGAATACATTCGAAGTTTGATATTAATAACCAAACAAACTTCGAATACGATTTTTGGCCAAAAGTCAAAGCCCTAGTTGCAATGTTAACATTGTGGTAGCAAGAAACATTCAACAGTGATTGTACAGTATGTTGTTCCTTATGCTCACTGCATAATTTACACGAGTACAAAAGGGCCAATCTCTATTGTGGCATAAATGATCCTCACATGGTACGAGCGGCTTCACCCCCAGCTATTAAATATTTGATATCGGCCCATGTTTGTTTGGCAGAATATTATACATGGAGGCCATTGAAACTTTGTCATAAACTTTTACCCTGTGGCACTCTGGTCAGCAATATTGTCAACCTGTTGTTTAAATTACATGTTTACCTACTTGCCATTTAAAATATTTATAACAACCAAATGTGATTTTGTTTTATGTGTATAGAAGATAAATGGACATACAGAGAGAGAGAGAGACAGAGAGAGAGAGAGAGAGAGAGAGAGAGAGATCTACAGAAACTACTCCTGTGCCTTCTCCCCTCCTCACAATCCTTTGGAACAGGTAGAAAGAGACACACACACACACACACACTCACGCAGTCATACACTCCCACACTCCCACTTTCAACCACACACACACACACACACACACACACACACACACACACACACACACACACACACACACGCACACAATCACACATGTGTACGCACATGTGCACACATACTCACAAGTCCAGTGGAGGAGGAATGGACATCTAATTGGTAATTACAATGCCTCTTTACGTTCCTAGCTGAGCTCGTTATTTACATGGAAATGAATTGGATGGCAGTAAGCAGTTCTTCTGTTTTTTTTCTCCCCTATCCCACCATCTCCTCTCATTACCCTGCGGAGGGGGGGGTCAGTGAAGAGGGGGGGAGGGGGGTGTAAGGGCAGTCCAGAGGCCAGCGCCACATAATTACTAGTAGAGTGGTACTTATTCTCGCAGTCGTGGTGCGCTGGGAGGTCCTTTTTTCCCTCCTCAGCCTCACCATTTAACCCTACCTATCTCCCCACAGACTGGACAGAGGAGTGAGGAGAACCCCTACGCATGGCTGCACATGCTAGAAGCCTCCAATTATCAGACGGAGCTCGAGGGTTAATTAAGCAGGAAGCCCACATATATATTTTTGTTTGCTAGTTTTTTTTTTTTTTTTAGCTGCTCACCAAAACACAATAGGCCATCCAAGGACATGTTTTTTTTGTCCACCCTCTCTATTGAAAATAAAAAGCATTGTGTGCCCACAGAGCTTGCTTATAATGGGCTCCCCGTCTATAGATGATGCTACCAGTACTTTCACTATCCTCAGTTTTATTTTTTTGTTATTTTTTCAAGTATCCACAAAGCGTCTTTGTAATTTTACATACCATTTAAGAGTGTACTGCCCTCTCCTTATTCACTATCACAATGGACATACCATTCCCGTGAAGAAACAAAACAGCACTTTGCTTGCAGGGGATGTTGCCATTGCTTCCCAGACTGACAGGCAACGAGAGGAGACTGGCAGACTGAATTAAGCTCTCCTCTGCAGTCAATGGCTCCTTGAGCACTTCAATTGCGTCGCTAAACTGAAACAAATGGCTTTTCCTTCTACTCGGCTTGAGAACGGACAACAGTGAGCGTCCCCTCTCGTCAGAGTCACACGAGGACTGCGTGTTCATTAGCGGGTTGCCATGGCGATCGGGCAGGCAGGGCAGCTGTGTTCCGAGGCTGAAGAGGTTGACCTGTGCCACGTAAGAGCCCACCACGCCTTGGAGAGGGTGACCCCCGTGCCACCCTGTCCGTGTGCCCGCTGTTGGCACAAAGGCCCCTGCCTTGCTCCTCGTCCTGTGTCATGGAGGACCTGCGGTTCCCATGGTTAGAGTGCATTGTGTGCACCTTCTACATTATTGCATTCTCCGTTCCTCCATCTAAAGGATACTTGATTTGGAATCAGAATAGGAGTGGAATGTTTTGCGGAATGTTTGCCTCGCATACTCCTTGCAAATGAAAAGAGTGAATTGATTGCAAAGCAGTAATTGTCGGTGCGAGCTCAAGCTGTGCCCACAGCAAGGTTTGGTATTTTTGCAAACCATTATCTCCAGTTAAAAGTGTGTTGGTATGGAGACATCTGCTGAGAAGAGTGCTGTGATTTGCCTAGATGCTGGGGCTTGTGATTCACGGCTAGACACTAAAACAGTCTGTGTCCATGTCTTCATCATCATTGCAGGAGTTCACCATCACCGACCAAGAAGAGTTGATTTGTAGGTTGGGATTTTTGTGTCTGTCGGTCTCTGCATGAGTGAGTGTGTGTGTGTGTGTGTGTGTGTGTGTGTGTGTGTGTGTGTGTATGGGGGGGGGGGCATCTTGGTCTCTGATGAACATAGAAGGTATGCAACTTTAGTCTGTCAAAAAAAGAATGCCATTTCAAATTTGCAACCCTCTCTTTTTTTGTGTCACAAAATGCATCAGAAAGCATCATTCCGTGGCATCCTATTTTAATTTTATCCACACAAGTTTTGTGGTACAGAAATTATAATGTGTACAAAAGGATTTAGCACAATATATTCTGTGACTCTGTAATTACAGAAGGCAATGAAAAGCTTTTAAAGAATCACAAATCACATCAATTCTATTGTATTCTATATTCTAAAATCAATTTGTCCACAAAGAGAGTATTTTGTCCATGACAGTGAGTAACACTTTCAGACTTATGTCTATGAAAGGAAAAGGACACCTGTCAATTTCATCCATGAAAGTACGTGCTCTCTTCAGTGATTCATGGACAAAATGCAAACTGATTTGTATATTGCATAGACAGAAGGCGCTACAATGTAACATGGTTTCACTATGGATATATGTATTTCATCACACAAAAGGCATTCTGTCCACAAAATAAGGCATGTCACACTTGGCGTCCCATACATGACGCACACAATCCGCTTATATTTTTTGTTAGCATTTTGGTAGCAGCATCTTTTATTTGTATGAAACAAGAAAATACTTTTTGCCCGTTGTTTCGCTCACACCTTATTTTTGTCGTATTTGTAAAAAAACTAAACTAAACAAACAAACAAACACAACAACAACAACAACAACAAAAACACATTCATCTCCCTATAGGGATTTGTTGTGTACAAACCAGGAAGTGTTAAAATGCTAACGCTAAAAACAACAAGCTTCTGGGTTCCTTCCACACTCTATTCAGCAAAGCCAAGGTAAAAATGGGTTTATATTCTATATCTGCTTTAAAGCCCATGACCGAAACCTCCTCCCTAACATCAGTCATGAACTCAATTCATGTTTAATCTAGCAAAATGTAGAACAACATGTATTCAATATACTCCATGGCCTTTTTGAGAATAAATGGTTGCTTGATGTTATTACTGTAGCTTTTATACAAAAAACCTGTCAATTTACATTTTTCAGTTAGGAATATGAAGGATTACGAGAGTAACAATGATAAAGTACAGTTTGACAGCAGTGGTGTGATTCAACACTGAAATCTTCTCAGAGGTTTTCAGTTCATTTTGGAAACATTATACTAAGAGATTCTCTCAGCAACGATACATTCATTTAATACTTAATCCTTCATTAAAAGAAGTCTTTAGACATTTGGGTGTCTCTTAACAAATGTGTACTCTTTAGATTACATACACCCATTGTTTATAGCAACATCTTCATTTCCAGCTACTAACAGTAGCTGTTTTCATTTTTTTTTTCATATAAATGGGATATAATAGTACATTTTTAACCATTCCTGTTGAGGGACACAGGACTGACGGAGAGAGAGGGAAGGAGGAGAGAGAGAGAGAGAGAGAGTCAAAGTAATAATTCAGCACCTGGGGAACATTATTCGGTTATAGATGCTTAGAACACTTTGAATTATGCACACCGCTACCAATGACTTTGGATTTTCAAAGCGATTGCTTTCGTTTTTCCACATGCCCTTTCCCTTCTCTGTATCTCTGAAATTCAAACCTGTTTTGTGGCCTCATTATGGTCCGTGGATATGCTTAACGTGAAGAGACGCTCAAGCAAACAATTTTGTCGACAAATCAGCATGGAGTAATGTCCTGTTTCCTAGATGCAGCACGGATGCCTCTGACCTTTCCCCAACCCCGGGGCCCAGCTTTCACATGAGCCACAATGTTCGCCAGACGAGGAGACAAGGGATGAAAACGCTCGGCAGCATATGGAGCCTCCGCTTGCCTACCTGCCTGCTACCGCTATCACACGTATCCATATCTCTCTCTTACACACAAACGCACGCTCTCTCTTTCTCTCATAAACTTGCGCACGCGCGCACACACACACACACACACACACACACACACACACACACACACACACACACACAGGCGCACATACTCTACTCCCTGTTTTTGTCTCCACTCCCTACACAAATCCCTGTCAGATCAAATAACGGCAATACAACTGAAAGCAGTGTGTGAGGCATGCTCGTTGTTTGATCTCCCTCTCTGCATCGACACAGTTTGGATAAGCCTGCTTTGGAGATATCTTGTTGTGCTATTTAAATGTTAATGTCTTTAAAAATATATACGCATTCTTGTGCAAATGAGCCTGCCTTTCTCCTCTGCCCCCAGTGTTCTAGAAGCTTCCACGTTGGAATCTAATTGGATTTATTGTACTGTGAGAGTTCTTCGTTTCAGGGAGCAGACAGCGCCTTGAAAGTTCTCCCTGTGTGATTGCAGGAGATTGTTGTCACTGTGAATGTTGTCAAACAAGGATACCCTGTTGGTGATGATTTGGAGATAATGGGAGAAAATGTTTGAATTGCAATCAATGCTAAATTAATTTGTGTAGTCAACAGCAGGGGCTTAGCTTGGCTATGTGAGTCTCAGGCAGTCTTGATTTAATGAAGTTGCACTTACCCTGTGTGGATGACTGCTCATCACTCCCATTTATGCTTTTGGTATTATTTGTTGACACACTTTTGTACTTATTCACAGCGAGCATACTTTAGAAATTCATATGCTTTCCATTGTGTCATACTTTTAAAGTCCTATGTTTCATCAGATGGAATTGATCCCTGGCTTGCCAGTGAAGCTGGGTCACTCAATAATTTAATATCTGATGCCAGCTCATTCAATAACCCAATTGGCTGACTCATACAATAAATTGCACCTGATAGGGGTCAGAGCAATAAGGAGTCACTGAATCTTTAGGGGGTTTTCTCTCTCCTGGTCTCTCCCCCTATATGCTGCTCAATACCCAGGACATATTACAGAATTAAGAAAGGACAGAAGTCTGCCAAAAAAGGGATTTCTTGGCATCAACTTGTTACAGGGCAGGACAGTCTCCGCATCACAGTGCCCGAATCTGCCAAAAGGCAAGATACTTTGTGTACCTGTTTGTCCCTCCCAGACTGAGGGTAGATCTATACTATTGTGTTTTTGTTTGAATCCGGAAAACTTTGTTACAATTCGACCTCGCACCCGCAATGCTCCTGAAATGGACAGATGTATAGGTGTATGCTCATTGTTGACCTTTAGCTCAATCTCCAGCGCACTCAATCCCGATCTGAGGTGCTAATGTTTGCAGGCTTGAGTCTGGGTGAGTTCAGGACTGCAGGTTGCAGACAGGTGAAATACACCTTCCTTCTTCACTTCTTGAGTTGGTGGAGACTATGACTTTCACACGAGTCCAGTGGGACTTCTATACACCACAGTTTCACGGACTTGCCCTTGGCCCATTGAGTTATAACGATAACCCAAAAATTACGGAGTGTAGTGCTCAAACAACATAAAAGCAGCAAACACACACAGATGAAAACATCATCCTTGATGGAGGGTATGTTACCGATAAAAGGTGCCTGAAGGATGCTTGCACTTTACTGATGGCTGTCTCTCTCTCTCAGCAATAACAACAGTCTTTCATAACCTAGTGGTCTCTACATTCCCTGTAGCAAAATAAACAGCCTTCATCCCTGGGTTATTTCGGCGGAATCAAAAACGAATGTCCTCCAGTGGCCCACTAAGTGACATTATTGAGAACTGGCAATGTATTCTGCATAATTCTGAACGGCACATCAGACTGTTAACATACTCATTCATGTTTAAACACATGCATATTATCCTCCACTGCAGAGTTAAATCCGCACTCTTATTTACCAGCCATGTCCCCATATTCTGCAAAAGCTCCAATGCACTAACTAAGCCCAGCTCTAGAGGTCACTTAAGCCCTCTCCATAGCAGCAAGTTCAAAACACTGACGGTTTGTACATTTCCTAGAGGGTTACTGCTTTTGCACACACACACACACACACACACACACACACACACACACACACACACACACACACACACACACACACACACACACACACACACACCACACCACACCACACCACACCACACCACACTACACCACACCACACACACCGTTTCTGGTCTACGGCAGGAACATAGTGGAATACTGATAGGAAATAGCTAATTTTCTGGTGGACTGGCCCGGGGCTAAATCTGGTCTGATTGCGTTATTTGTGAACATGAGGCAAAATCCAGTCCTGCACAAAATATTTACCCAACACCCATGTGTCTGCCACCCTTCTCCTCAAAGTCCATCACGGCCTGACTGCCCGTCACCAGGCATCAGGTCATCAAACTGCCTCGGATAACGCTGCATCACACCATGATGCTGCCTCTCTTGTCACAAAGAGGCATTTGCATGTGTACTGTAGCAGTTCAGCAATGTATACATACTCTGTGTTCTGTAGGTCCTCAGTAGCATCATAAATCATGACGAATAAGTGCATCCCCTAAGCATTTAATGATTTGCATGTCTTTCTCTTTCAATCAATAGCCAATGATATATAGGTTACGTAAATTGCTGTGTGTGTATAATGTGCATGGATGCTAATAAAGTGGATGAGTAGAGACCATAATGTGCTATCAATGAACAGCATAGTCTGGGTTGGTAAATTAGGCCCACTAAATCAAAGCTAGAGTAGAACATTCTAGAACATAGATCAAAGGTGGGACGTAGCTGTAACACGACAGAAAACCTTATCATGACAGATGTTGTACTTCTGTAAAATAGAGACGCTTCCTTGCTGTTCACAAGCACAGCTGTCACTAGAAGAATGCAAATGCAGGTAGATGGAGTACTATTCACTTAATGTGTCATGAATTATAGATGTTTGAATGTTTGGGTTAAGAAAGACAAGACTGTCACAATTCATTACCATGGTGTAGTGATACATTCTGAACTTAAGTAAATCAAATTGAGCCGCTTGGCTCAAGGAAATGTTGCTCTTGAATTGGGAGCCTCGCCTTTATTTTATTTTCCACAAAATTGATGTAGTGAAATGAGCACCTTTTCCTAGAAATGTCTCTGGCACTCCTAGTAGAATTGCTGACTGTCCACAACTGTATGAAGGACCGTGTTCTGTCCATTTTTGGCTATTGGGTTGTGTTTCGGCTCACTCATCAGAGTAGATGGCACATGTGGAGCGGAGCGCACAGCAGCACTCTCGGTCTGTTCGAGCACTCATTGTTCGTGCTGGCGGCCATTTGAGTTCCTCCTTCTCATGGCCGTAGATGGCACATGTGAAACGCACAGTGGCCTCCCCGGTCTGTGTGAGCACTCATTGTTCATGCTCGCGTCCGTTTGATTCACTTCCTCCTCTTCTCGCCACGCCATAAAAAACCCGTCTGCCAGAAGTGCACTCACAGGATTTCCAGAACAGTCTCTAAATCACGTAACATCTCACCCCTCCTGACAGGAGCAACCCTTTCCACTGGTCTCGGATCAGCCTCAACTTTTTATTATGGCATTCTCATAAAATGAAAAGGGGAGAAGGTAGACTGCATTTACTAATTGCTTCAAGAATCCTTTTAAACAGACTTTGATTCATGGCTGTGTGATCACGGCCGGGGTTGTGCCGTGCACGTGATTGATTTTGTTAATGGTGAACTCATAAACAGTAGTCCTACTACCAGGGGTCTATAGTAGGCCACATTCCACCTTTCTTTACACTTTGTCAATCACATTTACCCAAAATACTGGAACACTTTCAAACCTCTATGCCAATAGGTCTCTTCTGTGTTATATTCGGTGGTGATTTGTTGGCTTATCTGTTGCTAACACTTGAAATAATCTCATGATGAATTAAAAATGAATGCATGTTCTATTTCGAAAAAAAAGATCCAAATATTTGTCCAGATACATTATTTATAACTTTAACGTTGACCTGAGATTACACATATTTCACTAAAACACAAATATCTCTAGATGTAAGGGGGTGGTCAATATCACATTTTACTGTTTTAAAATGGACAAACTGTAAAGCATGATTATTATTGCAGTATTGCAGGTGTGTCCCAAGCCTATTGCCTGCTGAGGTTCCCATACGAGATGCATGGATCTTTAAACGCAGCATGCATCTCACGCTCATCATTCTGATAACAGGTGCACTGAGCTTGAGACCACACACTGCCTGTTATGTTATTTTGTGTGTGTGTGTACGTGTGCGTATATATATATATATATACATATACTGTGTGTGTATATATATATATATACACACACGCACACACACATACATGTGTGTGTTTGTGTGTGAGAGAGAGAGAGGGGAAGTGAGAAAGAAAGAGGGAGAGATTGGAGGATGGGTTGGGCGCAAGAGAGGGAAAAGTAGCTACCTTAAGTAAGTAAAGTGAAAACCTCTTATCTTGTCGGAAATATACATGACCTGCTCCCTACCAACAGAGCAGCTGCAGCCTGTGGATTTAGCCAATTCTGGATCTCGGCAAGAAACTAAACCCCACGTTATCTGCGTGTCCACAGCCATGAAAAACACGGGTAGCAAGGACCAGGAGGCTGCAGTCACTGGATCTTTGTCTGCCCCTTGTGTGAGGGAAGAGGATCCAGCTCATTTAATACCTCTCTGCTTGCCATCTGTCAGGATCAAACACAGAAGTCTCTGTCTGGGTTTATCTCTGCCTCTGAACTCAGTGCCTTATTATGGGGCCTGCACAGAGTACCTGTTCCACACAAAGACCTGCTTGTGTGTCACCTGACACCACGCACACACACACACACACAAACACACACACACACACACACACACACACACACACACACACACACACACACACACACACACACATTCACCTACAAGTACACTCTCACACACACAAATACACTCTCACACACAAGCACCTGTCCGTAAATCTATCCAAAAATATACACAAACACATGTGTGGAGTTGCATTGATTATGCATAGAAAAAGATTTACAAGGTCTGTCTGTCTGTCTCTCTCTCTATCAAATCAAATGAAAAATCAAAATCAATGTCTGCAAGCACATAGAATGTACAGTACCTACCTGCTATTGATTTTAAATAATTAAATAGTAAGGTGTGGTCTATATGGTGAACACGTAGCAAGGCTTTTTGCACACCCGTTTTGTCAGGCCGGTGTGTGTCGCAGATCAGGAACTTAGACTGAATTGTTTACAGAATGGTCAATGTGCGGGACTCTTTCTAAGACCAAAACATTGTAATTTCTAATAAAAAAAAGAATAATTGCTTAGTAGGTTAACATATGAAAGATGACAAGAGTACAAAAAACAACAAATAAACAAAAAATGAAGAGAAAGTGTTGTTTGTTTCCTATGTTTTGTATACACTGCTGAAAAAAGCAGCCTAACCAGCTTAAGGTGGTTAGCTGGTTGACCACCTGACCTGCTTGTTTGACTACTCTATGTTATACCACTGCTTGGTCAAATTTCCTATTGTGATGCGCTATTTGGAACGTGCATTATTTTTCTATATACCGCACGGCTATGAAGTAGTTCCCTTCTTTTGGGCTTATTACACTTGAATATTAATTCGCCAATGTGAATGTAACGGTAAAAACAGCAATGTTGTATCTAAGATGGCGGCAATATAAACGAAAATGATAGTAGCAGTGGGATAATCAACTCCGCGCCCTGTGCGTTTATAGGAAAATAATGCACTTATCGAAGTGTAAAGTCCCCTCCGCCTGCGGCGTCGGGTCCTTATTACCACTTCGAACGTGCATTATTTTCCTATAAACGCACGGCGCGTCGTTGATTATCCCATTGACTAGCTAAAGGTATGTTTTCGCAAGATTTTGTTTTGCTGGTCTAGCTGATTTAGCCAGCTTATGATGGTAATTCAGATATTTTTGCCTGTCATTTTACCTGTAGATGGTCATTATAGCTGATGTTGCTGGTCTTAAATTGCTGGTTTATCTGACCATTCCAGCTTATGTTGGTCATTCTAGAAAATCAGCATGACCATCTACAACAATGTCAAGCTTGGCAGGCTGGTCACCAGCATGACCATCTCACACAGCTGTATCTCACATGACACGCCAGTCACGCCAGCATGTCCACCTGGAGGCCCAACCGGCTAAAACTTCTAAGCTTTTTGGTTTTTAGCAGTTTTTATTTTTATTTTATTTATTTTTTCAGCAGGGTACATTATCAACACATTTCTATAGGCACCCATTCTCTAACTAGTTGCAGGTTATGATCACATAGGCCTACTCAGTTTGTCAGTGTTTCTTGTTCTTTGCCCCTCTTCAATGTTGATCTGATATGGTGCCAGGCTGTACTTTCTGTTTGGGTTTTGTACATTTCTAATTAGTAGTTTTGATTTGATTTCTTCCTCAGAGGATTTGAAATATGCCTCCACCCCCCAACAGCCACACACACACACACACACACACAGTCACATGCACACAAACACAATCAAAGCTAAACATGCACATCTCTGCAGATATTTTGGTTCAGAGAGAACTTGAGCTCCCTTGCTGTGCAGAACTTCCTGGACACTCCTGACACTTGGGCACCTCAAGCACCATTAATCTCGCGCAGAAGTTCCTGGACTCTGTTGATTGCAGAAGTGATTAATTACTCTCCCTTTTGCATACTTATACATTTATTTGGCCATGAGCGAGATAAAGAAAGACATACTTAAGTAGAAAATGAAGGGGAAAACTATACTTGTACTCATATTTCACAGTCATTGACTGTTAAAACTATTTTTATTACTTGTCAGCAAATATGAAATATGATATGAAAAATATTAGGGCTCCATATCTTTCTGTCCTCCCTGTCCTGGTTTTGTAGCTATCAGTTTTTCATCACCTTTAATGCAGCTCCCTGACATGGAAA
This sequence comes from Sardina pilchardus, assembly GCF_963854185.1. Lineage (NCBI taxonomy): Eukaryota > Metazoa > Chordata > Actinopteri > Clupeiformes > Clupeidae > Sardina > Sardina pilchardus. Next base: position 16,982,214 of record NC_084995.1, on the reverse strand, counting down.
ACTCATCAAGTAGAAATTAATTTCACTTTGAAATCATATGTTAATCACGGCAGGCTGGCACCCATTTGCCACTGATTGGGGATCAGCATTAGGAGACTACAGATTATATCAAAGGTAATAATGGACAGAGTGCTTTAAATATATAAGCCAGACTTAACTCAGGCACACAATGTAAATATTATTTTTTTTCACCCCTCTTCAAAAATACCCGTAGTCATTAGGGCAAATAGCATATGGAGATCATTTCAGACAGGGGTTCATGTGCTGAATCTCTTAGAGTAATTAAACAACAAAAAATAAATGCCTTAAGTGAGAATGGCATTTCGTTGATGAATCAAATGTGTTTTATTTTAATATCCACTATGCTCTTGACTTGACGCCTTCCTGTGATTTCTGAATTTAATTTCATCGCAAACGGGAGAACGCATTTGTGGGGCGCAGTTCTAATCAGGGCGATGTAGGGGAGGCTTAATTGTCGACTTTGACTTGATAACCCATTTCAATTTGGTTTTAAGGAGGTTAGTGGGATGTAATGTACTGCCACTGCTGCTGCTGCCACTGCTGCAGTTGCTTATCAGAATTTTGTTATTTCATTATCGTTCAGAATCATTTGGAAATAAATTAAATTTCTCTGAGGATCGTAGCCGTAATGACATTTCCATTTCTTTATTTGGTATGCCACCTACAAATATTTTGTTTATTTAATTTAACTTTGTTTCTTTTTTTTCTCTTTTGAAATCAAATGCTGGCGCACACAGGCATGGAGACTTCATTCATCTGTTTATAGTGCTTTGTTAATTATTTATTAATCTATTTCAATGAGTCTCTTTATCGAAACTTGACCTTCAGAAAAGTTTTGAGTCATTTAAAGTGCATTAGACGACAAATGGGGCTTGTTCCGTGCAGTCACATGCATTCCTTGTGATTTCGCCATCCTTGTGGGGGATGTCAGCAAACGAGCTTTAATGGTATGACCCTGTTGTTATTCTCCCCATTTGCAGAACCCTGGAGCTGCAGTTCAAAACATACGCTGTAGCACAATGGGGACCTTGTTGTCAGATGATTGTGTTGAGTTTGGCTACCCTCTTATGCTTTTTTAATGACAGTTATGTTGCATAGCATACTGACCCACTTTATGCATACTAATTAGGCTATACTAGTCTGGTCATTTGATCCACCTTTTGAACTTCAACCACTTCTGATGTGGTGGGCATTGATCATCCTGTGTTCAATTCACCAAGGCCTTGTTGTGTGAGAGGTTTTCCATCGAGATGGCAATAGAAAACAATAATTACCACAGTATTGCAGTGCATACTGAAGCACATGTATGACAAATGAGCTCTGACAAGATAATTAAAATTGTTTAATGAGAGATACTATTGCAGACATCCTCTCAATTTGTAATTCATTTGGGCTAACAGAGAAGCTTCTGTACATAACAATAGACAGGCACTCTTAGTAGCCTACATTCATTTTTTTTGGCTACTCTTTAAATTTTATTGGCATCATCATGTTTTTCACAAAACCTGGTAATTTTTATTCCTCACAAAAAGGTTTCCCGCAGATGAGAGAGCAATGTGTGCGTAACGGATACCAGGTGAAAGGTCAATGTCGTCATTGTTGGGTGACTTACAGTTAAGGTTGTTTCCATTTGTCTGTTGACTGATGTTCCAAGTGGGTGACCAGTCACTAATGCAGGCCTAAGTGAAATAATTGCTTTTGTTGTCTTGCTATTGTTATTTAGTGGAACAGGAATGATTAGGAGCATTTGAGTTCGTTCAGCTGGAAGGTCTCACAGACATCATGACTGCAGAGAAGCTCAACGGTGGTGGTGACGGCAAAACTCGCCTGCTTGCGCTCAGAGAGTGGGTGAAATCCGAAATCACTGACGGCGGTTGAGCTCCGGAGAGGGGGGAGGGCGGAGGGGGGAGGAGGGGGCGGGCGATGTTGAGGGGCCCGGGGCCCATGGAATGAGGATGAGGAGCTTAGCGAGGACAATAGAGCAGCAGATTCTTCTCTCCTCTGGCATCTGCGCCCTCATGTAGGTGAGCCTTGGAAGCTTAAGTCGGTGAGCATGCTAGAAGTCATGCCAAGAGTGTTGTATGAGCAAAAAGGAAAATATAAGCCATATATGTTGTTTAAACGGCTCTCGATATTCTCTCTGTCTAATCTCCCGTGCAGTTAGACACGGCAGTGTAGTGCAGTGCTCCACTGTAAGCATGTCTCTGCATTTGATAGTGCCTGTTAACGGTAGGCTGCAGCAGGATGATGGCTTCATTTTGTAAATAATACATTTGTCTCAATTCATCATTCAGTGTTTGTCGTCAAATTGAATGTTAATTTCTAAATAACACCTTTTCTCTCAGTTCATCATTCAGTGCTTCTGTCGTCAAATTGAATCTTAATTTCTAAGCAACACCTTTGTGTCAGTACATCATTAAGTGTTTCTGTCGTTGTGTTGAATCTGTTTTAGACGAGGGATTGACCATCGTCTCCTCCACATCATGCTGACACCTCGTGTGTGTGTGTGTCTGTGTGTGTGTGTGTGTGTTCCTTCCCCTCAGGTGTGTCAGGCGCTGAGCACTGCCGGAGGAGTGTGTGAGATGGTAAAATGTAACAAATAAACAAAAGGGCCTCCTCTCCTTTGGCACTAAATGTTTTTGTATTTGGAGAGTGAGTGATTCAATGAAGCAGAAGTAGGGCACCAGAGATATTTTCTCTTCCTCCCTCCCTCCTGGCCTCTTGCTCTCTCTCTCTCTCTCTCTCTCTCTCTCTCTCTCTCTCCCAATTTTGCACTCTCTCTCTCTTCAGTCTTTGTGTGTGTGTGTGTATGTGTGTGAGTGTGTGTGCATGTGCGTGTGTGCATATGTGTCTGAGCTTGTGTAAGGATACAAATGCAACGCAGGTTCATTGCCGTGGGCAACCATCAAGCAAGGCCCCTTCTCCCTTAATAAAGTTTGGAGGAGGCGAGCAACTAATATGAGACCTGAAACCCAGGCAACAAGGGACACGGGAAATGGTTCGGGGGCAGTTGGAGGCAAGGGGTGGTGCTTCCAAAAACTAGGGTGTAAACAGTGTGTTGCGGCTATGCCTGAGGTTAATACATGTGGTTCATGTGTGGGGTGTGGGGGAGGTACCGTTTGTTTTTCTGTGAAAACAGAATTGGCAAAGGAAAATGCTGTAATGAGGAGAGAAACTGCTAACACCATTTGAGCAAAATGTTGTTAATGACTGGTAGAAGACAGGCCAGAAGCGTTCCAAAAATGAGGCTGGAAGGGTTAAGTGTATCTGAACGCTGAGGGACAAAATATGTGATAAATATTGCAAAAAACTATGATTAATCTGATTCCATGTTATTAACAAGATGACCTTCAAAATTGCCAAGTAGTTTATCAGCTTGTGGAACAGTAGTGGCATAACACATGGGGAGAGACTGCGCGAATGCTGGATAAATGTAGACTACAATTTATCACGCAATAAACTATTGCAAGTATCCATTAAACTGAATGCAAAGCATAACAAAATAGGCAAGTATTCAACAAGTCACAGACAGACAGACAGACAGACAGACAGACAGACAGGTCCAGGAGCAGAATGCTCTGCTTAGAAGAGAGAGGAAGAGCGTTGTGTTATCGCGTACTGTATGCCACAAACCAGTGGCAATGCCCACATATTCAGCTGGCCTGCAATTGGTCAGCTGGCGCTGAACCACCAAAGAAATGCAGATTACTATAATTATGCTCTAAATCCATGAAGCCATCACAAGGATCGAATTAAGATCAAACATTAATATGCAACTGGTGCAGCTGGCTACAGCTCCTGTGCCACATGCAAGTCCAAGTGTCTTAGGAGACTTGGATCTAACCTGGGTCACTTACCAATCCCAGCATACAGTATCTCTCTCTCCTACTCGCTTCCTGTCAATCTCTTCACTGTTCTATCTATAACAGTAAAAAAAAAAAAAGCCAGAGCCCCCAAAAAATATTTACTTAAAAAAAAAATAAAAAAAAATGACCAAACGTGAAAATGTTACATTCATATGCAATACATTTCAACCACAACCATGGGTCTTCTCTGTGACCTTGAGGGAAGGTCACAGCTAGTTACCGCTGTTAACGCTCATTTACGCTGATTAACGCCTCTGCGTCAAAACGTTTCAAAATAGAGACTTTCTGAATGGATAACCCCATCATTGTAACCACTCGCCACAGTAGGCTGCTTGAGGCAGTCGGCTATCAGCACACAGGACAAGTCGACCAATCACAGTCCTTCCGGTCTGCAATGTCTCGACGCTTGTTTTTGGAGGAGCGCGCTGAGTGATGGCGGAAGGCTCGGAGGGGGTACTCGACGACGCAGAGGGGTGTGTGGGGTTACACCGTCGATGTGACGCAGAAGCATAAATCAGCCTTAAGGCTGTGGCCAGGCCACCAGTGTGGGGGTCCTTGTGAATTGTGTTTACCCTCACTGGTAGGTGCAGAGAATATTTCATGAAGAGATGCAGTCCTATCCAAGAGCTAATTCAGGCAGACAGCACATTTCCATGGAGCTTATGTTTGGTCACACAGACCAACGTCAATAAGTGGGCATAGATTCTCCCTCCGACAATACCAGAGGAAAGTTATGTTTTGAACAGAGGACTGTGAATACAGTATGTCTGAACTAATCCACACAGAAGGGAGTTACATTTTGTTGTAATTTTATGGGCACCAAATGTAACCGGCTGCATTTTGTATTATAGCAGAACAATTATGTGGACGTTTTTTGGTGTGAAATGGTCATTGTGTAGTCCATTGTGTTTTGCATGCCATGAAATGATAAATATTGAACTATAATGATGTTGAGAGGATCGCTTTTTGTCCATGAAAAAATATTTCATGGACATAAAGCATTTAGTCTTTTTTGTAGAGAAGGTATTATGAATCAAAGCATAGAATGGGTCCTGTCTGTATAGAGGTCTGTTATACTTGGTTCCATACAGTAATAAGCAATTTCAGAGTTTACAGCTTTTGAATGGAGATCAATTTCCCTCCATGTTCATTATGTATCTGAGTTTGAATCACCTTTCCAGAGATGAGATGTGTTTAACACAGCAACACATGATTTGTATAACACAGTACCAGGTGAGTGTTGTTGTGTGAATTTTACACTTGGACAGGAGAGAAAATGAATCAGGAATATGCCAGTGTCCTAGAAATAGTGACAGCATACAGAGCAGATACAGTATTTAGCACACAAATTTGGTGAGAGAGAGAGAGAGAGAGGTAGGGGAAGGGAAGGGAGGGAGAGAGAGAGAGAGAGAGAGAGAGGGAGACACTCATACCCACATGCCTACTGTATTTGGTGGTGATGGGGGGCGGGGGGTAGCGTGTTGATGAGCGGCAGACCCTCTCCCCACACCACCCCAGCCCAGCCCACCCCGTGTCAGAGTAGGTTAAGCTCCTTTTTTCCACACATTTCCTTTATCTTTCTGCCTTTATGCCTCCTCATCACCTCCGCCTCATTTGCAGTCCCTCCTCCTCGTCCTCCTCGGGGGGAGCGTTAACCTTTGTCATCTTCTGGCAGGCCTCCGGGGGACGATTACCGCATGAGGGAACACAGGCCCAGCATGCGCACTTGTCTCTGCCCCGCACAGGCCCAGTACACCCACTGGACGTTAATTGCTTGTGGCCCATGCGTGTGCGCCCACACTGGGTTAAAAGCTGTGCGACGGCAGGCCAAGGGCTAAAGCGCGCGCGCACACACACACACACACCCACCCAAATCAGGGGTAACGGCTAAACGAGAGGCCACGGCCAAGCGAAGAAAAGCAAAAAAAAAAAAAAAAGACACGTGCTGAGTTGACCACTATTGAGGTTAGTGTCCAGCTGCTCTGCTTTATGCTGGCCACAAACAATAGGCAAAGAGAACTGGTTAATGGCTCCTGAGCAGCAGGCTACAGAGGCGCAACGGGCCTTTCCTGTCCGTAGGTGCGATAGTTCAGAATCCATGGAGCGCTGGATGCGCTTTTCATGCGCACGTGGCTGCATCTCTACTCATCTACTGTATAGGGGAAACATATGGCATGTTGTACACTCTCTTGTCTCTCATTAAACACAATGCTATTGATCTGTAGCCTACCGCAAAAAGGCGTAAGCGTAGCTCTCTGCTGTGTGTGTCTCTGTGTGTGTGTGTGTGTGTGTGTGTCTGTGTGTGGATTTCTAACACCTTTCTGATGAAATTACGCACATCTATTATCAAAGGCGGAATTAATCACTGGAATGATGTGCTGCACAGCTGCTGGTGTGAAGGTGTCTACGCCACGCATTACTTCCTCAGAGCACATCTGTGTATGCATGTGAGGGCAGGAGCATCCAGAGAGCCTGAACAGTGAGTCCTCGGTGCCTGTGTTATGCATCTTTTAGGCCTGGCAGACAGGACAAGAGACAGGAGCGGTACAGCATCGCAGAAGCAGTGCAGAAGTGCCCTGTCTGCCATGCATGGCAATCCATATAAAACTTCTCCCAAACAATGTATCAGTACAAGCACAGTATGTCAAGTCAAGTCGAGTCAGGTTTTATTGATATAGCCCCTTTCATACACGGAGCAGGTACAGTAGGCCTATATACTTCACATAATCATAAGAATCTCATATTTTATAAAAAGAATAAAATAGTTAAAATGTCATGTAAATCGATTTAAAAAGTAAAGATAATTTGAGTAAAATGAAAGCAAATACAATAATGTGCAAATATAAAACAAAAGACAGCAGAGATATATACATGAAAACACACCACGGGTGCAAGGGTGTGTTAGTGGAAGGCATCGCAGAAAAGTTTGTGTTTTAGTCTGGATTTAAAAATGGAGATGGTGGGAGAGGTCTTGATGTCTAAAGGAAGACAGTTCCAAAGACGGACCGCATGCATAGCAGCTAAAGACTGCCTCTCCCTGCTTGGTGCGGGCGCTGGGTTGTACCAGTTGAAGCTTATCTGCTGATCTGAGTGATCTTGAGAGGCTATATGTTTCAAACATCTCCGCTATATAGAGAGCCATTTAGTGATTTAAAAGCAAGTAAAAGGACTTTAAAATCAATTCTGTTCATCACTGGTAGCCAGTGTAGAGATTTTAGAGTGTAGAGATCTATGCTGAAATGTATTAGTGACAGAGAGCAAATACCATACATATGTTCTAGATATTGCTTTTATTGTACCTTTAAATGAAATGTCATTGACTGATGACACTAACCTGCTCTAACCCACTCCATAACAATAGTTGCCCTGTTCTGTTGGATCCCTAACTACAAAAGTGAAAAAAAGCGAATAACCAACGACATTTCTGAGACACGTGTGTATGTGTGTGTGTGGCTCAGTGTTGAAGACGGGGCTACTGGCTATTAGCCTGGCACGTCCTCCCAGTGACGTAACACCTTCGGCGTTGCTGTCGCTGGTCTGGTCAACTGCTAATCGGGAAGGATTTCTTAATTCCAAATCTGCGGAACTGCCCCCTTTGGTCGAGAACCAATCAACTTTGAGCACTCCAACGGCTCTGGGTAGAGGTGTGTGTGGGTGTGGGTGCATGCATGCATGCATATGTCCTTGTGATGGTCTTTACAGGCCACTTGCTGCAGGATTGGCATGTCCCACTGATTGAAACATGTCCAAGTTTCCTACTGGCCCGCAGAGAGAGGAGGGCCTAATGCTGGATTTCAGATGTACTTCCCATCATCCTGTGTCCAGACTGAATGTGGCCTTTAACAGGCCTGGATCTGCTTAGCTATTCCATTGACATACACGTTTTACTGTTCCTCACTGTGATTAAGTAACCTTCAACGGGCTCAGTGAGTCTCTCTCTCTCTCTCTCTCTCTCTCTCTCTCTCTCTCTCTCTCTCTCTCTCTCTCTCTCTCTCTCTCTCTTGCACTTTCTATTGCTCTCTCTCACTCTCTCTATCTCTATTTAATTTCTGACACTGAAAGTAAACAGAGTTACCTTTGCTCTAAAGTCTGCAAGGTAATAGAGTTCCAGAACACCAGAGGAATTTGGTTTATATAATAAGGAGATCCACCAAACCTAGTTTAGAACCTCAGAGATTCCCGAATCGATTACAGGGTAAACAATGTTTATTCAGCAACAGCTGTCAACTCTGGCCAAGCATACAGGGCTTCAGCGGGAAAAGCAATTTAGCATTCCCTCACTGACAAAGCCATATTCAAGGTCTCTGGTGTACTTCAGGTTTGTTATGGTTAGGACACTGAGGAACATATCTGAATGATTTCACAAATGACTGTAGACTCTAACAGCAAATACAACCTAAACAGTATACACAGACATCAACAAACCACAAACCATGGGAAATGAGTTTGGATGTTGTCTCTGATTATAACTGACTCTCCGAGAACAGCAGTGTAGCAATAGCATTTCTAATTCAACAAGTCAGCAGGAATAATGGATATTAATGATTGTAGAGAGACATTTGTCTTGTGTCATGGTATATTTTCACCCTGTGGCAACGTGATTTGACCCTCAGTGTTGAAGATTTATGTGATAGGTAATCAATTTATTTGAACGTCAAGGGAACTCTTTTTTTCATAAATATGTATGGAATTGAGAGCTATCTTTACATCATATTGGATAATCAAAAAGAATGAGGATGGCACATAACAAATTACCTGTTTACTAGGATACACATTTCAAATGGTGAAGACCTGCAGAATATCACTATTCTCATTTGGACCACAATACAATATTTTTTTAAAAGGCTACACTATTGTTGTATGTGTGCATTATAATGTGTATTAATTAAAACAGCAGACTGGGGAATCAAACATAATATTAAAAGAATGATCATGAGATAGTTTTCCATTTGTCCTCCAGACACAGCAGCCCCTCTCTCTCTCTCTCTCTCTCTCTCTCTCTCTCTCTCTCTCTCTCTCTCTCTCTCTCTCTCTCTCTCTCTCTTTGTGTTTGTGTTGTTGTTGTTGTTGTTGTTGTTGTCTAACTGACTCAGACTGCGTGCATCCTTTCTCATTTCTGTCCATCAGTCTGTCTACTCCCACCTTCCGGATCATTTTCGTTTTTCATTTCAACAGCATTTGTTCCATTGACATAACAAATTCAGTTATCTTACCAGAACACTGGAGTGTAAACAATGAAATTACCAGTGAAGAGGAGAAAATAATCACGCAGGTCGCAAAACAAAACAATACGGGGAAACAATAACACAGCTTACTCATACACAAGCTCTCGCCCACCGACACTCAGCAGCGATGCGAACCTTTGTTTGTCAATCACTGTGGATGTTGCGGTCCTAGACAACATGATATCTCCACACTCGTTTGGGGATCTGCGTCTGGCTTCCTTGCCCTTTGATTTGATTTACACTGGCATTAGGCCTAAGAGGCCTATTGATCACACTGTGCTTGATCAGTCTCCATATAATTGCACCACCCAGGCCATATAGGTGTGGCTAATTGTTCAGAGGTTGAATACAAAGACCTTATTATGGTTATGGAGCTGTGTGAAATGCACACAAGAGCAAATGTGATCAAGTTCCCCCACTGTGTAAGGCAACACTGTCTATGGCTAACAAAGAAAGCACTTGTTTTCATTTTCTCCAGACGATTTATCATAGTGCAGCGAAGTGTTCAGACAGTAAACTGCAATGAATTCAATATGTAGAGTTCATCGTGCATGGGAAAATGATGAATGATAGCAAAGCTCTGTTCTCCAAGTCTGTACTTTTACGTGGGCCAAATTCTATTGATGTATTTTTTTTTGTCAC
>NC_084995.1:16952460-16969960 GCF_963854185.1 Sardina pilchardus | reverse complement strand
TTACACCCACAGCCCTTACATTAATGAAAATTACTTGTTTGGCCTAGGATGCTGATCTAGCTTCTTTTGGGGCAAAAACACAATAAATCAGTGTTCTCTCTCTCTCTCTCTCTCTCTCTCTCTCTCTCTCTCTCTCTCTCTCTCTCTCTCTCTCTCTCTCTCTCTCTCTCTCTCTCTCTCTCTCTCTCTCTCTCTCTCTCCTCTCCTCATTGTGTGTATGTGTGTGTGTGTGTGTGTGTGTGTGTTCAGAATAATGTGTAGCAGCCATAGTCTATTATAAGTTGACTTTATAGTGGTATAATTAATAGTCACTAGTTATTTTCCCCTTGACTGTTCAGACTGCCAATAAATATGAATGCAACAGCAATAGCCGTAAAACTAAAAGTCTAGAATGTTTCCCACAATCAACAAAAGTTTATTCCCCTGCACTTCCTTTCTGTCATATTCCGACTCCAAACAAGTCCATTCATCCAAACTCCAGATGTGCACACAGTACTTCCCCCCCTGAAATAACAATAATAATGTAACTAGTATGGTTCAGTCTGACGTAATGTTGTAAGTGTTTTTAATTGTACATTGTACATGCATGCAGTCTATGTCTTTAGAGCCGCTGAGCCCCATGGGGTCACTGTGGGGAGATGTGGTGGCTGTGGTAGCTGTCTGTGAGGTTCCAGGGGCTGATTACCGCGCTGCCAGCTGAGAATCTGTTGGGCTGTCGCCCTTTTGGTAAACAACCTTGTGATTAAAAAATAATTTTCTGCACACTTTCGTCCATGCAAGTATTCTCTAATGAATAGAGCGGCACGCGGTTGGTCAAAGGACCTTTACCAGGGCGATACCTCGCACATAAATGCCTGGTAAACAGCCTGAAATTACATCTGCAATGAAGTCTCACATTTTCTCGTAAATAACAGGAAGGTCATTCTCTACTTATACTCTGCATATATACAGTGTATCAGTTCCAGTGTGTGTTTTGGTGTGTGTGTGTGTGTGCGTTTATACTTTTTCCCGTTGTAATTATTCATCTACTAACCTCTATTAATAATCTATTATCAGACGGGCCTGAAGTGCATGTGATGATGATAGTTGCGAGTGCATGGAGTGTGTGAGCGAGACGGAAAGAGAGAGAGAAAAAAAACATGAAAAGCTGTAAAATGTGGATTTAGGGGAGATTACGCTCCACATTCGCACGAGATTCCCAAGTTTACGGGTGCATTAGGGGTGTTTATGCAGGCTTTGCGAAGATTACACTCACACCCACCAGGTCCATAGGAGTGTGTGCGTGTGTGTGTGTCTGTGTGTGTGTGTGTGTGTCTGTTTGACGGGGGAAGTGCAAGGGGAGGGGAGGGTTGGCCTTAAATAACGAGAATTTAATAGATCCCAACCACAGATGGCCAAACCCACACAGGATGGTTGGGGGTGGGGGGCAGGCGGGGGGTGTTGGCTCTCGAGTATTCCGAGGGAGGATAGGGAAGGAGGGCGGAGCAGAGGGTGGTTCCTCAGAGAGAGAGAGAGAGAGAGAGAGAGAGAAAGCTCAAACTGAAGAGGCTACAGTAGCAGAAGTAGCTGTTGACACATCAGTAGAGATGGAGGACGAATCACTATTGAACTGTCGCAGTGCATTATTAGCTTGCCTGCTTGTGTAGTGAGAGCATTACAGATGAATGAAAACGCAGCAGCACGTCTGGTCTTTAACCCTATAGTGCCGTGCGTATCAGATTTGATACATGCACTTCTGAGACCCATTGCATCACCATGAGATATAAACTTTGCATAAAACCCAGTTGTATACAATCTGTTACTTGTCTTTTGCCCCCTGTTGGATACCTTTTGCATTATAACAATTCTGACAAGTGGTTTGTTACAATTCAAAATGGTGGAATCTCATTAGCACCCTGATGGTTATGCAAAGGTCAAGGATATTGGTAATTTGATGATTTTATGGTGAGATTTACCTTTACATATGTATCAATATTTTAAAATGAAATATTGCTTTGTTCAAAAAACAATTTTTTTAAAAAAAAATTCAAATGTAGTTTGGTGTACAATCGAGCAGAAAATGTTAGTATCAAATTTGATACAGCAGGTAATTCTCTCAGTGGTCATGGGGGCTTTTTTTTTTTTTTTTTTGATATTATTATTTATTTTTTGGGGGTATTATGTCTTCCATACAGTGTTTAATGAATCAATTACACAATTTACATATTAAAATGTGATATTTACAACAAATAATTCATAATCCGTATTCAAAATTCCTAAAAATCCATGCTATGGCTAATTTACAGAGGTATAAAAGAAAGTTCTCTACTGAAAATGTTCTGAAACTCCTTGATGGCAATTGGAGTGACATACAGGGCCATATAGAGACAGATGATGAAGTGTAAAATAGAAATAGGACTCCAAATTCAGAGCATGACGAGAAAAGTTCTACTAAAAGTAACGCTTCTGCCTGGTTATCTCATTGCTAAATGAAAGAAATGGATGTAAAAAGGCAGCTGTTTGAAGAAAGAAAGATTTGGATGTTATGGATGACCAAAAATCTTACAGATGTCCAAGGTCTTGTTATTGACCAACGTGTGTGTAATGCCCAATGTATCAAATATGATACAAACAGAAAAACGTATTTGCAAATATTTTTTTACATTTTTTTTTTTACATTTTGGTTTAGGGCCTAATAAAGACTCCAGATTCTAAAAAATAGAATTTTCTGACCATTATTTATTGGGTCAGGCATTATAGGGTTAAACAGCCACAGAAGACATATGCAAATCTTTTGTTAGTTACTCCTCATTGGCTTGCTATAGCAGTCAGAATTCAATCCCAAACCCATTACTCTGACCAAGAGGACACCCAGTGTTTGTGCACCTTGTTGTTTTAGCTCCGTGATCCAGCTCTGTCTCCTGGTGCCCACCGCGGCTCTCTAAGGGCATCTGCTGTGTCGGCCATCAAAACTATGAAGTCAAAGTCAAGGCACTTTTTTCTGGGATTCCTCACTGGTGAAAGGATTTCCCAATACTCTTCATTCTACTGTAGCAATAGTTTTAGGATCCTCAAAAGCCGTCTACATTATTTGTAAACAATTCATTTCCCTCAGAGTTATGCTTTGTTTATTGTTTATGGCTATTGCTGTTAGTTAATTCTATTAACAAATGTTTGTTTATTGTATTTATTTATTTATTTTATGTTTGTTTGTTTGTTTGTTTGTTTGTTTGTTTGTTTTATTTAGGCCACCTGACTTCACTATAAACTCTTAATGTTGATATAAATGTAATGTGTACTGTTGTTGTTGCTGCAAGTTGCTTTGGACAAAACTGTCTGCTAAGAAACATACTGTACACTTGAACATGAACATGGTCACAGAAAGGAAAGCTAGAAAAATGGTGACTTCAGGAGCTTGAAAATGGAAAATGGAGTGCTGTTACCTGGTGGCTTTTAGTTGCAGTTTATCTCAGGTATTGTTCTCATCTCTGTAGTGAAATCATTGATCAGTGTCGTGTCCATTTGGGCGAGCCAGCCAGACAAATGGATTTCTACTTCAAGCATCTAGCCAGGCACGATAAAGTATTCAGTCCCCGACACTGAGGAGAGCCAGAGAGAGAGTCCATCTGAAATGTGCTGGCGACTTCTCGTCTTAAAACTCCTCCGTTGACATTCACATGGGTGTTGTGCATGGGTGAGAAGGCCCATGGGGAGGGGGACACAATAGAGGGATGATGGAGAGGAGAGAAAAGAGAGGAGGAGGAAAGGAAGGATAGGGGAAAAAAAGAAAGAAAGAAAGAAAGAGAAGAGAGGAGAGAAAAAAATTGCATTATGCAAAGTAATCCTTAATTGGCTTTGCCGCCTTTACAATGTCTTAATCTGTCCCATGCTTTATTGATCCTTACGTAAGACTGCAAATGCTCTGCATTTAGTTCACAGGGAAATGATAAGCTTGACTTTGAAAGGCACTCTGAAAGTATACTGGCCATGGAAACTCCACGCAGCCAATTGCTCACCAGCGGAGCGACTGCATTTATCTCAGTCACTGTGCGGGAAAGTCTGGATCACATATCACAACACTGATGGTGCAGGGGGAGCCAAATAAATCAGTGCCTCGGCCGTGGCATCTCTCCTGATGAGTAAAGCGCTATGCTCTAGCTGCCACCAGCACAAGCAGAAAGGGATGTACTTTCATGCACTGACCCCAGGACAGCGATTAGGTAACCTTTGCCCTTTAACCCCATCTGCCAGTGAAGGACTTCTCTTCATTCTGTTTACTCAGTACACGCATACAAATACTGATCCACACTAACAGCATTTAAAATGGGGCTGTTTATTATGGAAATCATATAATATGATCTTCTCTTCTTTGGCAGTTTTATTATATTATCTTATATTCACGATATTCCTTAGCCAACAACGGGTGTTGTCATGACACCTCAGTATTTAAAAAATGGTTTTCTGGCGAAGGACTAATGCTTTTACTTTGGTATGTTACTCATGACTATTATTGTTAGCTTGGTTTGATTCATGCCTAGTCACACACACACACACACACACACACACGCACACACACACACACACACACACACACACACACACACACACACACACACACACACACACACACACACACACACACACACACACACACACACACACACACACACAACCAGACACATTCTGTGAGAACTGCTGGCCAAGTTCTCTTTTGTCATTTTTCAACAACACTTTAACAGGAGTGAAGTGTCCACTGAAAAAAAATGAAAAAATGCACCGGAGTTGCAGCATCAGACTGTGACTGAGCGCCCTTGTGTGAGTAATTTGGTGTCCTTGATGACACAGAGTACCAAGGACTCAAGTTAACATGAAAACATCCACCTAATCTTATTCTCACCTCCATTGTACAATTTCTAAGCCCAAACAGCAAAATGTTGTACCAAGGCTATTTCTGAATAGCTGGTTTGTGTACACTCTGGTACACACACACACACACACACACACACACACACACACACACACACACACACACACGTAAACACATTCTATTGTACCATTCTGATGTTTCCTTGTTTCTTGTTTTCTTGTTTCTTCTTTATAGATATAATCTTCTTGTCATCTTACTGTACTAATCTGATTAAAGCTGTTAAATCACACCCTTCCCATTCAGTCAGCAGGATCGTCATCAGTGTTCTATACAATTACGCTTGACATGGGTTGACAGAGATGGGCTTCCCAAGACCCATCCCTTGCACAATATACTGAAACCAATCCAACACACAAACACACACACACACACACACACACACACACACACACACACATACACACACACACACACACACACACCTACACACACACACACACATACACACACACACACACACACACACACACACACACACACACACACATATAAAAAAACACACAAAAGCACACATGAACACATACGCACACACATACATACATACACACACACACACACACACACACACACACACACACACACACACACACACACAGACACACAGACACACAGACAAACACACATGGAGAAAGAGAGAGAGACAGAAAGAGAAACACACACACACACACACACAGACCACTCAACAAAACAGCACAGCTTAGCAAACAGCAGGATCTTCTTAAATCGACACTAATCCATTATCCAGCGGGGGCCGTCTTAGGGGAGGGAGGGCTGGGGTGGGCTGGGACTGAGAGCTGGAGTTGGGGGTGGAGGGTGGTGGGTGGAGGGTGCTGCCGGTGGGGGTGGGGAGGCCTCCAGAGGAAGTTAGCTGAGGCGCGACAGCTGGTTCCCCAACAGCCGTGCGGCAGACCTCAAATCAAAGGTGATTAGATTGTTTACGGAGTTAGCTGATGCCGACGCCGATGCCGCCGCTGCATCATGTGATTTCCTCCCTCCTCCTCCTCCTCCTCCTCCTCCTGCTCCTGCTGCTGCTCTGACCGTGTGCACTGTCCAGGCTTTGCCATTTCTCAACGAGACAAGCTGGTGGGTCAAGAAAAAAAGATGGGATCGGGTGATATCTGCTAGGGCATCAATTGGACTTGTTACTCAGATGTCAGTGGATTTGGGCTCAGAAAGACTCAGAAATGCCAGTGTCAGAAGCCCTCTGATGTGTTGCGCTCGCTTGCAATGTCTTGCACTGTGTTGCACTGTTTACCAAATACTGAACCAAATTAGGCTTTTGAGAAATGTGAACCTTGACGAAGACTTTTAAAAAGCTTGCGATCGAGCTACATCAATTATATGATTATGTCGAGAATTCTTTGTGGTCATTAGAAATCACTGAAATGGTGTTGGATGTTACCTTCAAATGACTGAGGCATTTACAAGTTCCAGGAGACTGTAACCTACCTTGGACTTTGGTTTGATGCTTTACTTAATTCTAAAAAGTGCACCGCTTATGCAAGTGTTCACAGAAAGGCTTGCGTATGCCAAAGAGATAGTCTACTTAAGGGATGGCAATGACTAGAAATTGCTGGTATGTGCACAGCTAGTCTCAAATGAGTAATTATTATTGTGGCAGTCATTTCCCAGTGATGTATTACCGTTATGACCCGTGGACTACACTTTATTCATGCTCAAAAGCTTCACCCTGAAGTAGAGGCAAGGAAAATTCCTCCCCAAGTTCCTCAGTTTTGCAACTGCTACATGGAATTGATTACCTTCTGCTTAATTTCACTGGGGATAGGACATGTTCTTCCACTGTTTCAGAAGGAGATCAAACATGGCACTTACGCTCACAGTCTGATTGTGAGTGTATGAGTGCAAATTATCATCAAATCTAATTGCAAATGTTTTGTGAAGTGATAAGAAACACAAATTTGAATAAATTACTCTTCTTAAATCATCCATATAATAAAATGGGGGTATCGCAATGTTTTTAATTTCAGGGGATCACTACAACCCTAGGTTGACCTTGAGGGGGAAAAAGCCTTCTATTTGTCCAAAAAGGGGAGGTATAGTCCCTCAAAAAGAGAGGCATAGCCCCTCAAACACAGACTGTCTTTTTAAAATGGCAAATCATAATGGTGTGAGAATGTGAGAACACTCAAACTAATCAATCTCTTTAATCAGTTAATGAAATGCGCCGATGCGTGGAACACTTTGTATGCAACTAGAGAGGGGGTGATCACGTGGTGACCTACACGTGGAGCGAGGCCAACACAGGGGGGTTACTGCAGGACTCACATGGGATTTATAGAATATGTGGATATACTCCCTGTGTGGCCAAGGAGGGGTTACTGCAGGACTCACATGGGATTTATAGAAGATGTGGATATACTCCCTGTGTGGCCAAGGAGGGGTTTCTGTAGGACTCACATGGGATTGATAGAATATGTGGATATACTCCCTGAGTGGCCAACACAGGAGGGTTACTGCAGGACTCACATGAGATTTAGAATATGTGAACGTACTCTCTGTGAGGCCAAGATAGGGGGTTAGGACTCACATGGGAATATGTGGACGGACTCCGTGTGAGGTCAAGTAAGATGCCACCCACACTTTGATTTACAGATTTACGCAGTCTGAATATCTGACAAAGGACCTGTGACCATGGCCCCCCCTCTCACATTCTGAAAGTACTTTGCTGCAACACCCTTCAAACACACACACACACACACACACACACACACACACACACACACCAGTTGTCATGGTATAGATTATCCGTCTGGTGTTTTGCTTATTACACACAAACAATGGGCTGCTCCTCTACCCCTCACTATCTGCCGATATCCCTCCTACTAATTACATTCTTTCTCTCTCCCTTTTCTGTGTCTCTAACTTGTTTTATTCTCTCTCTCTCTCTCTCTCTCTCTCTCTCTCTCTCTCTCTCTCTCTCTCTCTCAATCTCTCTCTCTCTGCTGTTATAACTGTTCAAAATGCATGACCTACCCCAGCTAAACAATATTGTCCTTCAAGCTACATGACAAATATTTCACCCAGCCTCTGCAATTGTTCTGTACTAGCTCTGTGTTCTGACTTTAAAGCATTATGTGCCTTATCTCCATACACACTAACACTCATTTGATATCATTCCCTTTCCTACTGCTGATGGTCAATCGCCTCTACAAAAATAAAATAAAAAGCCTTGACCTTTCATCACCTTTCCTCTCTAAGGTGTCATGAAGCATCAGTGAATGAACTGGACATCCTGGAACATGCAGGTGATGGCCAGGGATGTTCAGATTTTGGCCAGGGGAAAGGTCACTCTGACAACGAGCTGTGTTCTTCTCTCTGCAACAGCACAGGGCTGAACCTGGCCCAAGACTACTGGCTCTGGCTACAACCAGACTAGCTCCAGAGTGGAAAGGCCAGAGAGGCAGGATGGGACCGAAGAGGAGAGAAGGTGCCGCAAAAGTGGAGGATGTGAGTGAAAGTGTGTGTGTGTGTGTGTGAGAGAGAGAGAGAGAGAGAGAAAGTGTGTATGTTTAAAAGTCTAGGCCTGTGTGTGTGTGTGTGTGTGTGTGTGTGTGTGTGTGTGTGTGTGTGTGTGGTGTGTGTGTGTGTGTGTGTGTGTGTGTGTGTGTGTGTGTGTGTGTGTGTGTGTGTGTGTGTGTGTGTGTGTGTGTGTGTGTGTGTGTGTGTGTGTGTGTGTGGTGTGCGTGTGTGTGTGTGTGTGTGTGTGTGTGTGTGTGTGTCTGTGCGTATTTTGGATATGGCTGTGTGGGTGTGAGGGGGAGAGGAAGAGCAGATAGACTGGGGGGAACATAATGAGAAAAAGAGACAGAATACTTAAGAGAGACAGCGAGGAGGAGAAGAGGAGGAGCCTGAGAGGGAACAAGCCAGAGAGAGAGGGGGAAACATGGACAGTAAAAGAGTGAGAGAGGGAGGGAGTGAGAGAGAGAGAGAGAAAGAGAGAGAGAGGGAAAGAGTGGGTGGGTGGGGGCATAAGAGAGACTGTCACCATTATCTTTAAATACCACGCGCTGGCGGATGGATAGGTTATGCAGAACTGACTCAGCCGTAGAGGTCAGCTCAGGTGTGTGCCGGATTGAATAACTTGTACCATTTCCAATCTGGCAGGACTCAGGAGCTGGAGACATTTTAACCTCTTAGAGGAGCTATTGGCTTCCCCCTGCTCTTTAAGATCCTCCCTGATAAGGGCAAGCAGTTAGCCGGGGCTCCGCGGCCTGCCAGCAGCCTTTTCCAGGGAATTGGATTGCAGGATGGGGACTGTGGAGAGGAGCGGCGGACAATTAAACGCTTTGTCAATTACTGCAGACGCAGCCAGGACTGCCGGGCCGGTCTTTTTTTTTTTTTTTTTTTTACAAACTGGAAGTTTACGAGTCATACTCTTTTTACCGCTAAGTGATTGACTTTGTTTCCCTGTTTTTTCTTTTTTTTTTGGTGATGTTGTTATTTGTGCACACTGGATGGACTGACAGGTTGAAATCCTGCCCCCTTCTCTGGTGGGCAAACGTTGGCCTGGTTTTCAAAGCCTGACACCATATGTTTGGAGCATCTTGTAAGGGGAGAAGGGGAAATAAATAAATAAATAACAGTGCCGGCAAAATCCATGAGGTTGTTTCAAAAGACCTCTACTTAATTACTTCTCTCCTAATCCAAAGAGGCCTTTACCTGAGAAAGCTCTTCACCCATAAAACAGAACACACACACACACACACACACACACACACACACACACACACACACACACACACACACACACACACACACACACAAAACACCTCTTGTTTTAGAACAAGACATTTTGTCAAAGACTTATAGCATACTCAATCGATGTCTGAACTGTTAATTCTGCCCTTGCCACATGTGTCAGGACATACTGTGCCTCAAGGCCAGAACAAAAAATAAAACAAGAACCAAAAAAAAATCTACCACCAAGCGCTCCTTGTGATGTTAAACAATTGCGTCTCTTGTTGGAGAGTGGAGAATGGAGCCAGGAGGATAATGAGGAGGACAGAAAGCCCTGGCCTCCACCAGGTACACTTGATAGGGGGCAATTACAGAGGTGGTGAACTGTCCTTGGCTTTGTCTATATTCTCAGCAGGTTCAACTCACCATGGTCCTCTCAACAGAACACTAGGGCTGGGAACCACAGAGTCATTCAGGAATCAATGCGCTAACGATAATTTGCACTCGATAATGACAATATCACGCTACAGCGATTCTGCAAAACTCAACCTATAGCAACATGATTAATCTATGATACGTTCGTATGTCTGGGTAAATGAGGGAAAAGACTAGAATTATCGGTTACACTTTACTTTACATAAGAGTGACATGACGCTGTCATGAACGTGTCATACACATTATAAACAAGTCATAAACGTTTATGACATAACGCTTCTGTCATTAAGTGTCATTCAGTTTTTGTCATAACAAGGGTTAGGGTTCGGGTTCGGTTTCATGTGTCATAACAGTGTCAGGTGCTAGAATATGAATTGTCTTAATGTTTTTGTAAAAATATCGATATTTGGCACCACCGTGCCAATAACGCATCGGAAACAAAAGTTATATGTTACATTGCTGTATCAATAGTATTTCCCCTACCCCTATGTAATACAATGTAGGAATTCTGCTTTTTATCTGTTTTCAACATACTGGATACAGATTTAACTCCAAGTGGGTAGATATTTCATTGTAAAAATGATGAAAATGGTCAGGTCAGCATAACCTCAAATGCAGTTATTTTAACGTGCCAATTAACAGGAACCGAATCAGCACTAAAATTACCCTCATCTTGTAGGTGGATATTTAGTTGTTTCTTTATGCATCATGTCTGTATTTTATATGATATATTTTTGGATTTAAAGGGGTGGCCCCCGGGGATTGAAAGCTTATATTCCTTATCAGTCGACTGGGGCTACAAGCCCACCAAGTTGCCTATTGGGGCTACACGCCCACCAAGTTGTGCTCCAGTGTTCAGCTGTCCAAGCCAAATACATCCCCCAAAAATTGCTGGGGGGAAAATAAAGCAACGAAAAGAAGGGAAAAAAAACGGTGCTATTGGTGTGGTGGTCATAATGAAACCTTTCAGTCAAATCTGAAGAACCATTTATGCAGAGGACTTCTTTCTGCATGGAAATCACTCAACACATCTATCCATCTCCAAATAATGCATATTACACTGGGCATCAGAGCAGAACATGTTCTTAATAGAATACTGTAGAGAAAGTGAAAACATTCTGGAGACCAAAAAAATGCAAAAAAGAAGTTTTTCCTTTCACAGTCCCTGCATCATCACCATTCAATGGCCCAACCCATTCAGTGCAGTACAATATAGTAGACTAATGTTGCTCGAATCTCATAATGTAAATGTGGTCTTCACTTGCTTAGTTCACATATCCTCCATGTCTACATTTTCATCTTCCTCTCCCTTTCTGTCTTCGTCTATGGCCTTCTGCTCTCATTCTCCATCTTCCTCTTCCTCTCTCTGCGTTTCATGTTGCTTTTCATTTCTGCCTTTCAAGACCCATAAACTTGCCAGTTACCTTTTTAAAGGGTTTAAGCCTTTACAGGGTGTAATCACGCCCGGTGGCTACAGTATGTTTGATCAATAGAGTATTGAGTGTGGTATTTTCAAAGGTTTCTTAAAATGACAAATGACATAGTGACATTTTGTTATATTTCTGTGTCTAAAGTAGAGAAGTGTGTTTAGTGTTTATTTGATTTAGCAGCGTTTTGCAAAATGTGTGAGGCTGACTATATACAGTACTGTACTTATACTGTAGTAGCACAATTATGGGTGATGTTTTGCTCCTTGAGTGTAAGGTCCCACTGTTATACATTTGATTTGCATTTGTGCGCAAGTGGTAGAGTGAAAAAAAACAACAACAACTGTAATTTTATCCAGTCTCATTTTTGGGTCATGGCAGTGGAAGATGTGAATGTGGGAGAGAACCAGTGACCGTTAAGGGAGCATATGGCCACTACAGACAGCTTATGGCCAGCTTGGGCTGGTCAGGGAGTACAAGTCAGGTCAGCGACTCCGACGCACACGAGATTGGGTGACCTCGCATAAGAATGTGAAAGGGATAATCTTCGACACGAGAGGTCAGCACCGCCTGGACAGCCTGGACAGCCTGTCATTTTTCCCCAGACGTCTGACTCCTGTGTAACTGACACAATTACTGTACACCTGTCTGTCTGTCAGCAGGCCACAGGAGAGCATCACGTGGTGTTTTGCACGGTAGGGGTGTGGGCGCGGGGTTATTTTACAACCTCTTAAATTGTCCATAATGCATTAATCTTGTAATCTTGTCTTGTAAACTGAAATGAACCCTCTTCTGTGTCTGTGGTCATAATTATGAAGCCTGCTACTGTACCTCTGAAAACATGACCTGTGTGCGTGTGTGTGTGTGTGTGTGTGTGTGTGTGTGTGTGTGTGTGTGTGTGTGTGTGTGTGTGTGTGTGTGTGTGAGCTTACACCCCTGGAAGGAGCAGCAATGGTGTGTTTTGATTTTGTTTTTTTTCTACGGAAGCCTGCTTGGAAAATGGGAAAGAAAAAAAAATCATTCACAAACTATTTCAGAAATTTGAGGTACTAAATCTGAATTTTGAGGTTGAAGAGTTTGTGAATCTCATAATTGCACGTTTCATCTCAAAATTGTGATTTGATATCATGGACTAGTGCTATCTTTTCATCCTACAATTTTGACTTAGTATCTCAAAATTCTGACTCGGCCTCTTAGGTGTTGGGGAGGTGTTCTTCAGCTGTGTCATATCATCATTCCCATCACAGAGTTTCATAATCTTAGCGGACCATGAATTCCTTTGAAAACGTATACTAGACTCTGTTTATTTTTTAGTTTGCTCCGTTTACTTGATCGTTAGTCTTGTTTGCATCAGTAGCAGTGATTAGGATTTGTTCCAATGTTTCCGCTCAGTTCATTACAGTTCGCTGCTCCATGATGAGGCAATGATTTCTTTGATGGCTTTCCCATTTCAGGCACCACCACAGTTTCATTGGAGTCTTTATCCGCGACCCCTACAGAGCTTGCAGCCATGGACAAAGGCTAGAAACCGTGCTGCTTTAGGCCACAGTCTATTTTTTTCCCTCCCTCTCTCGCTTTTATCCTCCTTTGATATTCTGATCCCAATTAAATGAATGACGGCAATTATTCTTTCTGACAACTCTGTATCGAGTATGTGTGACCTGCTTTAACATTTTTCAAATTCTGCTCAGTATTATTTCAATAAAACGTTCATCATGATAATTAACCATTCAGACATCTAATTCTAGACAATTAATTTCCAGGGTGGCCTAGCTAGGCATCACATGCGTGGTGGTGGCGAGGGGGAAATGAGGTATAGAGACTAATACAAAGCTTGTGCTTAGGTTAGGTATTGACCCACAGCAATCAGACAGGACACCTGTCCATTATGCAGCCATTACGCCAATCCATCTCGATAATTACATCTGCCATCCAAAGTGGCCAAGGCCACTGCTCCTACAGGGTTTGGGTGTAGTGACAGCCTTGCCTTATGTATTTCACAGCTCCATGTCCAAGGCCTTGAACTAGATCACAGTTTGACGATATGTATGTGAAATCTCTGTGTGGTGGTAGATTTGTCGCAATTACTGTATACTACACGGAGTACTAAGGTTGTTGTTGTTGTTGTTGTTGTTGTTGTTGTTGTTTATGGAGCCATTTTCTACAGGCTCATCCATCCAACGTTTTTTTTTTTTGGCCCTGCTGTGCCGTAGTTTAGCCTGGCAGACTGCTGAACTTTGTATAACCACCACCGCACACTATAAGGCCTTCAGCACCAGAATTTGGCCCACTTGTTCGAACATAATGCAATCAGCCTCAGTCACCCCTGAAACCTTTTCGATATACATAATAACTGTCAAAATAATTAATGAAACAGGCCCTCCAAGCATGGTATGCATTTACGTGACACTGTCTTAATTAAATTATCTGTTAAATATTTAGTGTCCTCAGAATTACCCCGCCAGATTTATCACACATGCTAATAAAGGCAGGAAATACTCATTTAGTCGTGCTGATGAAAAGTAATTAGGCATTTTCAAGGTGATTTGCTACTAAGCCCATGCGGTCTCTGCTTGAGAAGCAACACTTATATGACTGCATGCGAGCTTCTAAATGATGGTGATTAGTTCAGCTAAGCCACTGCGTGCACAGGACTGTGAGCGCTATGTTTACCTTTCAGTCAAATCACAATTGTGAACATCCCTCAAGGCGCGCTATTGTTTAGTCTGCAAGGGAAAAAGTCTCAGACAAGTCAATCTTGAGAGAAATAGCTGAGCGTGTATAATGGCAACTCCATTAACCCTTGATGAGTTGTATTGCAAAATGTCTACATGATACAGCATCCATCACAGCATGGCATGTCTCTTTGCCACATTGAAGTTAGTTCACGTCTAAGCTTTGTTTCCTC
This sequence comes from Sardina pilchardus, assembly GCF_963854185.1. NCBI lineage: Eukaryota > Metazoa > Chordata > Actinopteri > Clupeiformes > Clupeidae > Sardina > Sardina pilchardus. The sequence continues at coordinate 16,955,586 of NC_084995.1, read as the reverse complement.
CTATTTGTAACAAAGAGAATGTGACAGTTAATGCTCAGCCAATTTGCCATTGTTTATTTCTTTCTTTTCCTCAAGTTATACTGAGCAACACAACAATTTTCAACAGATTAGCAAGGATTAGCATTTTTCACGCTCCGACTGAGCAGTCACATATAGCCCCTAACCCCTACTTTGTGTATGATTGGCAACTTGGCGCCAAGTTTACATGTAATTAGAGCACCAGGGCAAATCTGTGCCAACGCAGAAATCTCTTCAGTTGCTGAGTGATCAGTGTGAACTTCTCAAAGGTATATGCCGTAATTTGTGGGCCCAGTATGTAAACACTGTCTGTCTAAAAATAATAATCTTTTTAAAAAGTGCATGGTAAAGTACACATCTTTAGCCCCCACTATGGGGTGGTAGTGTACTGTAGTGACTAAGGAACTCGGCTAGCATGCAAAGTAATCACAAAGTCATGGGTTCAATTCCTGGCTGCCACTCTTGTTTCCTCGAGCAAGGCACTTAACCCCAAGTTGCTCCAGGGAGACTGAGGTCTCTAAATCGCTTTGGATAAAAGAGTCAGCTAAATGCATATGGAATTAAGCACTATGGCTGCTGGAGAAAATAGTGGTAAAATACAGACAAAAGAATTTTTAAGAAACGCTCCAGCTGACATGTTACCCCAGAAAAAAACAGAAAATAGTGTTCAGAAATGATATAATGTCAATACCACTAGCAGATATAAAGATGTCTGATGTCATTTCTCCTCTGAAAATGACTTAAACTGCCAGATTCAGCTAAGGCTTTTATAGGATCGTATGTGTAATTAGGTAGCATGGTCAAATAAGCACAACTTGTCTTTTAAGTCCAATATATTTACATATGTGCTTTTCATTCCCACATCATCTTCTCTGCCATCCTCTTTGCTGCGTGTGACTGTAATTTCTTACTACCACACCAGTGTAATCAGAGTAGACAGTCTCTTGAACCACTGCATCGTCCTCACAGCATCAATACCCCTCCACTGTTATCATTACTGAACCCAGTAATTGTACCAGAGGTCTGATCAATAGCCATCGTAATCGCCATGACAAAGCAGTAATGAAAGATATATTCATAATAACATAACATTACTCTGTGAATGGAGTAAAGGAATCACTGATTAGGTGACTGACTGCTAGAATGGTGTGTGAGCTATATTGCTTTGTGATTCTGCAGTCAGGCAGAGGCAAATTAAATTGATGAAACATTCTTACAAATTAATTAGTGTTACAAACGAACTTAGCAATCAGATGCTCCATTATTTTTTATAAAGTGTTTATATTAGACCAGCTTCCTCCCCCTGAAAATAACAAAACAAATTAGTTAAAAGATCTGTTGTGTGCTTTTAAAATGCCATGAGAAACCGAACGCGATCCCTATTAGCTGCTTGAAATCGCTCTAATTTAATTAATAGAGTCTATCTAGTTTGTAAACATTTTAGGTTGAGATAAAGGCATTCAACACAGTGGGGGGACTTAAGGGGCATTACCCCCCCAAAGAGATGCGGAGGTGCTGGAGACGGCGGTAAGCCCTCACCCCTTGGCCCCTCTTTGTGTTTGACCTCAGTTGCCAAACTAAGAATGCAGAATCGGATCGGAACGCCGCCGCCCACGGCAGAGTCTTAAATGTAGGCAAGCATGTGGGCCGGCCAGCTGGAACATGCTCTACGTGATTATGAACATGTGTTTGACGCGTTTGTCCCGAGGAGACCCGGAGAACCGGGCAGACACCGGAGCACAAACGGACCCGCTGGTCGACCCGCACGCCTAGATACACACATGCTCACACACACACACACACACACACACACACACACACGGAGAAGCACATTCAAATAAATGTAAAGCGCACACAGAACACACACAAAACACACTCCAGATAGCCATAGACTTGTTTAGACACTCAGATGCACTAATACAATTGCACACACACACTGGGAATGCAAAGGGAGGTTTCCCTTAAACTTAGCCCTGTTCACTGAATGTTCATAATTAAACTGAAAGGCATTTTGCTTTCTTCCTCCCTACCCCCCACAACCCCCCTCCCATTCTCTCTCTCCCTCCCTCTCTCTCCCTCCCTCTCTCTCCCTCTCTCTCTCTCTCTCTCTCCTCTCTCTCCCTCTATCTCTATCTCTCTCTCTCTCTCTCTCTCTCTCTCTCTCTCTCTCTCTCTCTCTCTCTCTCTCTCTCTTTCATGCTCACTCTATCCATCTCTTCCCCTCTACACATGAATCAGCCCTTACAGTATTCTTAATGAGACACGGATGTCCTGCCCTGACACAGGCTGTTACCGAGGGCAAACTGCAAATAAAAAGGAAGAGGTAAAAAGACTGTGATTGCTTCATGGCAATTCCTCCCCGCCAACACCAACTGCACGCCTCATGGAGAACCTAAAATCACACACTAACACACACTAATACACACAGAGAGAGAGAGAGAGAGAGTGTGTGTGTGTACGTGTGTGTGTGTGTGTGTGTGTGTGTGTGTGTGTGTGTGTGTGTGTGTGTGTGTGTGTGTGTGTGTGTGTGAGAGAGAGAGAGAGAGAGAGAGAGAGAGAGAGAAAGAAAGAGAGAGAAAGCGTGCCTATTAGCGCTTAACATTTAGCCCTTAGCGATTGGCTACAATTAAACTCACTGTCACCCATTTCCCCTGCAGAACCCTGAAGCAAAAATGCTATACTTTTTTTTCTAATCAAATCCATTTTGGCTTTGCTACGATCTCCAACACATTGACATTGTCCCACATTTGCCCAATCCTACTCCTGCTCTGAAATCCTACCTACATCTGATTTTATATAGTAGCCTAGTTAAATTCTATTTTTTACATTTTCTTATCATTATTATGAACATGATATATTCTGCACAAATCCATATATATATGTTTGAGTGTGTGTGTGTGTGTGTGTGTGTGTGTGTGTGTGTGTGTGTGTGTGTGTGTGTGTGTAGCCTATGTGAGAGAGAGAGAGAGAGAGAGAGAGAGAGAGAGTTTCCCTTCCTCTATTTTTACACGGCTCCTTGCATTTTCCGGCGCATCCCTGACTGTCCATCCCCGGGTCAGTTCGGGGGAGGCTGGTCAGTGGCCACCCTCGTCCTACTGAGAGTGCATT
>NC_084995.1:16887460-16947460 GCF_963854185.1 Sardina pilchardus | reverse complement strand
ATCACTTGGCTGACGTGAGTCAAGGCTGCTCTTGGCTTCTCTAATTGATGTTCTGGCGGTCAGCGTTGCGGTCGACACAGCGGTGCCCTAAACATTGTCCTTTGCATGTAGGTCTCTGTAGGGATATGAGCGTGTGTGTGTGTGAGTGTGTGAGTCAGAGACCCAGTTCTGTCGATACGGCTTCCTCTGTCCTAACAGGGAGGCCCATTCTACACATCTGCACTAGATATGCAAGACAATCAGAGTCGGAGGAGACCTGAAAATGTGTCACCTGGGATAGCTCAAGTTAGCGGCACTTCAGCTGTGCTTCTGAGAATCCACCATTTACTCAGCTAGCTTTCTTTGGTGTCACTGGCTAACTGGTTAACCAGTGTGCATGACAAGACATGACTTTATGGAGAAAAGTTTAAAAACAAAAGTATCTGATGAAACAGTGGTAGAATAAACTGAATAGCTCCATATCAGAGCTGTAGTGGAGGCTAACCGCAAGTAAACACAGTTTATCCTCTGTAGTAGAGTTTGCCCACCTCATTAGATTTTATTCATGTCTCAGAAAAATGTATTCACCAATTGCAATTATTAAACATTGAAAAATCACACTGTATTATCCACATTCACAATATGCACACTGATCAACACACTAGGAACCCTTTAATAAAACTGGCATTTTTATTAATAAACATTGGACAATAACCTCTACCATCATCAAACATGTTCTGAATCCGATACTGCATGAATCCTTCAATACCACTGGCATTTGCTTTATAAACATTGTACAATAACCGCCACCATCATCAAACATGTTCTGAATGCCTTTTTTGAAAATCCGACACCGCATGGCACAGTCCACCTTACCGTGATTGCTGAATTCATAGTTTACCCACCTCTTTAATTTTCATCTCTACGCCTCTGCTCCAGATGTAAACCTATACCTGATGTTGCTCTGTCTAGTCTAGAGATTACACCACCAGCTACACAGTACTGCATAGAGGCGCAGCCGCGTGAGGCTACAAGCATGCAAGTTTCATGTGTACAGGTGTACCGGGATCCCAGGTATTGTTGCCTTAAAATCTCTTAAGGAACACAAAACCTTTGGAAAAACCTCCATTGCCTTTTTCAAGAAGTTGTTTATTACTTCTAAAGAACAGCCTGCTTCCCCGTGGTCTGTGTTCCTATGGTTTTGGCAGCGAGTTGCAAGCGCAGTGCAAAATATGCGGTGGTGAAACAATGTACAGTGCTGTCGGGAGATAACATCAGATTGTCTGCAGAAACCTTTGAACTCCACTGGAGGTAACAGACAAATGATATTTGTGTAGCAGAGCAACTGTGTATGTTTTAGTGGATTTCTTTTCATATCCCCGAAAACCCTACGTCCTCTCAGTTCCTAGAGTTGCATTTAGACTAGAATAAAACCACTTGAGGATGTCATCAGCTACAACAGCACAGCATGAAACTATGGCAGTATTTGCCTCTTTCAAAGAGAGTCGTACTACACAAACACACACACACACACACACACACACACACACACACACACACAAACACACACATCAGCAAATGACCAATACAGAAGAAATAGCTGCCAATGAAATAGCTACCAATACTGAAGACCAGTAAGACAGGAAGGAAGGCAGCACGGAGGCCAGTACGGGTCTCCAGAGAGGCAGGGAAGATGGAGCAGCAGACACAGTTTAGCATGTGATTAGTGCTCAACTCAAAATGGACACTTGAAAGTCTGTCTATCAAGCAGAATATTTAATCCCTTTGTGTGATCTCGAAAGTGCCTAATTACTCAACAGACTTCAAGGGTCATCTCTCTCAGAATCAACCCCTCCCCCCCCCCCCTTAACACACACACACACACACACACACACACACACACACACACACACACACACACACACACACACAAAAACACATTGTTTCAGTTTTCATGAGACTAAAATAAGTGAGAATACAGCACTGTTCAACTCTGTCTAATTGATCCTAGTGTGAGAAGTGTTGAGTTTTATGCATGACAAATCGAAACTTCTACATGCCTCTGGCACCATCATGGGATTTACTTTGTTTAACTTTTTAAAAAAAGGAAATGTACACATTAAATGTTAAGTGACACCTTTTTATTGTCAGCTCTGTGTGTCTGTGTGTGTATGTATGTATGTATGTGTGTGTGTCTGTTCCTATATGTGTTGGTGTATTTGTATCTGTGTGTGTAGGTGTGCGTGGGTAGGCGCTTCAATGTACAATATGTATAGAATGTATATTTTTGTTTATATTTAGATCCATTATAATATTTGCCAATTATTTTGTACAATAACACAGAAAATGACCATAATGTTGGGTAGATAAATCCTGCCTCATTGGAGACATTATTGGACATTATTTCTAACATCCAGACAGGTAAAATAATTGTAAAATATATCAAATAAACGTTGGTGAGAGTGAAGAGAGAGAGGCCTCAGTTTTTAATACAAGTCGTTTTAGCACTTGGTATCCATTTATGACAATATGATGGATAAGAAACTAACCAATGGTAACACAGTTTCAGAAAAGTATATTATATATAGATATTTTATATATAGATAGATTTATAGTCATGTTGAAGGTTTAAAAGAGTACAGTAAACACTTTTCACACATGATATAAACCACAAAATGTCTGAGATCATTCGAGTCTGTAGGCCAGTGGCATGGGAGGTGACCTGTACGTCAGACCAGTCGAGTTCCCATCTTTGTAAAGTTCAGAGTAGATTCAGTAACACTTGACCACACGAAAGAGGAAACAAAAGAGTTTAGAAAACAGTCAAGTCTAAAACAGATATATTTATCAATAATGCACATTGTATCAATGCTGACTTGTGATTGGTTGGACTTGCCGATGATGCACCTGTAAAGTCGGCTCGGTTGATTGGTTTCTACAGAAACAAGTAAAGGGCTCAGATAAACTTGACGATTGACAGAATGCTGTAAACAGGCTCAACCTAGATCAGCAAAATGTCTTTTTTTCCCTCCATTCCATTTGTGTTTGCTGTTTTGTCCCATTGTCCCATTTAAGCGCACGTTCCAGTCTGCTTTTGTCTTTTTTCTTTCTTTCTTTCTTTCTTTTTGTCTTTCTTTTTTTGTCTTTTGTTGTCCACGTTTGATTTTCGTTTCTTCTCAGAGAAGGATTTCAGTGCGTTTCTCAGGCCTGCTGAGAACAGTTTAGAGGCCTCAGTGCTGATCCAGGACATTAGCGTGTATTTAGTCCCAGCGACCCCCCCCCCACTGCCCCCCCCCCCACCCCCCCAACCCTTCCCCAGCCCAGCGCTGCCCCGACCATGCCCCCACTGAGGCCCAGCTTGTGGTCCTCCAGGGCCCAGCGGCAGCTGGCTGAACATGATAATGATGTGGAAAAGTGGATGCTTTTGTTGGCCGGGCGCATTTTGTGCAAATTCACGCTGTCTCGGGTATGTCCACGCGGAAGGAGCTAGCAAATCCTTTTCCGGGCTGCAAAAAGTGGAGAGACAACAAAGCATTTAAAGATGTCACCTCACACAGACACACCATTTCTCTCTCTCTCTCTCTCTCTCTCGCTCTCTCTCTCGCACTCTCTCTCTCTCTCTCTTTTGCTTGTAATGTCAGCACCACGACAATGACCACAAATCACACTGAAAATTAGCCATGACACCAAATGAGCACCGCCTGAGCAGAACGGAGGGGAAATATTCGAGAGTGCACATGCAGCAGGAATCTCATGGCGTGTATGCAGAATGACACTCTCACGTGACACTAAAGCCACATCCAGCTAGCACTTGGGGAGAGGTGATGTTTATGTCAGCATGGCAAGCTCATTTTTAGACCCATCATGCAAATATTTGTACCGCTCTTGCTGTGCACACTGTCCCAGTTCTCGGACGCTGATGTTCAGAACATTTTTCATTATTGACGTCATCGATCTGCATGACCGCAGCATGCCAATGGGCAGATGATCACCCGCTTTTCATCTGATTTCATGTGATACCAATGGTACCTATTTAGCGTACAGTAACATGTGACCCACGTCACATTTACGACTCGACTGGCCCAGAACCATAGATATGGCATTAGTACTTCAGCCTGCTCAGAAAATGCTTAATTTTACAGAATCAATTTACAGGATGACAGTATGCGGTTTGTTACGCCACCGATAATAATTAGAAATATGGTTTGGGGGCTCTCTAAATCGTGAAAAATATACAATAAACATATACGGGGCATATATGACTCCTCAGAAAAAGCATACTGGTTTGTCAGTCATCTTTCTGCCCAAGTGACCAAAAAAAGTGTTGAATTGAATGTTGAAATTGACTGCAAATGGGCTGAAAGGATTTGAACAGGTAACAGGCATCAATTTTAAAACTAGGTGACACATTTCTAGTTGAAAAGTATTCAGTACAATGCCATCTCGTGAAAACTGCAATCTGTTATGTCTTTTTGGCTTTTACTTTCCTGTCCACAAAGCAGTCCATTTGCAATGTGGTGTGTTATCTCCAGAAGAGTTTAGAAGAGGTTATTTGACTACTCTATACACTGACCTTTCGTACTGTACATACTCATTTTACTCCATTAGCAACTTGCAGATTTTTTAGGTATTCACAGAGCTCTGTACACCATTCTTTTTTTATGAGGACCAGCTCCTTTCTGTAACCCTTTTCACATCTCAGAGGAATGATAAGAGCTACTGCATCAAAGTCTGACAGCGAGCTAAGTCCATTATCATTTCTAACATTTCGCAGTGGCAGGTGGTACACAGAAAATTCAATTATGACAATTTCATCCTCTTACACCTCTTAACAGGTACCGTTTATAGCACATTTGCCTCTGTACATATATGGTTAGCATCAGCGTGTAGAGTCTAATTCTGCATTCTTCCATTTGTGTTGTTTTTTTTTGTTTGTTTGTTTTTGCGTTGCTCACTTGAGGCCCAGCACAGATGGTGATGATAGCATAATGTAATGTTGGCAATGACAAAGCATGTGGATTCAATGAAAAGTCACAACAGACGTAATGCCATTGACTCCTCTGCTCTCGTGAGACAGAGTGGCACCTCAACTGCGGGAGGCCACTCGAACAAGAGAGGGACAAAGTAGCTGGGGCAATTTGAGGAAGATTCAAGACAAAAAGGTTGGACACATCAATTTGAATAAAAAACATTTTTTATTAGATTTGTTGTTGTTTTTTTGGGTGGGAAAAGGGAAAAGTAGGAAGCCCCTGTCAGGCGTATTAAGGAAAAGGAAGGGGGTACTTAGAGCCATATTTTTGTAAATATATATTAGCTATTCATATGTATACATATATGAAAAATAATGGCCCTTCGTTTTTTTTTTGCAAAAATAAAATAAAAAAAAAGTTGGACCAGATTTCCTGCCGTGGAGTAGTGGAGATTTGATGGCCTAGATTATATACTCACACAAATAGTTGGCTCTGTGTGGCGTTGGAGCACTAGGCAAGAGAATGTCTAATTCTCTTCTCTCTAGCGTGCCGTGATGTGACTTCTCTTTGCCAAAGGTGGAGAATGATCTAGCCCCTGTTTGCACTTGGCTTTCAAGTACTACCTCAGTATCGGGCACTGCGTCCATGCCAGGCACGTGCAGGTTGCTACGATAGTCGGAGGCCTGGCGACTGTCCGAGGGCACGAACGAGGGCATCCAACATCGGTCGGAGTGCCCCAGGGCCTTACACTCCTCCGTGCAGTTGGAGAAGAGGTCAGCTCCTGAAAAGCAAACAAACCAAAGAAAAGACAAAAAAGAAGGTGAGTTGCGCAGCGAACGGAAGTGTATGAGACTGGAGGCTAACGCTGTGATTTTACAGTGATTCCTGTAGAAAAAACTACACCATCTGACACCATTCTTAATCTCAGAGCGGATTAACATCTCCCAGACTAGTTCACCAATCACATCTGCATGAAAGCACACTCAAAACAGTGTGATGGTTCACACTGAAAGCTGAGCTGCAGTGCATCTGCCTATTTTCTTTATTCTTCATTCCTACACATATCAAAAAATGTCTAAATACAACACTTTAAAAAAATGAATAATGAACATTTAGCACAGTGGCATGAATTTACTGAACTCTATTGACTCTTGCAACCCCGGGAGAGACTGTTTTCCCCGGCAGCCCGGGGAGCAAACACATTTTCAGGCGTGTTTGTGTGTGTTTTTGTCTCTGCCGTCTGTAAACATAAAGAGGGCCTTACAATCCTGTGACACCAGTTGTGTGAAATATGAATTGAGACAATGGGTGACATCAAAGAGCGAGACGAGCAAGAAAGGATTCAGGGCGCCTGCCAGAAACAATAACCCACCAAAAGCTACAAAACCCTCAGACTCGTTACCGCGCTGTTTGAGTTAATTACTCGCATTTTTGAAAAGGAATAGAAAAGGAGGCAAAAAAAAAATGAATAAGTAAATATATGAATAAATAAAACAGGCACGACGGCGTCACTGGGAGCTGTAACAAGGTCCTCAGGCAATCTCTCCCTCTGCTTGCAGATTGAAATGGGTTGCAGCTCGTCTGCACTGGGACAATGTTGGAGGAGAGAGGATGTAGGAGCACACTGATCAAAGCCCATGTGAGGAGGGAGAGGGGGAGGAGAGACAGACAGAGAGAGAGAGAGAGAAAGAGAGAGAGAAGACTGAAGGAGGAGAAGAGGAGGATGGAGAACAAGACACAAGAGACAAGACATGTGTGGGGTGGGGGGCTCAGGGTGTGCTCACATATATGAGGAAGTGTGTGGGAGTAAGTTTAGGACAGGGAGTGACAGGACAAGAGGCTGGGTGCAGCAGAAGGTGGAAAGAGAGATGGAGAGAGAGAGAGAGAGAGAGAGAGAGAGAAGAATGTTCCTGACTTTTCTCTAATCTGCACTTGGTAATGGCAGAGGGCTTTACTGAGGAAGATCAAAGGGTCTAGTTAGACAAACCTGGCCCACTGATAAACCTGAGACTACTCTCTCTCTCTCTCTCTCTCTACTTCTCTCTCTCTCTCTCTCATTCTGTGTGTGTGTGTGTGTGTGTGTGTGTGTTTATGTGTGTGCATGTGCATGTGTGTGTGTGCATTTCCATGTGTGCATGTGCATGTGTGTGTGTGCATTTCCATGTGTGTGTGTGTGTGTGTGTGTGTGTGTGTGTGTGTGTGTGTGTGTGTGTGCGTGTGTGCGTGTGTGTGCGTGTTCATGTGTGTGTGTGTGTGCGTGTGTGTGTGTGTGTGTGTCTGCTATGGTAGGGTTCTTGGAAGACAGATGGGCATAGGGAAAGGGTGGAGCAGACAGAGAGGTGAAAAGAGAGAGAGAGAGATGAAAAGAACGTCAGAGCCTTCTCTCATCTCCTCTGAAAGAATATATATGCAGTGTGTGTGTGTGTGTGTGTGTGTGTGCGTGTGTGCCCGTGCCACATATGCACATCGGTGTGTATGAGAGTCATGGCATATGTGTGGGGACTTATAAGAGGCTGTGCGCTGCAGAGCCAGTGAGAGTGGTGCTGAATATGTTCAAGGCAAATGCAAGTTGTTTCCCCTCCTCGGCCGTGTCTGGGCTCGTGATTGGGATTTGTTTGTTTGCGTCACCCTTCCCGTCGCTGCACGGGGGCCAAACAGAGAAGCAGGAAAACAGTGACTAGCAATGACAACCTCCACCAGCAACAGTGCAATCACAGCAGGACTTCATCATCAAGCCCTGGCCCCCTGCAGACGCCCACAGACATACACACACACACACACACACATACACACACACACACACACACACACACAAAGCCCACGCACAAACATACATCAACATGCATATCAAACATGCAAATGACTGCATACTCCTCCCTACGCATTCTTCTCTTTGAAAAACATTCCATGAAACACACACAATTCTCTCTCTCTCTCTCACACACACACACACACATATACACACACACACATATACACACACATGCACAAAGGAAGCATTAAAGGTGACATAAAAAAAAAGAAACGTTGCATGCAAGCCTCGTGAGCGGTAAGCCTCGCCTCGATTTCCTCACTGCTCGTTTAATTGATGACTCCATCGACACGGCCACAAAACGAGCAATCTGGAGACAGTGTAGCAGGGACCATTGATCTTATCCCATAACTTATTACGCGCATTGACAAGCTACAGAAGTGAAGTCGATATCCACAGAGAATGTCACGTCAATTTCCGCTACCTGACACAGATTACTAATTGGATTATGATACTCAAACCAGGGGCCTACTTCTAGCCTGACATTTAGAATCAATAATGCACAGGTTTGGGAGAATGCGCTGATTTAAATACACCGGACAGGAAACACAATTCAAGCTGACATCAAGGTCAAAGGCTCCACAGATGTACCTGATGAATTCAAAATATTGTCGTAAATAGGCATCAGCAACATATCACGCCACTGTTGCTTCACAATGGGAAACTGAATGAGCCTGTAACCTTGCATTAGTGTGGTGGACACGTATGTGTATTGTTTATGAAGTGCCAGGGTGGGAGTTAACTAGGGACATACTGCATCCTTTTCACGGTGGAAAATCCATTTTCTACCATTTTACACATGCAGTTCATTCATCAGTCACATCAGAGCATGACCTAGAAAGACAAATTGCATTCCTTGTCCAGTGTGCCACTAGAAGAGATACTTCCAACACTTGGAAATAATAAACCCTGGTCTTTGGCACGGATCCCCGCGAGCTACGGACTCAAACGGTTAGGCCCACTGGAAAGCGATACCATGAAACCGCGATGACAGGAATGATTTGATTAACGTCATCTCCTTCCGTACCTAATTAGTAAATAATTGTCAGTGTAATGTGCCCAATCTAATTGACTAATTTGTCACACCTCTCTCACACAGCAAACAAACGCTGAGATAATGATCGCTTTAAGAGTAGCCCCCACACCCCCGCACCCCCTCCAGACTTCCTCCATTATTTTACAATAATTTAAAAGCCTGAAATCTCTCCCAATCGATTTTCATTGCTCTCCACCCTCTCTGTGGTTGCCACTGAACAACAACCTTAATTTAGACTGATATCCAAACACGCACCATGCGATTTACATTCGCTGCTTCTGTTTGCTTGTGAATGTGTGTCCCTATGGCGCTCCCTCTCTCTCTCTCTCTCTCTGTTTGTCATTTCTGTTTATGGAGGGTGAGGAAGAGTTCGGACTGTTCCTGTAGGTTTCATGGAATGTGAATGTAACTCACATTTGCTTCTAACAGTCTATCTCACAGTATATTATATCTTCTGTCTCTCCTCGTGTGTGTGTGTGTGTGTGTGTGTGTGTGTGCACGCCTGTGTGTATGTGTGTGAGTGTGAGTGTGTGTGCACGTGTGTGTGTGTGTGTGTGACCTCCCGGGCCATGTTCATACATGATCTGCCATAAAATGGCCTCCTCACTTGAAAGGGACTTGCTGAGGCAGTGGAGCACCCCGTGCCCGTGGATGGGCCTTCATGGTAACCTTCATTTGATAATTGGCTATGCAAAAGGTCTGGAAATGAATCACAGAGCACTGAGGTGTTGAAGAGTGCCAACGTGTGCTGCAGACAAAATGAGGAAGGAGAGCGCCCAAAGGGGAAAGAGCCCAGATATGCCAGCAGAATCGCAGCCTCTCATCGCCGCTGACCTCACTCTATGCCTTTCAAAACGCAGACTTGTCTCACCCTCCTCTACCCTCACAGTTCTTCTCCTCTTTTCTTCATCCTTTTATCCCTTTGCTTATTATTTTTTTGTAGTTGCTCTGCTCTGCGCATCTCGAACGCATCCTACTTGCAGCACTTAACTGAAGTATCCACATCAGGTAGTCACATACAGGTGGTGTAGAGCACAACCCAGTCCATTTGTATTCAATTCCACATGGTACAGAAATCATACTTGGCAATACAACATCTTGACATTTGCCAAATGAGAGCTGAATGTCAAAACTCTTTAGAGTAAGGTCAGTGTTATTTAAAATCAAATTGTTACAAGCCCTGGAATTTTCAGTCTTTTTTCTGATCAATAGATAGGCCATATATACAGAATTTATCTGATATGGTGATTTGATTACCAATAAATCTAGGCAACTTTCCATTTGCTATACATTGCCAGTTTAGTGTGTGTGTGTGTGTGTGTGTGTGTGTGTGTGTGTGTGTGTGTGTGTGTGTGTGTGTGTGTGTGTGTGTGTGTGTGTGTGTGTGTGTGTGTGTGTGTGTATGCCGGAAAGAGAGAGGGATTGAATGATTTTTCCCCGTGTTGGTTTTTTTTATGTGTATGAGGAAAAATGTTTACTATTATGAAACCCAACAAACGACCTGTTACTTAAAAGTAGAGAAAGCAGAAGTTTGATAACAGGCAACTCACTACAAATTTGGTCAGCTTTATGGTGAGATCGTTTCTGGTGAATCATTGTAGAACGACTATCGGAATGTCGCTGTTCCTTCAGCACCACAACATTCCTACCGTGGCCTTAGCCACCGTGGACATAAAAAACTGCATAAAACATCACATAATTGACAATGCTTACCCGCCGAATGCCCCCGATTGGTTGCGTCGTGGTCACTGTCGCCTTGTTCACTGTCCCCATGTCCACTGTCTTTCGAACTTACAATGTCCGCTTCCTGAAACGCCGAACTAAAACCGATAGGACAAAAAAAAAGTGAAGAAAATGAAACGGCACACAGTTACGATGCAACACTTTAGATTTATGTCTCATGTCTTATGTCTTATGCTGTAATTTAGTGGGCTTCGAGGGTGTTTTTACTGTGTGCAACGACGCTGAGTATGAGAGCTAAAGAGGTCATTTTCCAGGGCAGTGTTGTAGCATGTTTACTCACCTGTTAACACGACGGGGTCTGTCAACCAGGTAGCTGAGTTCTGCTCGCTGATGCTTCGTCTAAAGCCACACACACACACACACACACACACACACACACACACACACACGCAAAACAGTGTGAGGTTCGATTGCAGTAAACATGAACAGGGGCTACAATTAATAGACAACAAAAAATGTCGTATTACTCTCGAGTGCTTTACAAAGTGTGAGTGGTGAAAACAAGAAACGCTTACATATTAATTGCGTTTTATTGTACATTCAATCGAAACGCATGAGTGGAAGATCCAGCAATGATGCTGTGATGAAGCCCTATGTGAAGGCGACTATGATAAAACCACCTTTGTTCGATTGCAGCTCTGCCCAGCCGTGCCCAGCATAATTAACATTACAGTGCCTTTAGCCCGCAGTCACATCGCCTCAATTTAAAAGGAACGCTGTGCTTGTAGACTGCGCAGAATTTCAAATATATTTTGGGTCGCCGTCGTGCAAGACTAGTAAAAGCTGACAGAACTGTCATCATGTCATATGTAAGGCATCTAATTAAGCCTGAAACTTTGGCCTCCTGGCAGTCAAACCAAACACTGAAACAAGACATCTTCAATTATATTTAGTATCCATTAACGGCATTTAATGGCAAATATGCTTTGCATATTTTGAGGCCCTTTGCATTTTTTTGGAGTTGTCCTTTTTAAACCGTGTGTGAGTGTGTGTGTGTGTGTGTGTGTGTGTGTGTGTGTGTGTGTGTGTGTGTGTGTGTGTGTACGCGCGCGCGCGCGTGCGTGCGCGTGTGTGCGTGCGTAATTGTGTGTGTACATGCGTGTGTGTATGTATGTTTTATAAACCAAAAATAATGCCAACATAGTAAACATGTATGCATAGCTGACATGATGGAAAAGGCTTTCTCACCTCACTGGACAGGATGCTGCCATTTGAAATTATATCTGGCTGTTGGTCCGTATATCCGGTGACTATAGCCCCACATGGGTTGTGTTCTGTGTCCGTACTCCTTGAAGGGCTGCAGGGCTTTAAGAACATCAGGTCGGTCTTGGCAGACTCGGGGGTCAGACAAACCTGGTAGCAGTAGTTCTGGTTCTGGTGATGGGAGCCGAAACTACCGGACTCCTCTACGGGCACCTGTGCGGCACTGCTGGCGGTCACGTTAGTGCTCTGCACGAGCATAATGTCAGACTTGCTGAGCTTCTTTTTCCGTCCCCGCGCCTGACGGCCACAGCAGCACACCGGCCCACCGAAACCACAGCACAGGCTGCAACAGTCCCCCGCCAGGCACGTGTAGATGTTGAGCTTCTTGTCCTTTTGGCACCGCACGGCCAACACGATCATGGCCAGGAGAAAGATGAAGGAGATGGAGCCCAGCGCGATGATCAGGATGAGGGTAAGATCCAGGGAGCCCTCCTTTGACTTGGAGGAGCCCCGGTCCCCGCTGTGGCTCTCCACCACGCTGTCCACCAGCATCACGCTCAGACTGGCCGTAGAGGAGAGGGGCGGCTGGCCGTGGTCGCGTATCTCAATCAACAGATCAATGGGGTGCGGTGAGTCCCTTTTGCTGGAGACCCTGCGAGCAGTTCTCAGCTCGCCAGTCCTCCAGTCCATGCGAAACATACCTTGCTCATTCCCCCTCAAAATACTGTAGGACAGACGTGCGTTCTCGCCGTCGTCCGCATCCATGGCGACTATACGCGTCACCAGGTAACCTGGCTCCGCAGAGCGGGGCAAATGCTCTTTGGCGGTGCCATTCTTTCCCAACGGTGCGATGACCGCTGGCGCGTTGTCATTCTGGTCTACAATAATAACATTCACTGTGGCATTTGATATTAGCATGGGGTTTCCATAGTCTCTCGCCTGTACCATAAAGCTGAAGTCTTTAATTTGCTCGTAATCAAATGATCTTACTGCGTACACATAGCCATTTTCGTCGTTAATGGACACAAAAGTTTTCACTGACATGCCCTGTATGTCGCACTCCAATATGGAGAAATTAACATGCGCGTTCGGTCCCATATCAGGGTCTATGGCACTCACAGCATAAATGTAAGCACCTGGAACATTATTTTCTGTCACGTACACGTCGTAAACAGGCTGCGTGAATCTGGGTGCATTGTCATTCTCGTCAGATACATGTACCTTAATAGACTTACTTGTGGCGAGGGAAGGTACCCCCTTATCCTTCGCCACAACGGTAATGGTGTATGAGTCGGCACTCTCTCGGTCAAGGGGGCCATCTGTCACTATTGTGTAGTAGTTTTTGAATGACGATTTGAGTTTGAACGGAACGTCTCCGAGCAGTTCGCAGGTAATTTGGCCGTTTTCTCCGGAGTCGCGATCCGTTACGCTCAGCAACGCGATCACAGTACCCGGGGCAGCCTGCTCGCTCACCGACTCAGTGACGGTACTGAAACTGATCTCCGGTGTATTATCATTCACGTCGATCAGTTTCACCAGAACTTTGCAATGCGCTGGTACAGCATTCGGTCCCAGGTCTTTCGCCTGGACGTATATCTGGTGCGTATTACTTTCCTCGTAGTCCACTTCACCGGTCACTTCTATCCTGCCTGTTCTGGAATCTATGTTGAACAAATCCCGAATTCGTGGTGGGTTGTGGCTGCTAAGAGAATAAACTATTTCGCCATTCTGACCCTCATCCATATCTGTGGCGTTCAGCTGAATGACCAGCGTGCCCACTGGAGAGTTCTCCTTCAGGCTGACGGTATACACTGATTGATCGAAAACGGGCGCGTTATCATTGGAATCCAGGACTCTTATCACAAGCAGTGCAGTGCCCGTCTTTTGAGGCACGCCGCCGTCTACCGCGGTCAGCACATACTTGTGAACCGCCTGCTGTTCCCGGTCCAGCGGTCTCTCTAGAACCAGCTCTGCGAATTTGTTCCCGTCGCCCTGCGTTTGCATGTCTAGGTAAAAGTAATTGTTGGACGTGATGTCGTAGGTGCTGAGCGCATTTGTGCCCACATCAGGATCGAACGCGTTTTCCACTGGAAAGCGAGTTCCGGGGATTGCGCTCTCGGTGATCTCCACGGTGATGTCGGTTTCAGGGAAACTCGGAGGATTGTCGTTAATATCCAACACTTCTATTTCAACGCGGAAAAGCTCCAGTGGGTTTTCCAAAAACACCTCGAGGTGGAGGAGACATGGGATAGTCTGTTTGCAGAGCTCCTCTCGGTCGATTTTCTCGTTGACATATAGCGCCCCGGTCTCGAGATCCACTTCCAGGTAAGGGGTCCGTGAGCTAGGTACCGTCTGGAACCTGCGGGCTGAAAGTTTGGTTATGTCCAAACCCAAATCCTCGGCGATATTCCCCACCCGAGTTCCATGTTCCTGCTCCTCTGCGACAGAGTAGTGCAGTTGAGAAAGCACTCCATCAACGATAGAGAAGAGGAGAAATAACAAAATCATCTCCAAAGAGAAAGTGCACTTAGATGCTGTACTCCGTCTTCTGCTGCTGCTCCCACCGTCGCCGCTGCTGCTGCTGCTGCCCGGATTAGGAATGTCCCATCGCCTCTGTCCATAGAAAAACACACACCAGACGGCTTTCCAAAACAGCAATTCCACAATGTTGGCTCACTTCACCCGGTAACCATGTCGTTTCAGAGGGCAGAGCTGTAGCCATTTGATCCCAGTCCTACCGAATCCTACAGAGATTCGGGAGTTTTGTAACCAGACTGAACATTCTGGGAAGGCAGGTTATCCGTTTCCTTTGGAGAGCTGCGTTCAATGTCTGTGAAACTCTTACACGCGCATAACATGGAAATAAGTAACTCTAGGATGAATTCTGTTTAAAAGCTCTCAGTTTATGCGTCAAGCTATTTTCACCGGTCGGTCATTCGTAGAGAATCCAGTGGTCTTCTCAGGTCGACTTCTGCCTACCGAGTGATTAGCTCTCCGCGTTTTTGCGCAAGGCTCTTCCTCTGTCAGCCAATAGTGGCCACAGACACCCACCGACGTTCCACCTGATTGGGGCACTGCAACGCCAAACAGAGCTCTTTCGGGATCTCACTAACAACTACTTCAATACTCTCATAGGATAAAATATTAATTGATTTACATGTCTTCCGAAATAAAGCCAAAGAGTGTATCGAGCAAGAGCTTGCATCTCAATATAAGTTTTCCACAAACATTTCTGTGCCGTGTGTGTTATCATGTTGTGCTTCTCCCAAAAAAAAAGGCATAACCTAAGCAATGTATGTACAGATCACTGAAGGGCATACAATTAACACGAATGTGTTTCCATCACGTAATTGTATATGAACGTACTTCTGTCAGTGACTCATTGTTGACGTTTGTATGCCACGCACGGCCACGCAGGCAACTACAAGCGTCAATGCTTCAGAATTCAAGAGAGCGCACTTTCTGTGGATAATGACAATTTATTTTGCAATCTCTCGATCAGCGGCGATTGAAAGTGCAAACATTTTAACTGTTCCCTCTCTCTCGCACCCCCCCCCCTCCCCCATCAGTGTTTCAGATATTTTCTCAGATTCTCCGCAATAATAGTGTGTTGACTGTTAATTGAGCCCAAGTGATCTGCCACGCCAGAAAACTGATTGGAATGACCGACTGATTACAGCCTTCAAGCAAAGATGTAAACGCACAGCCCAACCAAGTTCTCCCACCCAAAATATCAGTCTTTGTCGCAGTGGAGTTGTCAGCGCGCTAAGAGCAGACCTGCCATCCCCAATCGCATGCCACATATGCCCTCTAGCGGTGGAGAAAAAGCAGTGAAGCAACACTCTACAAAGATCCACAATTATCACTGATAGTCGGCAACTAAATTTACCATTCGTTTTCTCTTTCATTTCACTTGGAAAACTAAAAACAGGGTAAGGCTGGGTAACTATACATGTCAACTGCGCTTTAGTTTCCCCGCTCAAGACCAGATTTATCTTAAAAGTCTGTCTAGAAAGCCATGTGTTCTAGAAATTCTTATCTCGGAATAAAACGCTTTACATGGCTTTGTTAGTCTTTAATCAACATTCCCTTGTGTATGCATCAGTGCGCTACATGAATCGAGTCGAACAAGTACCATCGAAACCCAATTCTCAGATGAAGAAAGGCGCTTTTCTCCGGATTCTAAAGATAGGAGATTTAACTTCTGAAAAGAGCCGTCATTGGTATATGGACCCTAAAAACAGGAAAGAATTCCACGCTATTAGTGTAAAACAGCACCCCCAAGTGAAATGTGCTTTCAGGCCTTCTTTACAATATTAGCCATTTTTATTAGTATGATAATTAGGAACATACAGTTACGTTAATATGTTATTGTAATATCGTGCATAATGAGTGGCATATGTTGCATATCAAGTGCTGTATTTGTCTGGTTTGCTTAGAGATTGTCATTCAGTGGTATTGGCTATGCAGTAAACCAATGACTTCACAAATGACTCTTTGTGCGTATATCAATGTCCATATCTGTTATTCCCTAAGGACATACTCACATCATAATTATCCTAGAGCTGATTAGTGTGTTTTTAAAAGTAGAGGAGAAAAAGGGAGGAAACACACTTTTTGGGCCCTCCCTGTCTTTTTCACTCATTATCTTATCTTATCTGTTTCTCTCTCTAGCCGTTCACGTCCTCTCAAAACACCATTTAAACAGAGAGAGAGTGATGAGACAGAGAGAGAGAGGGAGAGACAGGGAGAGAGAGAGAGGAAGAGAGGGGGGGGGAGATGGCCAGACTGAAACAGCTTGTGTTCGACTAACACATTCACATACAGTATGTCATCCATAACAGAGTGAATTCTGGCCTATTGCCTAGACTTATTTATTATCACTTCACCTCAGTGCAACTCACAAAATCCAAGCTCTATCTAACATATCTAACGGTTAACAGTTGCAGACCAGTTAACCTGTAGCCTGTGGCCAGCACAGGGCAGCCTGTAACCTGTGGCCTCCTATTAGCCGTGTATCAGTATCAGTATCAGTGGAGAGGAGAGCGGTCCCAGAGCCGTCTGGAGTACACACATGCTAATGAAGATGTGGAGCGTTTGGCGGAGAGGGAGAGGGGCCGGTTCCTCCTGCTTGACTGGCGAGTATCTACGAGGAGAGCCATCACACGTGAGATTGAGTGGGAGGAGGGCACATCTTGACGTGCTGGGGGAGTAGCTCGGGGGGAGAAAATGAAAGAACCCAATTTGCATAGAACAATTTTGCCACACCCTGTTACCCAGATGCAGGGGCACCGTATTTTAAAGTGTTTGAATATATCTTTGTGCGTGTAAGAGAGAGTGTGTGAGTGTGTGTGTGTGTGTGTGTGTGTGTGTGTGTGTGTGTGTGTGTGGAGGGGGTGATTGATGAGATGAGCAATGACTGGAGCATACACACATCTCTAAAGGGAGTCCATGGCCAAGACTCTGAACAGGGTCTGTGTCTGTGTGTCTTTCCCAGTTCCAAGTATTCATTTTTAGATCAGGAGAAAGACTGATAGACATTTTCACTTTGGCTTTTAGTCATTCTGAAATCTGTGAGGTTAGGCTTTCCAGAGGCAGCGCTGCTGCTCTGACACTGACTCTTGACCTTCACCATACAGGAGCCACTGCTAAGCTCTCATGGTTGAGACTGGAACTCAACTGAAACAGCGCATAGTGTGTGGGTGTGATTTAATTAGTTCAAAAGAAGCATTTTAGTGTACACGTTGTGTGTGTGTGTGTGTGTGTGTATGTAGTTGGTTGTCTGTGTGGTTGTGTGGTATGTGTGGTTGTGTGTGTGTGTGTGTGTGTGTATTTGTGGTTGTGTGTGTGTGTGTGTGTGTGTGTGTGTGTGTATTTGTGGTGGTGTGTGTGTATGTGTGTTTGTGGACATATACTGTATGTCTGTATGTAAGCATTTGTGTTTTGTTGGTTTACAAATGGCCGTGAGCAAAAGAGAGACTACGTAGGCGGGAGGGACACACATGCAAGTGAGTGAGAGGGGCGAGTGTGCAGTAACTTTAATGAAGTGGGCATGGCCCTCGTTCACAACGGCAGAAGTGCTGATGTGACACCAGGGGAAGCAGTCCCGGTCACGCCGAGGGGGGGTGGGCAACATAACAGGAGCGGTGTGTGTGTGTGTGGAGGGAGGGGGCGGTGCGTAACAGAGGCAGGGTAGTGAGGTGGGGGGGAGGTGCACTGCTATGATTACTGCAGGAATGATAATAAACAAGGGGACAATTCATCAGCTGTCACCACTGCCCAGGATTTTAATTAATTACTGTAAGCAGACAAGGTCAGGAGCTAGCATGCAGGGATCGCCAGGGAGAGATCAATGCAGTCTGACATGCCTCCTATTTTGGCATCAGAATGAGAGCTACAAAAAAAGAAAAAGTGAATAAGTGTTGGTGTGCTTGGAGCTAGTTCCCTGTTTCAGGTGTACTTTTGTTTTGTTTTGTTTTTTTTCCTCGTCTTAAAGCCGGGTGTAATTACTGTGAGTAAAAAGTGTGAGTTGAAGAGATTACAGTTTTTTACGATTGTTTACACACTAAAATATTTTTTTTCACACAATTAGCCAAATTTTACTCCAAGGAGCAAAACACCTCCACAGATTTGCACAACATTACACACAATGTCTGCTTCACCCTTTTTGCAAAACATTACACACAGTGATTTGTAAAACTCTACACATATTTCCACACCTTAGACACAGATAAGGATTGTGAGGTTACTTCCTTGTCATTACAAAGCCCCGGATTGCCAATGACTACACTAATGAACGAATTGGATAATCACATCCACCAGGTGTGTAAGCACACATGTGCAAAATTGAAAACGCAGCACTCAGGTGTGCTATACAGTCTTGTTGCTTTTGCAGTAGTTGCTCTTCAGAGTCAAAGTGTATGTACTTTATGCAGTAGTTTTTGTTTGTCTACAGATTTTATTTGTTCAATTGATTTCATTGTTGGTTGATCACTATAACTGATTATGGTTAGAAATACTGTAAGTATTGAAAGAAATACTTGAAATATTCAGTCTACAGCAGTCTTCAGTGTTGTATAGTGCAAGTGCAAGTTTATAGACCTATTTATGTACACTTTCCCTATGTCGAACTAATCATGAGGAATGTTGTGGGTTTGTCACTATTTTTTGGACATCTAAATGATCCCTTACATAACAATGTCTGGGCAAAAATCTAGCACATGCTATTTCCTAATTTTTCTTTTTACAAATGCGCTTTGCATTTATCACTGCAGTGTGAAACTGGCTGCAATAGTGTCTGATCATTGAGGACTGTGTTTGTTAAATGACAACTAATAGCATTTTTACAAATATGTGTATATGTTTTGACTGAAGTGTGTATGTTTTGACTGAAGTGTGTATGTTTTGACTGAAGTGTGTTTGTTTTGACTGAAGTGCTTCATTTTGCAAAGAATCTAGGAATTATGCAAAATGAGTGTGGCGTTTGGATACCTGTGCTTAAATTTTGTTAAAAAGAACTCGGTTTGAAAAATTGTGTGTAAGCAATTGGAAAAAACTGTAAGTGCTTGCAGGTAAGCAGAGCACATCCGCCTTTCTTGCCGTGCAATATCTGCTTACTGACGTGTGTGTGTGTGTGTGTGTGTGTGTGTGTGTGTGTGTGTATGTGTGTGTTTCCTGGGGGGTATGTGAGAGTATGTCTGTGTGTCTGCCTCTGTGTGTGTGTGTGTGTGTGTGTGTGTGTGTCTGTGTTTGTGTGTGGGGTACAGTATGTGAGTGTGTGTGTGTGTGTGTGTGTGTGTTTGTGTTTGGGGTATGTGAGTGTGTTTGTGTATGTGTTTGTTTGTGGGAAATGTGAGTGTGTGTGTATGTGTGTGTGTTTGTGTTTGGGGTATGTGAGTGTGTTTGTGTATGTGTTTGTTTGTGGGAAATGTGAGTGTGTGTGTGTGTGTGTGTGTGTTTGTGTTTGGGGTATGTGAGTGTGTTTGTTTGTGGGAAATGTGAGTGTGTGTGTGAGTGTGTGTGTGTGCGTGTGTCAGGATAGCAGCTCATTGGGTGCTGCCATAGGATGCCATGCCTGTTTATGCGGCGGCCTACATTTCTGAGGACCAGCGCCCAGCCATCTTTGTTCTCCAGAACCTCGCGGTCCTTTGAAACGCCACTAACTGCTTGTTAGTGCACGCTGGAGGGCTCATTCACGCTGCACATATGCTGCGAACAAAGGTAACCCTGTGATAATGGCTATGCAGGCGCCCAGTAGAATGGTCTCATCACTAAACAATTGTGGCTGAAGGGGAAAAAAGGAAAACAGGTAACGGCTGTGTTAGCCTGGCACCCCGCTGCATTTTGACAGCTGAGCCCGTATTGGATGCTTGACACACACGCGCACACACACCATGATGAAGAAATCTTTAAATCAATAATTGGATTTCCATGAACTGTGGAATAATAGCGTGTGTGTTTCTGTGCTACTGTGACAGTCCACTTATAACACAAGAGTCCCTCAGCCGCGGAAGACGACGCTACAGAAGAGAGAGGTGGAGAGAGTGAAGTATGTCGACTCTGTTTCCACATGTTTGTTAGTGGTACTGTGAGAGTTGTCGTGGTGCCACCCTTTCCTTCAGTTGAAAGATGGATAGAAGTTTCACAAAGAATAATTGTGTGTGTGTGTGTGTGAGGGATGGGGGGCGGGGTAGGGGTGGGTGTGAGTTTGTGTGTGTGTGGGTGGGGGGGGGGGGGGGGGGGCATAAGCACCTGAAGGAAACGGGACTGGCACTGACTCGGGTGCTAACTGTCTTATTATGCACTGCTATAGCGTCCCCAGAGCAAAGCCTGTTATGCACCGCCTACACCAGCACTTGATGTCATCAATTCAAGGGTCTCGCTCTCCTACATGCACTCAGCCGGAGCTTCTCAAACCACATGAGGACTAACACCACTCTAGTGCTGAGGGCCGGGACCAGGCGGAGGGGGCGGGAGGGTGGGGGAGTTAGAGCAGGAAGTAGCGCTGCGCGGGCGCTCAGGGAAGTACAAAGAAATGCTAATCTAGTTCATTCTAATTCCACTTCCAAATTCTGGTTCCAGACTGATTTTGAATCATTAGAGAACCAAGAAGAGAAGACATGGAGGGGGGAAAAAAGGTTCTCCGACCTGGAATCCTATCGCTAGGCTACGCAACAATTATTTGCACATTTCTGAGACATGTTTTGAAATAATACAATAGGTTTGGTATTTCTTCAAGTGTATTTGAATGGTATATGAGCATGGGAAAGGCAGAGACATATCCATCCATGGTTTGCGCTATGTAGTTCTGTGTTTCAAGTACCCTGCAAAATTGGAGAAAAGGCCACCATAGTGCGACAATACTAGTGATAGCATGCTAGCCAGCTAAGTGTTTTTCTGGACATCTTTTAGGTAGTTATGTTGTTGGTTTTGGACTCAAACCTTTTACTTTTGATCTGTTTCAGGTTTGAAATGGAAACCCAATATGTGCAGACTGAGAGCAGTCTTCTCATTGTAGAAAGGTTTTCTGTTGGAGTGGGTATTTCTTGTCAATGTGGATAGGTTTTCTGTTGGATTGGGTGACTTTTAAGCCAGTATATCTCTAAATCTGAGGTCTCAAACCCCTGTCCCTCAACATAGTTTCATGCGGCTCCTTGTTTGATTTACATTTGTATTGAGATTTGGCCTGCACATCAATTTTGCAATTTTGCATCCCTTACTTTAATTAGCATTTGTGAACTGCTGTGTCAGTGAACGCTGCTGTGGGTCTAAAACAATCAGAAGATATAACCTTTTCAGGGAGGCAGAGATATTCCTTGCAAATTTGGCCCAGCTGTCACTAAACTATACACGTAAGCACACATGTATTTCTGAAGTAAAATGAAATGTTCATCAGGAGCATTGGCAGTTTCAAGTATGGACAATGCCATTTTTTCTTCATCAAGTTTCACTGAGGCAACAACCTGTCTGTTTTGCAAAAAGAAGAAAATGTGAAGTGCTAGCAAATGAACAGTAGCCAGAGAGAGGGAGAGAAAAGCATCATTACTTCGGAGACATGTCTTTCAGTGGAACTCCTCCCAAGAGTCCAAATAGAGTGTGAGGCAGCCGTGAAGGTATAGCAAAGGTATTGTTTGTTTGTTTGTATTGAAGCGGTAGCCAAGGTAATACAATTAGGAACAGTTTCTGGAAGACTGAAAGTGAACTGCTATGCTGCAGGGTGCTGCCCACAAATGCATGCTATTTAGAAAGTAAACATCAGTCTAAAATACAATGGGACAATATTTGATGGACAGTTTGCCCCAAAGCAGAAAGTGACTATGCATGCACTTGATAAAAGCACATTGATAAGCTAATGATAAATTACATTTTGCAACAAGCTATTTATCAGGGGTTTTAATGACAGTTTTTTCTCATGCCTTATTGCATGGGCACCCAGTAAGAAGACCACCTGGCACGCAGCCCGTAGGTAATTTGAGTTTGAGCCCCCTGCACCAACACAAGATATCTAGTCAAGAAATCGAATGGTTTTGTCCGTTCAAACAAGTACCTCAATTGTTTTCTTCTAATGGAAAATAAGTGCTTTGACATTAAACATTTCCTTACCATCTGTTTCAGAACAGAACAAATATCAGCTTGGAACAAAAAAATAAATATATTTATTTATTTATTTTTGAGAAGGAGGGCTCTGAAATAGTTTGCTCTCGCCTAGCCCTCTCTCTCTCTGTGTGTGTGTGTGTGTGTGTGTGAGAGAGAGAGAGAGAAAGAGAGAGAGAAAGAAAACATGGGCACATTCGTTTTAGAGGGCAGCTGACAGGTCTCTGAAATAAGCAAAAGAAGTGTTGCATAGTAAGAGGTCAGATCTTGTACTTGAGGAAAATATGCATACAGTGGACGACACGCATGGCTGCATCCAAGGCCCTGTTCACACAAGTGTGAAGGTCACTAAACCATTGAAGGATGGTCTTTCACTGCATCTTGTATTTTATGCCCTTTTATTTGGGATTAATTTTTCCATCTTTTTGTTGCTCGCAACTGGCAGGCAATAACCTGTGAGTAAAGAAGAAAAGGGGCAAACACATTACAGATGACTTTAGATGAAGGACAGCTCGGCTGGCATGATGGATTGCAATTCATTCATTATGGAACAAAAACGCCTGCGCTACATGAGCTATGCAAATGGAATGCATCGGTTTGTTGGCCCTGCACTGCATTAAATCGTAACCTATAATGGAAATCAAATTAGACTTCCTCATTCTTATGGATGTTAGACTGGCTGCTTTGCTTGTAAATGTACTTATTTACTCCCGTGCGTTGTGTGGTGAGGCCGAGCCGAGGTACCCTTTCAAATGCGTCCCTCTCTCCCCCTCGCCAGGTTGGCGGAGAGCCCTTTTCTTTTCCCGTCCTTCCCGTCTTTCCGGAGTCCCTGGGCATGCTGTTGCCTTGATTTTACACTGACATTTACAGAGATCAGCTCAGACATGCTTTAGCATGAATGAATTATGGTGTGCCGCCGCGGCACCCCTGCGACACAGGCATTTAATACATGATTAGATATGAGGCGCCCCTGATCTCAGCTCAGTCTCCGTGCGTAATGACACTCGCTGCCCAGCTTTACAGTGCATTTATATGCCGCCTGATTTACTGGCCTTATCTGGCGCCGTTCACATCAGTGTGGAGTCGCATGATATGAGCTAAACAAGTACGGATGACAAACTGCGGTTAGACTGTCCGCGGTGCCCGGAGAGAATTCGAGAGGCAGCAGCATGCAGTAGCCAGACCAACGGATGCCCTTAGTCTCTGCTGAATTACTGAAGCTAAGCAGGCGTGGGCTTGGTTAGTACTGGATCGGAGATCTCTCCTGGGAACACTAAGTTGCTTCTGGAACTGGAAGTGGTGTTGATGGGTGGCTAGTAGGTGGCAATCTTCCCTCTGGTCAAAAGGCAATCCCAATGCCCCAGTGCAGTGATGAGCGCACTGTGCTCTAGGAGATGCCATCATTCGGATGAGGACGGATGAAGTCCAGACTCACTGTGGTCATTAAAGATCCCATGGCTTGCTGAAAAGAGAAGGAGGTCCCTGGTGTCCTGGCTAAATTCCCAGCCCTGCTCAGTCAATGTGGCTTTCTATCTTCAATGAACAGTCTTGAAGTTTATCTTCAATAAATGGAGGCTGGGCCAATTAGGTTTACTGCACAACACAAGCAGCCCACGACGCTTGAACATATTCATGTGTGATCTTCAGTTGAGGTTATATGGCCAAATATAGCACATATACTGTATGATAAATAGATAGATAAATAGATGTTTGCCATATACTGTATATATATTCTATATATACATAGTATATACTGTAAACACACACACACACACACACACACACACTGGGTCACCTGCCTTGACTTATGTGAACAACTTCAACTCTTCTGGGACGGTTTTTCACAAGGTTTAGGAGTGTGTTCAAGGAAATTTGACCATTCCTCCAGAAGCACATTTGTGAGGTCACACTGATGAGGAGACTGGCTCTCAGTCTCCGCTCTAATTCATCCTAAAGGTTAAGGTCAGGACTCTGTGCAGGCCAGCCAAGTTAATCCACAACCAACTTTAAAAAAAAAAAACATGTTGCTGGCATCAACTACAAAATGAGCAAATATTATCCATGAGATTCTAATTTCAACATTTTATATGTTGTCTACGTCCTTTTTGCAGCTAAATATGGGTTTTCAGGATTAGTAGATTTTCACATTCTGTTTTTATTTGCATTTTACAGTGTTTTCAACTTCCTCTGATTAGGGGTTGTAACATCAGCTGTTGTCTAAGATAGGGCATTAATAAGCAGGGGGAGAGAGAGAGAGAGACGGGGACAAGTTCCATGCATGTACACATGTACACACATGTAAACATGTTCAAAATGTACAGATCTGATCTCATCACCAGCTCATTCCTAGTAATCACCATCAGTTCATCCTCATTACCATCAAAATGTGGCCTACTTTGAAGTACTGTAAGCAAAGATAAGAAGCATAAGAGAAATCCTCTCAACTGTCCTCTCCGCTGTTGAGTACTGTAGTTGAGAAGCAGTGAAATGCAATATTTGTCTGATACGGATCCAGGAATAGGCAGTAGGCTACTTTTGCTATTAGAATGTGAAGTTTCTAACCCCCAGTGTCAGAAATCACCATGGCCACGGGTGGAATACGGCCAATAAGTGGCGGTTAGCGAGGTTCCCGTTTCACTGTAAAGCGCTCTGGGTGCCTTGATAAAGAGCTCCATAAATGTTACTGAGTGCCGTATGTGAGCATAATTATATATTAAGACAAAGCCAGCCAGTAGAAGTTATGGGGCAGGCTTTAGTCATCACAGACACCAGTACAGACCAATTTTGATGGCTAAGTTGTGCTGTATATCCAAGGGCAAAGATGGACATACCTGCAAGAACCTGTAAGAATTTGATTTGATTTGTGAGATGTCAGCAATGACGTCAATATTGTGCATGAAATACTGTAGATGAGCAGCAATTTCTAACAATTCTGTACAAATGTTCAGAGGTACAGTACGAGCAGTCAGATTCCATTAACTAACATAACCTTCTTCTAAACTTTTATTTGTTTGTTCATGTATATTTATGTATTTGTTTATTTTAATTAGTTACTTTATTTAGGTCTTTATTTATGATTGTGGAGATAAGCAGATTACTTTTTTTTTACCATTTTATTTTTGTGCTTTCATTTAAAATCTTTGATAAATATACCGTATGTAAATGCTTTGAAAATGCTTTCCCAGAAGAAAACAACATAAAACACCTTTTAATAACAAACAAACAAACAAACAAACAAACAATTTTCTTCTGAGAAATTCATAGTGAGTGATTCAAAGGTCAAGCTGCTGGATCCTACATAGCTAATGATAGATCAAGGCGCAACAACGTATTTACTCAAAACACATCATATTAAGAAAAAAAACATCAACCACATTAAGAGTGTCTGTACACAGCACAGCTGAACTGACAGCACTCTGTCAGTGCCATGCAGAACGAGGGCGGCTGCATTCGTCCTCTCCTGAGCTCAAGGTTTGCTGGGTTGAATTTTAATTTCTGTGGGAGTGCAGCATGTCAAGGCCGGGGCCTGGGCCGGTGCAGAGCAGTAATGACAAATGTGTGATAAGTGGCTTGACATGTTGGCCTGCTCCCTCCCTGCTGGTTGCCATTTGTAGCTAATTATTAAATTACATCCCTGTCCATTTGGCAGATACGAGGGAGTCAGGAAGAGGGATAAACCAGCCGCAGCCACGGAGAGAGCTGAGCCATTTCCTGTTGCCCTCGGCTGCCACTGTGTCCCAGCCACAGTTTCACATTCAAACGGCCCCATTTGGGCCAGACGCCCGGCCGCTGCACAGATGTGATTCGTTCGGCACAATTTGCCATGTGGTGCTTGTATGTTCTGCGATCCGTTCTCCTTTGTCATTTTCAAGTTTGGAAGCAGTCGGTCCCAAAAGTCAGATTTAAAGCAGAGAAGAGAGAGATTAAATGAGAGCTTGACAATGACAATGGCCGCTGGAAAAGACTCACGTGGCAATCTGGGGAATTCTAATGTCTTGGCATAGGCGTCACATGTTGTGTTTAATCTCTAACTGGCTTCAACAGCAGTCAGAGTGTCATGCCGTATGCAAACAGTATGTTGTTGTCTTACTACAGCTTGTAAGCTTACAGATTTTGCCAGCGGTCCAGTAAGGAAACATGGAAGGGCAAATTTATTTTGCTGTTATTAACCCTTTGGTCAGATTAGCTACATGAGAGCAAGATGCACATGGTGTTTGTTGCTTGATGGACGTTCCTGGGCGTGCCTGGCTCATGGTTACTTGGTTACTGAATGTACCATTTTATTACCAGTATACGTCTTTATATACTCTACACCCCCCTCTATTGTTATCTGTGAAAGGCTATAGATCAACTATGACCCTATTGGTAGGAAGTTTCCAGTAACCAAAAAAGGTACAAATCCAAATGGCAAATATATGATATCTATACAAAAATACAGCTATCTAGATGTATATTCCTCCATCTTTGACAATTTTGAAAACATCCAGTGTTGTATGTCCACCTCAAATAGTGCCTATGTCCTTCTGACTATTGCAAAATAGGCCTACATGGGCACAAATCCCAAACATTTACTTAGAGTTTAGTTTCTAGTAACGTAGCCTTGACTTGACAGTCACCATGGCAATTCACTCAATTACAGGATCTGTATTTTTTATTTTTTTTTTAAAAAGACCTCTCGTCTGTTTTAGCTCCGACTAGGGGTGTAGGCTAATGCCCACTTTTCTCTTGTCGCTGTGAAACACAACTCTTGAAAACGAATGGCAGCTGGTCACTTTGTCTCCATGTCCTATTCCTATTGCCGCCAGTCTGACGGTGACCACTGGGTAAAATGCCCTCTCTGATTGAAAAAGAAACGGCAGCCGGTGGCTTTGCCTACAGTATGTCTCTTGCAGCTAATGTGCCCCTATCTGCTATACTGCTTCCCCAGTTTCTCTCCCTTTGCCTCCCCCGCTCGGTTCCGCACTCACATGTGAAGATGAAAGGGAGCCCTCTCGCGACACTGCCTTGATCCCTGTCTCGCTTCACCCATGAAGCATCAATGACATTTACATTCTCATTCTTGGCCTTCCCCCACTTCCATCACCGCAGCCAGCATCAGTTTGATATCCCCCCATTCTCCTTCTGTCTCCACATGCCTGTAATCATTATTGGATATGATGATGGAATTTGCCCGGACGCCCCTTCCAGCTCCAAGCCCCCTCGCTCTGCCCAAACCCGCCCTACCCCCCCGCGCCACGTCTTTATTGTTTCTCGCCGAGGCTGATAAATACCAATTGAATGCAGGCAAATATTTGTATTTCCCTGCAGGTTCGCGCTGGCTGTCGGTTTAATCCTCGCTTTAGCGCTCACCCGTGCTCCGCAGCCGTGGCTCAGTGATCACTCATACACCGCGCCTCAGACGCGGGCCTGTGACCCGTGCCTCTGCTCGCTGCATGAAGGTTATTTGGAATAAATATTAGCGGCTGCGTATGACAGGCACGCACCCCAAGATGGGTGTCAAGAGCGGCAGAGCTATTTCCAATGTAATAACCCCCATTCGAATATCAGAATCGCTTTCACTGGGCACATCAAAGTCACCTGTGATGTTGCAGGTTGTGGTTTGGTTATTGCATTTCAGGCTTATCCCTCCTCCCTCCCAGATCCAGCGACGCTGGTGACAGAGGGAATATTTTGATACCCCATTGTTTTAGCCAATGCTTATCTAAGCAGTCAATTAAGAGTGAGACTGAATTTACATAAATTGATGCTGAGTCCTTTGAAATGAAACCAACTGATGGGGAAGTGCAAAGCTGGATAGCAAAAGCAGCCATGCCGATAATGTAGACAGTGCTTAGCTGAGCGGGGATCTGGGGGATGTAGCCTACTTTCCAGACCGGCCTGGCAATCCAAGAGGTGGATTCCGTTAAAACTATCTTTAAAGGGCACGAATGGTATAATGACACATTTCGCTGACTGTGTTTAAATGTAAAGTGCACTCCAAAACAATTACATCTCCCAGTGTCTCAGAGAATCCGTGATTATGTCCTCAGTACTGCTGGGCAGTATAGTCTGTTTGATGTGCTTGGAAGTGATGTGCCAACTTATTTGACGACTGCTAACATATTGTAGGCTACATCTAGTCAAGTCACTGTTTTTCAACATAGCGCATTTAAAACAACAGGAGTTGACCCACAGTGCTCCATTTACTGTGCTGTACTGTACTGTACTGTGTATATAGTTCAACATTTTCAATATGTTTTCTTTTTCTATCCTTGCCATCCATGTTTGAAACTGACATCATGTAAATTCCCGTTGAAATCTTTACAGAGGTCTTCAGTTAATGAATTCCCCTTATTTGCGCTGGTTTAATGGAAACAAATGAATAATGTATTCATCAATGAATCCCTCTCAAGGTGTGGCCCACTGAGAGGCTGTGTGTGGTTCCATTCAGGAGTGTTTACTCTCCTGGATGTGACGGCAGGCTCTGGGGGATAATGATTGCCCTCTCATCGCGCAGGTAAAGCTCCCTCCACAAGTGATGCACAACCTATTCTGATAGAGGTGCTCGGGCCAGCTTGGCCCGGTGCAACCCCCCTATCAAAATTGATTTGAACTCCTATCGAATGAATTGCTGTTCGATAATGGCGAAGGTCGCACCCAGGGCCTGGCGTTCCATTCTACCCTTCAAATTAGAGGATTTCCAGAAGGTAATTATCAACTGTAGGTGCACCGGGGGTCAACTTAATTACATCTTCTGTGTCACATAGCCCACATAGCCTTTGCCAAGCATCGTTTGCACCTGAAGTCTAATGAGGCTCTAATTATGGCCTGGCAGACTAAGGCGCAAAGTGCATCTGCTCATGGGATGGGAGCAAAGCCATATGTCACCCTCATTACTGTACATTACACACACATCTCCTTACCCAGCGAGACAAACGAGCAAAGCACAACAATGGCACGCAAGACACTGCGGCTGTTTTTAATACTCAATGGGTGTTATTGTTGTTGATGATGTTTTTTTTTTTAAACTGAGTGCATGACTGTAATGAGGACTGGGTGTGTGCGAAGGGGAAGGGACACTTGATATTAATTACATATAGTGGGTTGACGGGGGAGAAAGTTATAATTTAGCTTCACACAAGGCGGTTTGTATGCACCGCACATAGCTCGCAGAGCGCAGTGAGAAGGAATGGCTCTAAAGTGTTCCTACATCACCTAGAGTTATTCTGCTAATAAACCTTGAATGGTCGCTGGTGTGAACTGGAGTTTAGAGGTGTTGGTGCACTCCTGTGTCCCTAGGGTCCTGTGTTCTATAAATTCATATTGCACATAATGGGAAAATGACAAAGGGTACCATGTTCCACAGATCTAGAGTCCTATGTTCCTGGGCTCCAATGTTCCCAAGGTCCTATGTTCCCAGGGTGATATGTACAGTATTCCAGCTGTATCTCAATATAGCACAGTATGGGTAGCCTACCTGAATAATATATTCACTTAATATAACATGAGCTGTTGTCATCATTCTATTCCTGTTCCCCAGCACTACCACATTAGCCTGGTCCTACCATACTCTCGTACATTCATAATGCACAGAGTCTAGCCACTTTCCATTGCCAAGCGTAAACTTTATTGAATGCAGAGACTCTGTTGATTTATAAAACTACTGGATATGCCCATAGCCACTCAGATCGCGACGCGGCATGCTCAAACTAGCGCACAACCTCAAAGTCATCGTTCTCAGCTACACCCTCTGTTTACTGATTGGACCTGCACATTTTTGTCTACCACAGTAGTACCGCAATATACCGCAGACTACATAGTGAAGTGAAATGAAAACTGAGCGGAAGTACGTAGGAAGGCAGAACCAGACTTCTACCACATGGCTCTTAACGTAACAGGTCTACATTTGAGTGAGTTTATCAAAACCTTTGTGTGATAGAAGAGCAAACAAAAACAAAAATGTAAAATGGATACATTCAAAGTAAATAGAATGTGCTTGCATGGTACACACACCAATTTATTTTTCTTTGTTTTGTTGTGTTTATACACTACTCACAAAAAGTTAGGGATATCTGGCTTCTGGATGAAATTAATGGAAAATGTAAAAAGTTCAAGCTACAGTGGTATTATATCATAAAAGTAGGCCGTCTAAGTAGAAGCGTGCAGGCGCGTAGGAACCACGGGGGTCGGGGAGGTCGGGACACCCCCAATGTTGGACCCCCTCCCGAAAGAGAAACGCTGCAAAGTACAGATGTTGTTGATTACTTAGCTCAATTATATCCTCCTGAGTTACGGCCCCATAACTATAGCTATCGGTGCGCATCGGAGGTCTTTCACATTGTGTTTTAAGAATGTTTCCCGAAACGAAGCCCGTCTCAATAATGCAGCATGGAGCACTTCTTCACCTTGAGTGTCTGAAAGCTAATGTAGGCTACTCTCTCAGTCCAAATATTTAGTTCACGGCCTTCTTTCATTCTTTTCGAAATAGTTAAGAGGATAGCCTATTGTGGGTGAATACAGTAGTCTACGATAGCCTAAATAAGTTTCTTACGGCTGTCGCTTTTAAATGTAGGCTTATCGCTTGACGTGGCACATAGCCTAATTATCTGGTTATCTGGATTTAGCAAGTCCATACACTTTGTTCATCCTATTATAGGCTATGCTTTTAAAATTAAATGTGTAACAATGTGCCTCTTATTGTAATCTACACACTGTCAAGACGCTACATAAGGTTACGGGCGGATATGAGCAACCGAAGGCCTCGGTTGACTTAAGATAAACGGGCAGAATGCCTGTTTACAAACTACGTCAAACATGCAATAATCTAACAAATGAAAAAAACACAAATGAAAGATGAATAGGCTATTTGTCACAAATTAAGCAATGAGTTCGTTCGTGGCCACCTAGCGCGCAACTTACGCGCTGAGGTGAAGGCCCGACACATACTAATTAACACAAAGCTTCATAATGCACAAACAAACACCCCCTCAAAGTTCAGTGTCCATACGTCCAAACAATAAACATAAGAAGCCGACAGTCAAAAACGACAACGAGATCTCCCAGACACGAAAAACAATGTTTATCTCACAGTTTGTTGAGTATCGTACACTGATGCGCAAGGCAATCTCAGCTTTCGCGTTCATTAGCTGTATTCCAATGAGAAAAATCCACAAGGAAATGGTCACGGCAATGCAGCATACAGTAATCTTCTACGTTACTTTGTTGAGCTGGCTGCATACAGGTAACAATAGCCACAGTGCTCTCTCCCTGCGTCTCCATTTAAACTAAGGGCAAACCCATTCATTGTGCCCAAAACGCGCATCCATCTGTCAGCTGACATAACATTTACTTAGATGGCATATGAAAAGTCAAGAAGAAGAAACATATTTTCATTTAAGCAACGTTTATGCAACCATGTAAAGGGAAGCATTGGGGGAGTCAGTTTAAGTTGTCCTAAAGACTAGCTGTGTGCGTTTTTTTTATCTCTTATGTGACTTATAATTCGCCCCCTTTATTTATTAATATAAAAAAATTTCGCGCAACGGACCTCATTCTTGTCCCCCCCAAATGCTTACTACGTTCCTACGCGCCTGGAAGCGTGCAATGGTGGTTTCCTCATCTCAAACAATTTATTGAAACACAGGGCAACAAATTTCACCCGACAGCTGAATATCCCTGACTTTTTGTGAGTAATGTATCTTACATAGCTTTGAAAGTGGATAAGTGGACCCATTTTAACTTACCGTGTGTTAATTTGAACCAAGAAAGCAAGGATATTGGACGTTGAGACCATTGGACACCTGGGAACATAATGCTTCATACATAGTACTACTAGAAATACTCATAAAATATCCTCCATGCAAATACTCAGTCATGGCTTCTCTCTTCTAAGGTGCTTATACAGACCAGGCTAATGTGCTCCTGGATGATTGATTGGCAAGAGAGAGAGAGAGAGTGTGTGTGTGTGTGTGTGTGTGTGTGTGTGTGTGTGTGAGAGGGTGAAATCTGCTGTCGAGTGAGTCAGTACATCAGGGAAGAATGTCTTTGATATGACATCCACTGCAGGGGAGGGAAAAAGAGGCCATTGCTCGCTCTTATTAGTTCATTCAAATGCATCATTTTGGCTTGGAGTTATGCCCTTTTTCCTTAGCACGAGAGGGTAGTTGAGGTCTTAACTTGACTGACAGAATGTTTTTAGAGCCTGAGGTCCAGATGAAGGTATCAAGTGTGTTTCATTTATTTTTTCTTTACTTTTCCACTTGATGAGCCAGAAGCCATGAGTGAGTGATTTGTCTCTGTTTCCATCTTTTCAAACGCGGACTCACCTGTCACGCCCTTCACTGGGCTCCTCACGGGGGCCACATGCACACACCCCACACACCTGCACACACAAACACATTCATCTGATGCCTCCTGCAATGCATTCTTATCTGCCTCCACCTCTGTGCTTTGTGTGGAGAATGCTGTGGGATGGGGTGTGTGTGTGTGTGTGTGTGTGTGTGTGTGTGTGTGTGTGTGTGTTGGGGGTGGGGGGGTGGGGGGGTAGGGGGGGTAGTCACTCCTGCCCCCTCTGGTGCACGCAGAACTGTGTTTAACCATTGTCAAATCCAGCCAGGGTTGCTCTTCGCCGGCTGCTTTCTGCCCCGATTCTGTTTAAGGGAAAAGTAATTACTTTTTGCGGGCTGCCTCAATGCTTTCAAAAGCCTCCGGAGGCCTATTCCCCCGCGACTCTCTGAAATTCACTTAAACCGCTTTTGAGAGAGTAAGCACTCTTATTATTACTGAGAGGTGTGTGACTTTGATTGGAAGAGGTGGGTGGAGGTGTGTGTGTGTGTGTGTGGGTGGGGGGGTTAGGGGTGAGGGAGGTTGTGCTTGGTTGCCATTAGGGATACGAAGAAAGAGAGAGAGAAATTAATAAAAAGCTTGGTAAATAAACTGGTTCATTGCCACCCCATTCATCTGCAGCTTAAGAAAAACTAACAAGGCTGACAATGCCGTGTAAATGGTGCTTGGGTCTTTTTTTCAAACCCTTTCCTTCACTTCTCAAAAGGTGGTGCTCCTCCAGACTGATTGATATTCACCATTATCCGTCCTCTCTCCTTATCTATGATACTGTCTGTTCCAAAATACACATTGAAAGAGCAATTGCATCCAGTCCAACCTTTGAGAAATGGCGTTCCACTGAGCTAGTTCAACTCTCCTAGCAACTTCACACTTCTAGCAAAACCAAGCAGCTCTCCACAGCTTCAGAGGAAGACACAATCTACTGCTTGAATCATAGCCACAAGAAACTCTGAGTGACACCGTGTTTGGTGGATGATTTGGACAATGACTCTGAAAATATTTCCATTGGCACACTCAAGACTCAAAGAGTGGAGTTCCAGTACTGTTGTGTAGTAGTAGCACTGTTCTTGATTTGGCAAAATGGATTCTGACAGTCTGCCTTCACAAAGCAAATAAACATGGCTGCTCTCAGAGTGTTAGCCTGGCACTCTAAGCTGAAATCTTGCCAACTCTCTCTTTCTCTTGCCAACTCTCTCTCTCGCTCTCTCTCTCTTTCTCTCGTAAGCTCTCATCTGCAAACCCTCTGATCAGGTGAGAATCAAACCAGCCCAGGAGATCTCCCACTGAGCCAATCAGGGTGAGTTGGGGAGTGGTTTTGGTGATGACAAACAGGAAGTGATGACATTTTGAAAACTTGCCATGGAAAATAGCAAGTCAGCCTCAGCGGGTCTACACAGAAGTTTCCGTTGAGGTGTCTTTCTCAGCGGGAGTGATCATATGGCTCAGTTCTCTCTTGTATTCCAGAATATTCTGTTTTTTCCCCCCGTCTAGCTCTGCTCATCTCTCCAATTCATTTGTCACTACAAGATATAAGATCACACGGAAATTCAGTAGCTCTGAGAATCATTTTGATCTGTCCCAATTAGTCTCAGGCATAAATGAAAATGAGTCCTTACTGCAGAGTGTTCATACCACAAATGTCTGAGTATGAATCATAAAGTACATTAAACAGACAAATACATAAATTAATAAATCAAGTAGATTGGAATGTTAAAAGCCGAACGTTTTCTTTGCTCCTCTCCTGCTTCTCCTTCCTCTGTGCTGTCAAGATTCTTCACACAGTGAGGATCTGCTGCACAAGTCACCGCAGTGTCTGCACTACATTTGGGGGCAAGTACCCACAGGGACCTGGGTTCCAGTCTGACCCGTAGTTCCATTTCCACAGGGACCTGGGTTCCAGTCTGACCCGTAGTTCCATTTCCACAGGGACCTGGGTTCCAGTCTGACCCGTAGTTCCATTTCCACAGGGACCTGGGTTCAAGTCTGACCCGTAGTTCCATTTCCACAGGGACCTGGGTTCCAGTCTGACCCGTAGTTCCATTTCCAGAGGGACCTGGGTTCCAGTCTGACCCGTAGTTCCATTTCCACAGTGACCTGGGTTCCAGTCTGACCCGTAGTTCCATTTCCAGAGGGACATTGGTTCAAGTCTGACCCGTAGTTCCATTTCCACAGGGACCTGGGTTCAAGTCTGATACGTGGTCAATCCCATCTCTGTATCCCATTCACTTCCTGTCACTCTTCCTATCTGAATAAAGGCAAAACGGCCAACAATATAATTTTATACAGTAATGGAATGGGTATCAGTCATGCTCTAGCCTCTCAGTGCTCTTGGATCAGGACTGCAGAATTAGCTGCAGGCCTTGGCCCTCTTCATATGACTGAGCCCAGGGAAGAACCAGAGAACATGATAAGCTTTCTGAGACTTTCATTGGTGCAAATGGCTTTCGTTTGAACACACAGCGAACAGACGCACTGCAAGAAGTAGGTTTCGTTTGAAGTTTACCATATGTATACAAGTACAGTACGTACTTGTGCATAATGTGTATGGCTCTCACCATTATGCACGATAGCCTACAAACAGTCCCAGCGCTGTGAAACACTGTTGCTTGACCTTCCAGTAAATGCACAGAAGATTTAACTGGTGGCGTGGAGATGAGCCAGTAGCTTTAATCGTCATATCTTCAGGGGTTAGGAGCTCTTCAAGCATTAGCAGGGGAACCAGCACTTGTTTTTCTTTGAAGCAAATCTACACACACACACACACACACACACACAGACAAACACATTTATGGTCCTTACAGGCATTTTTTTTTCTGACTAACACAAGTGTGTTTCATCCTTCCTCTCTCTTTCACACACACACACACACACACACACCAGTGAGAGCTGTAAGGAAAGACAGGGAGTCTGAAGGGACATTATTAACATACACATTGCCTTATGTCTGTGTGTGTGTGTATATGTGTGTGTGTGTGTACACATGCTGGAGTGAGTGTGTGTGTGTGTGTGTCTGTCAGCAGAGATTTTGTGTGTGGGTGCCATCTCTCAGTCTGGCTCTCCCCCCTGGCGCTGGCGCTGGTGCTGATGCTGAGGTCGTTTTGTTCCTCTCCCCCATACAGTAATGCCTGCACTCCTGTCCTCTGGCATCGCCGCTCCCATCACGTTCTGTCCACTTCTACTTACACTGGAGTGGCAATCCTGCTGTTTGGCCGACCACATCTACAGATAAGACAGATGCAGAGAAGAGGAAGAGAAAGAATAAAAGAGAGAGAACGTAAGAGAGAGAGAGAGAGATGGAGAGGGGGAGAGACAAGAGATTGAAATGCTTTTGATCTACAGTGACTCCTCTTTCTTAAGTGGTTGGAGGGCTCTGAAGATGTTGTGTGTCGGGGATGGTAATTGCGATTAAGGGATTTAATCAAAGGGAGCGGAGATGCTTGTACCACAGTCTGATGGCGTTAGTGGACTCTCTCTCTGTGTGTGTGTTTCTCTCTCTCTCTCTCTCTCTCTCTCTCTCTCTCTCTCTCTCTCTCTCTCTGTCTCTGCTGCCATACAGAGATGGGACTTTCTCCTTAATTTCCCACTGACCACCAACGGACAAATCAAAGCTGACATGCTTAGTGTTTGCAGTGGAAGTCAGGTGTTTGATACCCGGAGTAAAATAAAGCAATGTTTCCATTTGAGTAGCTTTAGGTATCATGTGAAAGAAGATGGGTAAAAATAGGGCTCTTATGGCCTGTGCAGACTACAAGATTCAGCCCGATTTTGCCACGATTGTGTCATGGCCGACAAATTTCCATTGTCGGGTCCGAATATTAAAGTCGGGAACGACGTTCGAAGGAGGAAGCGTCTTGTAATCTGACATGTTCAACGGCCCGCGATTGATTGTCTGCGACATTCTACGACGTTACGACTAAAAGTCTAGCATGTCAGAATTTTTGGGGAATCTCCTACGACTCCCGTGTTGACACTAACACTGTGACGACACACGATGTGAAGGCTACGATAGATGATCTTGTAATGTGGCCACTCTTGCGGCCACGACACTGCACGATTTTGTGGTTCTCTGATCGCCTAGTCTGACATGTTCAATCGTAAAAGATAATCGTGAAAGACAAAAAAAGTTGTGTAGTCTGTACAGGCCATTGGAGAAACTTCTTCTGGCTGCCAAGGTGAAGTAG
Organism: Sardina pilchardus; assembly: GCF_963854185.1. NCBI lineage: Eukaryota > Metazoa > Chordata > Actinopteri > Clupeiformes > Clupeidae > Sardina > Sardina pilchardus. The sequence goes on along the minus strand of NC_084995.1, from coordinate 16,910,620 downwards.
AATGATCATGGAGGATCGAGGCCTATTGTTAGAGAACTGAATATTTCTATAAATATATACAGTATACAGAATATCTATGTAAAACCTGATGAAAATAATTATTTTACAGAAGAAAGTCTCTGTCCAGCCAAACATGGTTTAACAAACACTGTTAACTGTAAGCAATATACAGTACAGAGCAATTTGTTGTTCTCATAGTGCTTTGACTGTAACATCTTGTTAGACTGGCAAATGCATCTTTGTTGGAGGCACAGGAGTGGTTAGAAGATAAGAAGATTAGTGTACTACAGGCTGTGATAACTATTAATCTTTCCCAACTTTTTTGGACAAAACATGTATCAGAATGCATTGGAGATTAACATGTCTCGACAGTCATTCCAACACTGTTGAGATGCCATATCCACAGATAATTGAACTTCTTTCCTTTCATGCTGCACACATTCTGTACCTGGAACAGGGCTTTGATAAAAGTTTGAAAGAAAGAAAGATATAAAGAAAGAAAGAAAAAGAAAGAAGAAGTGACTGTGTCAACCTCAAATATTTCACCAGCATATGATTACAAGCCTATGAAATGAGCTCACGACTAGCGTGATCCCCACGAGAGACACACACACAGTCACGCATACACAACCACACAGACACACACACCTGAGGAACAGCCTGTGTTCATTAGGCTTAGAGAGTGTGATGTTCCTGCACTTTAATCCCCACTCTGCCTCTGCTCTCTTACTATGTGTACCAAAGGACTTAATTCAGCTGTCTGCTTTAGTGCAGGGGGGGATTGCAGAGTGTCAAAATATTCTCAAATTAAGTGTTAAAATATTTAATCATGGTGTTGGTGTTGGTGAGGCAGAATAGCCCAAAGTACTCGGCAGTTTCATACTCAATGAGAAGTGAATTTGTATCCCCCCCAAAAAAAAAAAAAAGACTGAAATCTGCATTAGAGCTGCACAAATCATTCCACAGCCCGTTTGTAATTATTAAAACTTTACCGCACAAAGAACATGTTTTAGTGGACGGTGGTGATTAAATTAAACACATAATGGAAATATCTGTGAGGGACAGATTGGAATTAAAATGCCGGGCTTTGATCAGGGTACAGTTTTGACGAGGCCAGGACCCCTGTTTAATGGGGGCCAGTGACTGTAATTAATTTTAATATGACTCATAACTCGGCGCTAATGGTTCTGCGGCCCAAACGAGAGGCCAGTTGGTGCTTTGTTAATATTATGGTGTCAGCCTCCTTCCAAACGGAAGCAATAGGGGCCAGCCAGGTTAAGTAAGTAGATGGAGCCAAATTCACTGCCTCTGCCCAAGACTGTTTTGGGCCACACCTTACAGCGAGATGTGCCTCTTGGAATTAATGCTGGAGGATAAAAATCTTTCCAGCTCGTTGCCTTTAACCGCTGTGTTACTCGTTTTACCATGATGGCTTACCACTCCAGGGATGTGGAATATTTCCACCTGACAGCAAATAGGAACAAGCTGACCAGATATGTACCTCAAGCTATGATGACGTGGACAACGCAAACTTTTATTATAATCATAATTATTACGATCAAACGAGCGCAAACACCCAACAGAAGTTGGCCTGCATCTTGTTAGATGGCAAGTTGTTGTTTTGCTTTTCTCCGTGTGGAAACAAAGACACAAAGGAGTGAGTGTAACAGCAATGAAAAAAACAACAACCCCAAAACAAGGCCTATGTCTCCCTGGAGAATGGAACTTTGGTCCCTTCACCGGTCACTTGGGACTTGAGTTCCCCTCTCTCCCCTCCCCCCCTCCTCCCCCTCCCCAGTCTCCGTTCCTCTTTCCCTCAAGGCACTGAAGCTTGTGTCTCAAGAGCCTGAAAAAAGTCCTCTTAACTAGGGCACCCGAGAAAACTTCAGAGTGTAATTAACAAGACTGCCTGTTTGTGACGCGTCGGCATATTTAGATATGACAGATATCCCGTGTTGGATAAATGAAAGGAGCGCGCAGACGACCCTAAAAGGATATTAGGAGCTAGGCGAGCGTGAAGGGTATTTACGGTGATTGATTAGGGAATACACACGCTCAGTGGGAGAGGCACATAAGGATTCCCTGACTTAAGCAGGCAGGTTATTATCATAAAGGTCCCAATGTATTAGCTCTTTGACAAAGCAAAGAAATAAATAAGATCAATACATCAAATAAAAAAAAACCTAATATATAGTAATATATATACACATGCACAATAACACACACACACACACACACATGTGCTTATATATATAAATGCATGTGTGTGTGTGTGTGTGTGTGTGTGTGTGTGTTTGCAATGTGATGAACAAATACCTCCCATTCCATTGCTGTGTCTTGCTATAAAAAGCTAATTGCTGCAGCAGGGTTGCAACGTGCTAAGTGGCATGACTGATTGCCTGAGGTGCATTCACCCCCCTTCTGATATACTCGAAAGACACTTGGACAGCCAGGGACCGCTGGAGGGGATGCTAGACTTCTGCTTTGAGTCTGTCATAGTTTCAGGGTGGCTCCTGTGTTACTGTCCTGCTCTGATTGAAGCCTGCTGCGCTAGCATACCGCGAGCCTCAGCGTCTCCCGACTATTCATCTCATGTCATGTTGGGTTAGGGAGGCAACCCAGCCCATACCAGCAGAGAGATAAATATCAAGGAGGAACCGGGAACAGCAGTGCTACAGCAGCAGTGACAAAGGCTGTTTGTACGAGTGTCGGAATCCATGGTCCTACGTGTCAAATTCATCCGTCACACATAGCTTCGTAAACCTGATTTATTTACTTTTTTTTTTTTTTTTCGGAGCCGCGTTAGCTAGCGAGCGCTCCTCGCCGCGCTGACGCAACCCCTGCGAGCGAGAGCAGATGGTCGGGACGGCGCCGTCGGGAGTCCGTCGCCTGTGTTAGCGGCGTAGCCGCGGCTCGCCCTCGTGACAACAACATCAAAGTGGCCTGTGCCGCCGAGCCTTTCAAGACCCTGTCTCCGAGTGCACAGCGGAGCGAGCAGAGCAGAGCGCAGCCTAGCAGAGAGGAGAGCGACAGGCTCAGGGCAGATGCGCCAGACACATTTGGTAGCAGTCAGCACTAACTGCCGCGCGCTCCGACATGCACAAAGAGGTCCTGTCACCACCAATCCCCGCTCCGACACACACTGTCTTACTAACGACCTTCAGTGGTGCCATCCTCTGAGGCTCGCTGGGATGAAGTGTCAGCCCATCCAAAGCACACATGTAGACACTCACACTCAGGCTACCTGTCTATTTCTCACACACGCACACACACACACACACACACACACACACACACACACACACACACACAGCGAGAACATATATGCATACTCGTGCACATGCGAGCAGACACACACATGCACACACACACATGCATGCATGCACGCAAACACACACATGTAAGCGCGCAGACACACAAACACAGAGAGAGAGAGAGAAAGAAACACACATGAAAAGGTGAATCTCAGAGGCTGGTCTATGAGTTCCGCATCATAAGTGCTGCGTCTTGTCATCATTGCTCAGTACATGTACTCTCTCTCTCTCTCTCTCTCTCTCTCTCTGTCTCTCTCTCTCTCTCTCACTGAAACACACATAAACGCCGGCTGTGCTCTGTGCTTTGTCATAGTAGCCTCTGAAGGGATGCCCTCACTTGGCGAACATGAAAGTCTACTTTACACCATACAGTACCCCCCACCACACAAGCACACGCACACACACTCACACACACACTCACACGCACGCACACACACACACACACACGCACAGACATACAAACTAGTCCTTAATAGAAAGAGGATGAAAACACTTGCCAGCCTTTTCACACCTCCAGTCAAACATTGACACAAGGAAATGGTCTTAGCAGTCTTGTATCAAACACTTTGTGTTCTTGAATTATTGATGCCACGGGTCGGAGTGGTGTCTGCCAAAGACAATCTCAAAGCAACAGGGCTCTTTGCCTGTTGGTATGCCCGGGACATGCTGCTCTGGTCAATATGTATACAGCATTCTGGCTGTAGTGCTTTCCCATGCACATACTGTAGTCCACCTACTGTATGTGCAAAGGCTTTGAAATAGATAGGCTATATCACATACTGTACCTATATGATCTTTAGAATGAGGCTGTGATGCATGTTTGCAGGATGCTGCTGGGAGGGGTTAGTGGATAAGGATGGGCATCGTTAAGATATTATCGATATCGATGCCATTATCGAGTCTGCTTATCGATGCGATTCCTTATCGATTCCCATATCGATTCCTGTACCATCTACAGAACATTTATACAGTATGGCTTTGAGAGTTGTTGGCTTTGAATGTATTGAATGCTTTTATATTTCTAAAAAGTAAACATTTCTAAAACAAATTAAGCTTCGTATTGTAGCCTAATCATAGTCGTGTGTTCTAAAAGAGTAGCTTAAACAACACGTCATGGTTTACATTTTAGGTCAAATTGAGTAAAATTGTAGGCCTACTCATCAAAAACGCTCAAAAATTGGTGGGCTGCAATGGCAGGGCCATTTCTGATCTCAATGATTCAACCGGTGTTTTTAATTCGTCTCTCCATGTGATCATGAAAATCGTTCATTTGTTGTGTGTAGCCGAATAAGCATTAAGTTGAACCTATGAAAAATACTGATTTTGAAAACAACAAAACCGCAATTGAGTTTACTTATTACACATCTCCGTGCTGCAGAAAGTTATACCGATTTAATTTAATATGCCGTATAGCCGACGTGGTGCGCCTTATGTAACATCTTGCATTAGATAGGCAATTGCAGCAGCAATTCCATCATAGGCTACCAATTTTGTCAACTGTAATGTCAATATACAGTGAAACAAAGCCTGTCAAACAATGTGCGTAAATGTATTAGCCTATGCCTGAATCTTTGAAGTCCAAATGAAAGAAAATGTTACTGCTGATGCTAAGATCTGTTACAATAAATCGTGACTTAAGCATAACAGACAACGAGTTTTGAGGCTCTAGGCTATAACGTGTGCAATGAAAATATAAAGTGTGTTGCATTCCATAATTCTTTTCAAAGACTAGGATTAGGCAGTCTCTGCAGTTTCCATGAAATCCAAGTCGTTAGTTGTTTTAAATAACATTGCTTCTAGCCATAGACGGCGTTTAGCCCACGTTATCCACTGTGAAGTTTCATGCACCGCACGCACATTGAGTGCTCACAGGTTGCATTGATGGCACCAAATTAGAAAGTATAATTTCCTGACTGGGGAATCCTTTAGTTTATTTTTCTCGCTGATATAGACGGTTCACTTAATTTAAAGGCAATTGATGACATAGCCTGATGCCCTGCTAGCACTGGGATGTTCGTAGCCTACCTTGAAAGCTAGCCAGCTGAGCTGACGTTCACAAGTCAGTTCAGCTGTTCTGTCCTTCTTCTCTACGTGATTTCTAGTTGTCCATGCAGAAACTCCCTCGGATAGCCAGTTAACTTCGTGCATATTCTCTTTCAGAGTTTAATCCAGGTTTGATGTAAAATAATTTGAATAGCCATTTATAAAACACATAGTGGGCTAGGCTGAACCCTAACTAAAAAGCCTGTTCATGATAGCATATAGTCAACACGTTGTCATTTTTGCCAAACGAAAAAAAATAGGCTACTTACAGCTATAACAATAATGTTTTGATATAAGTCTAAGCCTGCCGTTTTGCAAACTGTCATATACAGTGCACTCCTGGTATTTAATGGATGTTGTTTAAGTGCTTGAGCATGACAGAACAGAACGTTCAGAATCGTTAAGGGAATCGTTAACGTGTGGACTTGTACGATTCCGATGGATCGGAACGTTCGGAACCGGTTCCAAACCGGAACCCGGAACCGATTCCCAAGCCTATTAGTGGATAAGACGATTCTAAGGGCCCAGCACTGACAGGGGGTCCCCATGGAGCCCCACCTACAGTATACTACTATATACTATCAGGGAGCACAGAATTATTGTCTGTCATAGGGCCCACATTTTCTAGCAGGGCCCCTGTATGTATCAGATAGTTTGTTGACGAGCCAAGTTTATGTATACATATTGTGTTATTCTCTATCAGAATGTTTTAGACTTTTTTAATGCGAACTAAAAATAATAGGTATCACCTCCCACTGAATCACGGATGCAAGCACTCTGGATTAAGCACCTTTTTAAAGCTTTAATTGGCTAACACAAAAAGGAACCCATGAATATGACAACTGTGTTTTTAACACCTCGATATGACCCCACTCTGTTGCACAAAGCGTCTGTGAATAACATGTTCGAGAGCCTCTTAGCAACCGCAGAGAGCCAGCACGCACACCACAAATGTGTGATGTTCTGCTTTGATCTGGTACAACCCAGCCAGCGTTATGAGCACTTCACTCCCCATTTCAGCGCGTTTTGGGAGGATACTTCCGTCGGGTCAGTCGCGGACTGGAGGGAAAACACGTTTTACAAAGTTAAACTGCGTTCAGAGTACTAGTACGGGACCTGACCACGCTCAATCAATGCACCAAAGGTAAAGTGGAGGCAGCGAAAACACAGCATGAAAATAACCTGACACGATGCGAGTCATCTCAACTGGGATTAATTAAAGTGAGCCAAATAAAATTTCGCTCAACTTAACAAATGATCCATATCATACCGCTGCACTAGCTTAAGGGGGGGGATGACGAGGCAAGTTTATGCTGTTTAAATGGCGTGTGTGTGGAGGGGGGGGGGGGCATTAATATCAGCCCTAATCAACCCGAACTCAAACACTGAGGAGATAATGATTCAAGCTGGGAGACAGACCAGAGCTCTGAACTATTGAACCAATCTCTCTATCCATGTATCCGCCACACAGGACAAGCAAAGATCATACGCTGACATTTAACAGAGCGGCAGTGAGGCAGGAAGAGGTGGAGATAGCAACCTCAACCCCCAGAGATGGAAGTGTGAGTGCTCCTATCAGACTCCACATTACACCACATTAGATATTAGATAAAGAACCACACACACACACACACACACGCACACACACACACACAAACACACCTTCCCAAGAGAATAGGAAAAAAAAGTCTGGCCTTTGCAATGTCGCTGCTATGCATTTAGAATGAGTCACGCCAACCGTGTCACAGGGAGAGAGGTGACTTCCTGTTGGGCGCGTTGCACACCACTGCTACTTCCCAGCAGACAAAGGCACATTCACACAGCGACTCACGGACCTAGTGGCTATCCGCATCGGTGCAGAGTGCGGGAGCATTAGTGGAAATGTCAGCTCACCCCTCTGGCCCCAGCGCTGTAATGGCCGCGGTGCACTCAGGAAATGCACTGACACAAGGGCACAGCTATTCACGCCAGGGGATGGGAACAGCGGCGCTCTATAGATTGCACTTAATGCATGCTTGTGGTGACTGGCCATTTTCTCCTCCTTCGATAAATAAGCTGCTAAGGTGCCACTCACTTTGCAATGAAAGGTACCCTCTACAGGGAGGGATAGAGGGAGGGATGGATGGATGGATGAATGGATGGATGGATGAGACTGCACCCTAGAGCAGATTTAGTTCGTTTTCATTAGATATTCCTAATCCACTACACCTGTACAGCTCATCATCAAGCAGCAGGAGGAGAAGATGCAATTCTTCGGGTGTGGTCTCATGTACAGTATGTCCTCTACAGTCTTTATTGTGTTCTCTATAGTCTATTTCTTTTGTTCAGTGAGATAAAGTTTGCTTGTTAACTTAAGATATTGCATTGTCCTTACTGTAATAAGTGCTAAGCAATGAAGCCTGCCAAGTACTAGAGGATTATGTCCCCTTCACACAACTGTATTCTATGGTGAGAAGGATGTGTCCCACTCACACCACTGTATTCCAGTGGTGTAGTCTAGTTAGCTGTAGTGGATATACTGTGATGTACAGTAGTTAGCTGTTGTGGGTATACTGTGATCAACCCCACAATGTTAATACATATCCTTGCTCGTTTGAAATGGGTATACTGATGCCTTTTAAGTGGGTATACTGCATAGTCCCCTGTATCATGTAGTAGACTACACCACTGCAGTATTCTATGGTGATAAGGATGTGTTCTTGGAGCATGCACTCACTTTGCATCTGGACAGAGAGTCCTGCTCCTGTTCCACACACACTTTATTACAAAGCATGTTGTCTGTCCGCGTGGCCTTTATTAGTGAATTTGATCAGTTGTGTTTTCATATGAAGAATTTATGAATGTTGGCCAAAGTTGGCCTTGTCTGATTAATATTCTGTTTCAAAGAGTTGGGCTAATCTTGATGGGGTCGCGAAGGTGCCACGTTTTCTCTGAAAATAGGGAAATTTATTTAATAATTCACATGAGGGAGTTAATAGTTAATACCTGTGTGATCTTCCCCTCTGATCTATGACTTTTCATAAATGACTTCAGGAGTTTATTTTAAGGCTCCTTAAACCTCACAGCGGGCTACTGTCCTGCTTTAATGAGAGCGTGTAGGAGACACAACAATGAAGGTTATTTGTCCCAATTTTTGCACACCTAAAAAAATCCTTGACCTGTTTGGAGAATAGATGTGAAAACTGGGCCTCAGATGAAAGAAATGGGAACTCTAGATCACACTGGTACGTCTGCTGTACTGAATATTCTAATTCAGATCATTTAAGGTTAATGTTATGGGGGATATAATAACGATTTCTCTGGTAAATACTTCATCGTAGAATCTAGCCTTCTGACTAGAAACAAAAAGGCAACTGTTTTTCCTCAAGGCTTAAACAGGAAAGTGTTTTGCCCTTGAGCACTAAGCTGTACAAAAGTGTGTTATTCTGCTCTCCCTCTGGCCATACAAACACAGATGTATCACAGGACAATAGCTTTTAATTATTCATTTGAGAACAAGTCTACAAATGACTTCAGTGCCATGTGATGCTCAATTGTCTCATAAAAGCGCTCATTCCATGATTCCCTCCCTTTTTATTATGGGACACTTCCATATGGGAAGACGTTCAGCTATGAGTAGCATAGGTGAGTCTGGCACCAGAGACATCGAGAGAGAACAACATGTGACCGTAAACATAAAATGAAGTGTTTTTCATGTCTTATGTTTAAGAATATGGTTGAATAGACTAAATTACTCCTCTCCCAAGCCCCAAAAATGCTTTGTTTTCACCATGGAGTGTCAGCATTTCACATGTGAAGCACTTGTTTGTTTTTTGTTTCATCTGATTCCCTTTCTTAGTAGGCTGGGTGAACACTGCCTGACCTGCCGGCGAATTTGGATTTAGCCCGGCAGCTCAGGCTGAAAACCTGCACATAAATTTCCCCTGCTTCCTGTCCAAAACCTTTGGGACCAATCACAAACTTGCTTATCCATAAGAGGCACCAGATCGTTGGTCTGATTGGCTGAAGGACTATCCCAGTGTACAGAGTCATTTGAACGATGCCAATAGAGCTCAACAGTCCCATCCATAGAGCTCAACAGTCCCACCCATCCTCCAAGACAGCACAACACTTGTGCAGTAGAAATAAAGCGCAGACTTCCCATACTAATGTTCAATCTTAAAAGACTGAGCTTAGTATGGTGATAGTCAGACTACTTAGAGGTCTAACACTCATATCCTACAATCAGGGGGAAAGTAATGCTGGACTCACACACGGGCATAGCTTGGAAGAGCCCAGATGAACCTAGTAGCAAATTTGAATTTGTCCTCTCAATTGAAATATGTGATCTCGTGTCAACCGGTCTAATATGGCCACGTCATTGGAAAACAAGTCCAGAATGGTTACTTAATCAAGCAGGTGGCATGTATTTATGAAGGCGCTGGGATTGGGGCGGAGGTCCATTCTTCTCTGCCACATTATTTGCATTCTTGGACACTGGCCGCAGTAGGCTGGGCCCATGGGTACTCATGACAGACAGTAACGGATGGGTATAAGTGCTGCCTGCTTTGAATATCACCTCTCAGTTCTGCCCTGCTGTCTCCGACATCAGGGGCCTGGGAATGGGCTGATTTAAGCACTTTCAGCAGATGTTTACTTATTTATTTATGTTTATTTATTTTCTTTTTTTTTTTAAAGAACTGGCAAGGCTAAAGTGGCGTAGTGTCCTCCATCCTGACAAATGCTAGCGGTCTTTGATCCGCCACCAGCTGCAATATTTGGTCTTTGGATGATTTATCTCCTCCATTACAACACACACTTTTAGTAATATTACAGCAGTCTACATGTTTCAGGGTGCACTGTGGGCTATTGTTCACTTGGAAATTCATTGTGTCCACTCCCAGATCCTTTTCAGCCTGCATGCAGATTGTCTTTTTGTCTGCATCAGTTTGATAGCAGAGTTGATGGGTTGAAAGCTTTAAGTTTAGCCTTTCCTCCGGCTTATACAAATCTCTTTCCATGCTGATGTTGTCCATTCAGATATGACAGATATCACAGCAATGATCCATCCATTTCCAACTTGACATCCTGCTTCCCTGTGCTAATACTCGAGTTCTCCAGGGAATACTGTAGCATCCATCAATCCAGCTCTGATGCAGAGAGGCTTTCTCCATTGACAGGGAAGACTTAGACTTCCTGGAGGTATGGTAAACAGAGCTAACTTTTGTACTGGAGCTTTTGTAAGTCATAAGGTGCGTTGGTCACACATATATCTACTGTATGACACATCAACGGAAGTGAACATACATGTGTTTGCGCTGAACATGTCAAACATAGTTTGTTACACAACTATCTCTAAGGTATACAAATGTGACATTTGTCAGTGTCGGCTACATCACGACTGAGTCACCTGTAAATGTGAACTTTGTCCATTTGTATGGCTTTGTGAACAGTATGTTGACATAATGAACCCCGAATCTTCCACTTGTCCTCTTCGGGGGGGGGGGGTTCACCCTCCGCTTTGCCAAGTGTCTGTCTGCCTGTCACCCTGACCTGCCGCTGTTCTAATGTGACTGCTGCTGCCGCGGAAACCCAGGGTTTTAACCCTCAGTCCGAACCAACACAACCACTCTGAGTAGAGAGAGTCGCAACAAGAAGCATCAGGAAGATATCACACATCCTGGCTGTGAAATCATACAGTAGGCAACAGATGGCAAATAAAGCCAACGATGTGCTGAGTCTAAATATGGAGTACAGAGTGTGTTAATAAAGCAACAAAAAAGTTGTTTTTACATTATTTCAAAATAATGGCTTAACACTCATCTTGATGCTATTGACTTACAGTGTCTCTCACATTGTTAACGTGTGCCCAGAATGGCTGTTGTTGCACAATGTAATGTTGTTATTGGTGGGAGCATGACCCATTTTATCAGTTGAACTGTGTACCCCCTCAGCACTAATAAAATGGATACCTAGTACATTCAAATTGTGAAGGTTTATGTTGTTGTTGTTGATGACGTTGTTGATTTGAAGGGGATCGAGAGTGGGGGTTTGAGAGTGGGGGAGGGGAGATTCTCACAGCCCAGTAACTTTTTTGCCAAAATGTCTTGTTAAAACCTGTCATGTACCCTTGTGTGTTAGACAGAAGGAAATGAGTAGGTATTGTTAAAGAATTAGTCAGTCAACCCTAAATTTCCCTGACGTAAAGGCATTTGTAAGTCTGTTCATTAAAAATAATTAGATCCCAGAGACAACACACTGTTCTCCCAGTGAATGGCAGGTGAGACTTCATTCTATTCTATTCCATTCAAATCTATTGTATTCTATTCTATTACTGTATATTCAGTGCTATCTGTCAGTGGCATCTGCTGTATGGGTCTCATACTCTGCCATTACTTCAAAAGAGACACATTACCAATCTAATGGCAGTGCTAGTTTTGTCATTACATGGGCACATGGGCTACTTTCTACTGGTTAATTTCCCTCAGTGGTAACACTGAAATGTCCGGTGGGCAGGCTTGTAAGTACGATGGGGAAAGCTAATGCAGGCAGTGTAATGCAAAGGGTAACACAAAATGATCTGTTTATTAGGCACGCCAAAATTATGTTTAAATGAGAAGCTTAAAACTGAGAAGTGGGCAAAACAAATGCATGAAAGAAGAAAGATGTCTCATTTATCCGATATGGCTCCTTAAATACATAGGCAAGGGACACACAGGCCTTTTTAAGTGATGTCGCTCAGTAGCTCTGATAGTGAAGTGACACTTTCTGCATGTGGTATCATATTAATCTGTGATGGTGTGTGTGTGTGTGTGTGTGTGTGTGTGTGTGTGTTTGGTTAAAGAGTTTACACTAAGGTTTGGCAAATTCTCTTAGACTGTATTCAAATGCTTGTCAAGCAATCACTCTGAGTAATGTCATCTCCATATCCTACATATGTATGTGCTTATCTTATCACCCTTCATTAACCTTGTAGCCAGAGCAGGCATTAATAATGATTGTGTTATTTGTGTGAAGACACTCAAAATGAAGAAGCCATGAATAATTTATACCTCCCCACCCCCCATCATTAGTGGGTGAAAATGATTTAATCAGTTGGGATAATATTATTTCTCTTCTTTTTTTTTAAGTGAGGCTCTCTATGCTGCTGCCATCATCCGTCTAAACCTAACATGTGAGGGTCTTTGGATTTAAATATCTAGATTGTGTCTGACATCTAGATAGGTTGAGTTTTGTCAAACATGATTGATCCATAGATTCCGCATTTAACCGAAACTCTTGTCTTTTTTTTCCCCAAAATGAAAAAGAAATGTAACTGGGTCAAGTATTTTCTTGACAAATTCAAATCAACTAAAATAAGTCACTCTGACAAGCTGCCTCGTTACCATTCATTTATTCATCACCCGAAAAAAAGACGCATCCAATTCTGTAAGCTTATTCAAAGACTGCTCCTGACATGGTTGGATTGCAATGAAAAAAAAAAAAAAAAAAAACACCTTTTATTCTGACCACACCACTGCTCTGCACACATCCATGAGAAGAAAGTCCGTCTAAAAGGCTAACACCTCGCCTTAAAGTGGGGATTCTGGAATGTTGCAGAGTATTCCCAGACGGTCACAGTGCGAGTGTTTTCCCTGTGGGTGCTTGGCGACGTCTGATCAGAGTGTTCTAAGCACTACATGGTCACCTTCACAAACATCCTGAGGGAATACCAACATGGTCGCAGACCTTCGTCACTCGCCTTACTGTTTCGTAAAAAAAAACAAATGAGTTCAATTTCGAGGATGGCTAGCTGGCTACTGGTAGTCTCTGGTGTTCACGTCCCTTGTCAGTCCCTCTAGACAACACATGTAATTTCCATGAAGTTTCCATTTGTAGGAAATGTTTATAATCTGCCCAGAGCAAGGAGCTGCTTCTTAATTCTACACAGAAATGAGGAATTGTTTCAGATGAGGTGTGTGCTTATAGGATGAGGTGGGCCATCCACAGGAGATGGTAAGGCCTGCCGTATGCGTGTCTGCTCACACTCCACCTCATCAAAAACACCCCTCATCCCTGGCAGTTAAGGGGCGAGAGAGAGAGAGAGAGAGAGAGAGAGAGAGAGAGAGAGAGAGAGAGAGATAAGCAGTTCAGAATGAGGATGGGGGTGAACAGTGGCAAATCAAGGTTTTGTTACCGGTAAGGTGTGACAGGCTGCTCATTTTCAACTTGCACACTTCCAGTTCCACACCAGAAGGTAGATAGAGAAAGTTGACAAAAAAAATTGTTTACAGCACACATACTCAGTGTGAGAGAGGGAGAGAGAAGCACACGGGAGACAAAACAGAAAAACAGACAAACACATGAACACTTATGAGCCTTACTATATATAGCATTTATGCACAGATAAACACACTATATTGTCTCTCTTTCTATCCATCTATCTCTCTCTCTCACACACACACACACACACACACACACACACACACACACACACACACACACACACAAACACACACTCACACACTTCCAAAGCACTCTACAGACACCTTGCCTGTGTGCACGGAGAGTGCTAGTGCCTTTAAGTGTTTTGTGCACTCTGAAGAGAATGGCCAAAGCCAAGACCTCCATGCGGCCTCCCTCCATCTATCTCCCAGGGACCTTTTGCCCTCAAAACAGGACTGATAACCCCCATTTGTTTGTCCTTCAATCTAATGGTCGCCATAAATCACGTCATACTCTCTTAAGGAATTTGCCACCAGCGAGGGCTTCGCTCTCTCTCAGTCTCTCTCTTCCCAATTGATGAATTTCATTTATTAAAATAGTCTTCTCAGGTGAGGCTGGAAAAACAAATCCACTGTAGTGTGTTGTGAAACTCAGTGAAAAGATATATGTTCACTGTATTGCATTGTTGCATTGTTCTGTTTGATCACTGATTTCTGTTTTATAAGATCAGAGGTTTGTTATTTATTTAACAAAGGGAGAGTGCACATACAGTAGCATCTAGATCGATGTCAGAAATCATATGGGCAAGGGATATTCAAACATCAAGGTGAAAAAGCTTAACAGTTGAAGGGTCTAAAAAGCTTGTATGTTTTTAATGGAAGTGTCCAAGTACCCTGATCAAACCCACAACCAAGTAAATTATGACCACTGTTGTCCTACAGACCTATAGAATAAAAAAAAAAAAACAGATGTTTTTATGAGACAAGTGGTAGTTGAATTGGAATAGTTTATGCCAACAAGCTTTGGAAATTGTTTGGTGATGTTGGAGAAATTGTATGATTGGCTCAGGGTAATACATGTGACTGTTACGTTTTGTCAAAACGTGTTTCTCCGGGTCGGGCAGAGCGAAGTTGCAAGGCTGGATCTCATTGATGGGTAGGGTACAGCTGGGGAAGGCATGCCATCCTCACTATTACTAGTTAGTTTACCATCAAAATGACTTTCCAAACTGTGATATTAAGCAAAAAAAAATAGTCACTTGCACAGGATGTCTTTAAGCTCCCCTTGGAGCCGAGAACAGGAGCCAATAAAACTATAGTCACATCGAACCACTAAACACATTATAATCATTGTCGTCATCATCATCATCATGTTAATTAATTTCATATATGGACAGGAGAGATGTTACATTTACTTATGGAATATTGAGGAGGATCAGTATTTGTAGCGTGAAAAATATTGCAATTTTTATCTCTGTCTGTCACTACAAACCTGCATCAGTCCGTCCTGGTGGTTTGGTGGACTGTGGATACACTTCAAATCATCCGCGCTTCTAAACTATTAGCACAAGCCTTGAGGACCAGGACATCAATGGATGAGGGTGTGTCAAAACATGGCCAGATGAATTGGCTCTCAAGAGCCTCAAAGGACGCACCTCTCTTCTGTGTGCCTGCAGTTGAGTGGTCACAGGGACCGCGGAGCCCACAGTGTAATTTAGGAATAAGGTTGGCGGAGGGAAGGAGGCAAGGGAAGCCTGGGAGAGTGAAAGACACTTTGAAGGCAGCACAGTTACGAGGGTGGGAAGGAGTGGGTGGGCCCGGATGTGTTGTGTTAGCCTTGCTTTTAATAATTCATACTGTGCTTTGCTTTGTTCTGGCTGCGTTTGCCTCTGAGCTACTTCTGAGCCTGTTGGTATAGGTTGCTGACAGTTCTGTTACAGTGATAATCAATGGTGTTAGATCCAGGAGCACGAGGAAGGGTCTTCTATTCTTATACTTCATATAATAGCCTTCTATTATATGCTGGGAGATAGACTGGACCCCAACAACCCTGAACCAGACCTACGCAACTTCATTCAATTCTGCTACCTGCACAAGACTCATCAGAGGGGAACAGTCATCATGTATGGCAGCACTGCCAGAAATATGTCTCAGTGGTCAATAGGGCTGCAGCTAACAAATACTGTCATAGTAGATTCATTTGCTGATTATTATTTTTGACTAATCGAATACTTGTCCCATCAACAAAAATGTCAGAAAATGGTACAAAATTGTTGATCAGTGTTCCGAAAGTCCAAGATAATGTCCTAAAATGCCTTTTTTCTACACGCCATATACATTTAGTGTATACTGTCATGGAGAACTAGACAAAGCAGAAAATTAAAGTCTAAGAAGCTGCAATCAGAGTGTTTAGATACTTTTAGATATTTCAGATGTTAATCGGATTACCCGATTAACAATATAAAATAATGATTTGATTCATTGACAAATGGTTGGAGCCCTAGTCTCTGTTGTACTTCTGTAGCCTCCACTACTCTCCAAGGTTAGAATCCCAGGCTTTGAATAGAACTGAGTAGAATGCCACACTGCAAAGCTGTTTTGTTACACGGTGAAGGCCGCGCAACAGAATTGCAGAACAGAGGCTGCACAGAAGTTAGAGAAAAATCTCAAAGTACCAAAGGAGTGCCCTGTCATCGAATCATTTATTCCATTTTTGCCTGTTTGGACAGGGTGTAATAATTCACTTTTGTAAGTTGCATAAAATCTTGAGAACCTGTGGTTGTTGTTAAGTTGGCACAGTGAGATGCGAAGCGAGTTGCTACTAATCACGGCCTGCACAATGAATAATACAACATTTATGTCTTTTGGACAAACGGCAGGAAGCACACAGCTTTCATAGTGAGCAGACATCATGAAAGCTCAATAGTAAAATGTCAACAGAAGCCGCGCTGAAGATCGGAGACTTTATGGAGGCTTTAACTACCTCCCATTATCCACAGTCCCACACAACACCTCCAGCTGTTCGCCCTCGTCTTCCCACTCCGCCCCCTCCCCCGACACACACGCGCACACACACACACACTGTTTGAAATGGAAGCAAACATGCCGTAATCCAATTTGAGTCAGATGACTGGCAAAGCTAATTAAACTCAACTTTGGCAATGCCAAACAAAGAACATGGAGGAGGAACACAAAGGAGAGGGGAGAAAAAACAACAAAAACAACCCTGAACTCATACGAGTTGAGATGTTTTCCCGTCTGACATCCTGTGGCTGACACGTTTGATATCTCATGGCACTCAGCTCTTACAGCAGTCCAACAAGGCCGGGCCGACTAGCGAGCAGTGTCAGCTTTGTAAACATTCGAGACCTTGTTTCCTCCATCCTGGCTCGCCACTGACCTCAGTGGGTGACTTAGACGAGGTAAATTTACCACAAACAAGTCCCGACTTGCCCTGACAAGGATGGGGAGCTGGGAAAAAGGACTATGTCTCTTGAAGTAGGGATTTGGGCTAATCTAATCAAACAATGAATTAATTAATCCATCAAGGGACATTAGACTCAGTAATTATCCGTCAAAAGTTGAATGTTATTCTGGCAGGAAATCCATGGTGTACGGGGAGAATAATCACCCTGCTGGATGTTAAATCCCACCTATCAAAACTCTGCTCCGACTGTGGACGCTTCCCTTTGTTTCCCTTGGCATTTGCGAAATTAGCGTGTGAAGCGGATTTCCATTGAAATGTGCCCTGTAAGTCACTGCCTGGGACTGGCTCTGTCACCTCACCAGCAGACGTGGGTCCGTCTCATCCTGCAGGAGGTTAGGTTCCCAAAAGCTAATCACTGGACAAATGGAAGATTTAAGTTGTCAAATTGGCTGTGTGTGAGTGTGTGTGTGTGTGTGTGTGTGTGTGTGTGTGTGTGTGTGTGTGTGTGTGTGTGTGTGTGTGTGAGAGTGTGTGTGTGTGAGAGTGTGCGTGTGTGAGAGTGTGTGTGTGTGTGTGTATGTGTGTGTGTGTGTCGCACACTACAATCTGCATAACTTTTTTTTTTCTGCTAGCTCTGACATCAAGCGAAAATTAAGGCTGACTTTTCCTGTGATCAGTGCAGGATTAGGCGCCCTGAGTGTGCATTTAATTAGATTTTTTTTATGAGAATAGGAAAAATATATTCATATGATACGAAATAGCCAAACAGGTAGAATGGATTCAGGGTTCAGCTTTTTCCCATGTTTAAAATCCCATGGACTGTGAAAAGATACATACAGTACAGTACAGTACATGCATGATACACATGTATGGTGCGTATGATATGCTTTCTAATCAAATGGTAGAGAAGAGAAGCCATCATGAGTGTAGAGGGGGCTTGGTCTGGTTGAGCCTTCTGGAGGTGTGGTGAGCCCAACTCAATGAAATGATAGACCGATGAAGAAAGGTGCCTGCTCAACAACTCCAGTGAAATGCTCTCAAGCAGTGTTCTGTTGGTGAGGTTGCTTTGTTGGTGATTTTGTTTTTGACTGTAAATAGGCTTTGCTGTTGATTGGCTGCTGTGTGAAATCTCCTATAGCACAAAGAATTTAACATCTCTCCGGTCCATGTTTAAAATATGCCTTGGATATATTTTCAGATACCGGTATATATGATATATCTGTAACATCTGAACAGAATAATACAAGACAAGCAATCGTTATGGGCGATTATTCAAGTGCATTTAAAATGCATAAGTGATAATGTTTTTCCGGAGTGTTTGTAATCATGTAACAAGTGTCGAGACACAAACGAGACAAATAACTGAGCAGCGCAACTTCCCCCAGTAGACTACAGTTCATTGAACAGATTATGAATTCTAGTCACTAGTGGTGATAATGCCATTTATTGCATTCCCAAGACACCTATTTGTTCATAATGAACACTCTTACAAAAGAGTCAGAGACAAAGCTTGTCACAGCAGTCATAAAGATACAAGAGTTATTACTCAGGGGTAGCATCCCGCATCAGAGCCACTCTCTCCTGTGGTATGGTGTCTATGCCATTAGCTCTCGAAATTAGTCTTTAGTTTTGGCAATCTCTTTAATTGAACTCTGATAAGCATATGCTATATTTCATATCATATATTATAAGTGATCCACCCTAATTGAAAAATCATTTTTTTATTTGTAGATCCCGTCAGAAAAAGCAAAGATATTACTGTAAGCAATCATTTCGTAACCCCCAATTAGTGGAGAATCAGATGGGAGTCTGGTCTTTATTAGATAAGGATGAGTTATTGATTCCTTTATCTGGCACTCAGGAAGCTCCACTCAAAGGCCCCAACCCCGGGGACGAGGCAGACAGGAGGCACTGGAGAGAAAAACAGCTTTGTCAACGGGCCCAAATCAAGAGAACAGCAGCAACATCACATGACCCAACGGGAGAGAAGAGCAGCAAAGTCACATGAACCAACATGGGAGAACAGCAGCAATACAGTAGGCGCGTTCAAGTTCAACTCCAACTGACCTCTTGCAGCAGCGAGATCTGCCGGTGACAGCAGGGGCGGGGATACAAACGCTGCTATGAAGTTGTAAACTTGAGTGGGGAGAGTGGGGGAGTGGCGCTGTTCAATGGCGACACGCAGCAGCAGTTGTGCGCGTTACGTTTGTTTGTTTTTCTAATGTTGTGTGTGACTAGCCTACTAACAGTTCTTCGTCAGTTTTAATTCAATACGTGTTTACAAACGTAAATTCGGAAACAATGACTCACCCCAGGCTGACTGGTTTCCTGCTCATTCTGACACTTTTTGGTCACTTTTTGCGGGTACCCTGTATGGACTACCATCTCCGGTACAATCGGGAGTTTCTACTGCTTCTCCAGGATACGGGGGGAGGAATCGTGGACCCAGCTGGAACCTTCCCGTCGGAGATCATCAGGCATGGTCCTTCCAAGGGAGACCAGAGGACGGGGCCGACGAAGGCGAGGAAAAGAGGCAGCCGCGGTGGGGTTCGCCAGAGGCTCAAAAGACAGGGCCACCGGAGGATCCCTCTCCCCTCGATAATCCTCGCCAACGTAAAATCCCTCCGGAGTAAGGTGGACGAACTCCAAGCAAATGCCAGATTCGTATCGGACTACAGGAATGCCTGTCTTATTGCACTGACTGAGACGTGGCTCAAGGAGCAGGATCTCCAACCCGACTTGGAAATCGATGGTTTTGGAGTACCGTTGCGACTTGACAGGGACCCGGCGGCAACAGGAAAATCACTCGGTGGTGGTCTGTGCTTGTATGTCAATAAGAACTGGTGCAACACAGTTGTGATCAGAGAAACTGTGTGCGCCCCCGACATTGAACTTATGTCTGTCTCTCTCCGTCCCCATTACTTGCCGAGAGAGTTTCCACAACTATTTGTCACTCTTGTCTACATCCATCCGAGGGCAAATGCTGATATCGCATCTAGGGTAATAGTGCAGACGGTGCAAAGGCTGCAAAGCATCGCCCCTGATGCGCCGAACTTTATAATGGGCGATTTTAACCACTGTAGGCTTGGCAAGTCGCTAAGTAACTTTTCCCAATATGTCACCTGCCCTACAAGACATATGAAATGCTTAGACCTTTGTTATGGGACAGTTAAAAGAGCTTACAGGTCATTCAGCCGAGCTCCCCTGGGATCGTCTGACCATAACGTTGTTTACTTGGTTCCGGTCTACAAAACGGTCCTGAGGAGGACAAAACCTGAACGACGTTTGGTTCCGGTCTGGTCTGAGGAATCTACACAGGAATTATTGGACTGTTACTCATGCACGGACTGGGATGTATTCAAGGAATCATGTTCTAACTTGGACGAACTTGTTGAGACTGTTTCTGCATATATCAGTTTCTGTGAAAACGAAATAATCCCCAAAAAGGCCATTTCAATTTTTCCCAATAACAAACCATGGGTGTCCAAATCTGTCAAAAGCATCATTAATCAAAGGAATATTAGTTTTAACCAGGGGGATACCACAGTTTACAGAGACTTACAGAAACAGGTTAAGAGGGAGCTCAAACTATCCAAACTCAAATATAAGGATAAAGTTGAATCCCTATTGAGTAGTGGCAAGTCTCGCCCTGCATGGGACGGTGTGAAGTCAATGATGGGCTTGCAATCTAGCCATAAAAAAGCCCTCTCCTTTGGTGGCAAGACAGATTCTGAACTTGCAGATGATTTGAACACCTTTTATAACCGTTTTAATATTTATGATTTTACTCAGGAATTGTCTATGTACAGAGAACCATGTGCAGAGCAACCTGTTGCCATCACCATCGATAAGGATAGAGTGCATAAGATCCTTAGGGGAGTGAAAGAGAGGAAGAGCCCTGGTCCAGACAATATTGGTGGCCGTCTCCTCAAACGCTGTGCTGAGCCCTTGTCTGACATACTTGCTTTTATATTCAATAAGTCTCTCCAATCACATCAGGTTCCTCACCTTTGGAAAGAGTCAGTGATTGTGCCTGTGCCTAAGACCAAAGGACCTAAATCACTTAATGATTTTAGACCAGTGGCCCTCACGTCCCTTATTATGAAAGCTTTTGAGAAAATCATTAAACATGAGATTTTAGATGTAACTCAGCCCCAACTTGATCCCTTACAATTTGCCTACAGGGCTGGTAGGGGAGTCGAGGACGCTACAGGCAGCCTGCTCAACACAGTTTTTAACCACCTGGAAGGGGCAAAGACATTTGCACGTCTACTGTTTGTTGATTTCTCATCGGCTTTTAACTGTATTCAACCACACATTTTAGCAGACAGACTTTTAAAGACACACAACATCAACCCAGGGCTAATAGCCTGGTTAGTTGACTTTTTAACCTCCAGATCCCAAAGGGTTAAAGTCAATGGTGTTTTATCTGGCAATCTTTTATCCTCCACTGGCTCCCCCCAAGGATGTGTCCTCTCCCCTCTCCTCTTTGTTTTATATACAAATGAATGCCGCTCCCAATATGACGGAAGACAGATTTTTAAATTTGCAGATGACTCTGTCATTGTCTCCCTTCTTAGTGGAAGCGTGACTGACCATGGACCAGTAGTGGAGGATTTTAATGATTGGTGCAAGCGCTCTTTTTTAAACATAAATGTCTCCAAGACCAAAGAACTTGTCATTGATTTTAGGAAGCAGTGCCCCCCTCTTCCGCCCACCACCATTGATGGCCAACTTGTTGAGACAGTAGAAGAGTACAAGTACCTTGGCACAATAATTGACAATAAGCTATGTTTTAATTCACAGACCGATGCTGTTTGTGCCAAGGCCCATCAGCGCTTGTATTTTTATCGAAAACTGAGGAATTTTAACATTGATCACACTTTTATGAGAATGTTTTATTCCTGTTTTATTGAGTCTGTTTTAACCTTCTGTTTTATCTGCTGGTTTGGTTCCCTATCCACAAAAAACAAAAACCGATTACAAAATACCGTCAAGACTTGTAGCAAGATTGCTGGCATAAACTTTCCCACTCTCACCCATATCTACTCAGTCAGAGTAGCAAAAAAGGCCAAATCCATTGCAGCTGACCCTAGCCACCCCTTGTCTTGCCAGTTCAAGCTACTTCCCTCAGGACGCAGGTACTCCATGCCCAGATGCAGGTCAAATAGACTCAGGAATTATTTTATCCTGACTGCCATTTCCATTTTAAACAATTTGCCAGAATTGTTTTAAGTGCATTAACTTATTTATTTTCTGATTTTATCTATTTTATTTTATTGTTTTTTATTGTGTTTTTAGTTTCTATGGGTATTTTATGTGTTTTGCCATATTGTTGTGTGTCTGTCCTTATGTAAACCTGTCTGCTGGCTGCACAAAAATTGCCCCTTGGGGACAATAAAGTTACCTTGACCTTGACCTTGACCTAAACTCTCTACTTCCCGTAGTCTAGACGTGACCATGTGACGAAACATAAGGCACGGGCCCTTGTGGACATGAAGAGGCATCTAAACACCTGCACATACGTCAGGGATGTAAAAGCCAATTAGGGCAAAGTCCTGACGTCATGAAGGCAGGGTCTAGGCTCCGCAGTACCTGGAGAGAAACTGCGCTGCTGCGCGGCAGCCGCCTTGCTCCCGCGATAAGTTAAGGCCATGTGATAGCGACTGCAGAGTCGTAAACACACCCATCTAGACCACTGTGGACAGATTTTTAACCACGTGCATCTTGTGCTGTGTAGCGCTGCTCAATGCTGCGCCATCACGAACTCGCCTATTGTCACATGACCCAACCGCGGAGAACAGCAGCAATAGGCGCGTTCAAGTTCACCTCTTGCAGCAGCGAGATCTGCCGGTGACAGCAGGGGCAGGGATACAAACCTGATACAAAAGCTGCTATAAAGTTGGACACTTTCTACTTCCCGTAGTCTAGACGTGAAACATGTGACGAAACAGGCCCTTGTGGATATGAAGAAGCATCTAAATGCCAGCACATAGGCCTACGTCAGGGATGTAAAAGCCAATTAGGGCAAAGTCCCGACGTCATGAAGGCAGGGTCAAGGTCGGTCTGTGCTCCACAGTACCTGGAGAGAAACTGCGCTGCTGCGGAGCAGAAGCTTGCTCCCACGATAAGCTAAGGCCATGTGATATCCATGTGATATCGACTGCAGAGTCGTAAACACGCCCATCTAGAC